>NW_006408578.1:5655067-5681833 GCF_000296735.1 Chrysochloris asiatica | reverse complement strand
CCATGGTATTTTCAATAACCTCATATGCATGTGAAGGCTGGACAGTAAATAAGGAAGATCATAGAAGAATTGATGCTTTTGAGCTATGCTATTGGGGGATAGTATTGAGAGTGCCATGGGCTGCCAAAAGAACCAACAGATCTGTTTTGTAAGAAGAGCAGCCAGAGTGTTCCTTGGAGCCAAGATGGCCATGCTTTGTCTCTCAGACTTCAGACATATTGTTAGGAGGGACCAGTCGTTGGAGAAGGATATCATGTTTGGTAAGGTGGAGGAAAGACACCCGACAAGATGGATTGGGCAAGTGGCAGCATCGACGGACTCAAGTGTGACAACAATAGTAAAGATGGCCCAGGATCAGGCAGTGTTTCATTCTGCTGTGCATAAGGTTGCTATGAGTCGGTACCGACTTGATGGCACCTAACAACAACAACAACAACAAAGCAGCTCTGGTAACAGTGGTTATGAGTCAGGCTGGTAATATCATGGTCAGCAGTTCAAAACTACCAGTTGTTCCATGGGAGAAAGATGAGGTTTTCTGCTCCTGTTAATTTCTGTTCCTGTTAAGATTTATAGCCTCGGAAACCCTATATAGGGTTGCTATGAGTCAGAACTGACTCTATGGCACACCTCCATCACCACCAGCTCCACCAGGGTGTATGGGTTAATGCACTGGACTGCAAAGTTGGTTTGAACTGCAAAATCAGTGGTTCAAGCTCACCAGACACTCCTCAGAAACCTTATACAGGGTCGCTATGGGTCAGAACCAAGTCAACAGCACTTAGCAACAACAACACTTTGTAGCACTTTGTTCCAGCAGCTCTAAGAGACAAATACGTTTCATGAGCTCACTGTGGAAGTGATCCTTGAAGTGACCAGATACGTCAAAGAAGGAAACTTTACTTTTGACGCAGAAGGCAACATCTGCAAGAAGGGCACAGACAGTGGAGGGCATGCAGGGCTGCTGCCCACGATGCTCAGGGATTTGTTTCTGTGCGGCGCAGGGACTAGGCATGTCCCAGGTGTGATTCATGAGTGTGGCATTTGCTAAATTAGTGTAAGAAGGCTACAGGCTGTATTTTCTATCCTGTGGCACCCTTTCTTCAGCAGAGTCTAGCTTGCTAAACAGGACTGCTGTGATTCTGAACTTGAAAGAGACTCTTTTTAGACTGACAGGACAGAATCGGTTCTACTGGTGTATCTACTCTGTTGCAGACCTTGGGGGTGGGAGGTGGGGGTGAGGTGGTGGGGGGGGATGGTGGGGGTGGGAGATACTTGTCTTCTCATGTGTAGACCATGGGAGAATAATTGCCTGCTCATAAATTTCAGACTTAGAAATGCTGAGCTCCTCTGTGGAGAATGAAGCCCAAAGCAATTATGTCTCCCACTGCAAATTACCTTCACTCCATACTAGTCTCTCCTCTCTTTTACTCTTGGGATTGGAGGCAGGGGTGTTTGCCCTTCAAGCTGTTACATGTGTAATTCTCAGGAAGATAAGGCCAACAGATAGAAGCTGAGAACTTAAGGTGACTAATTGAGGCTTTACCTCTCTCCCCTGTTCCTCTAGTAAGGACTTGGTTAGGAAACACAGGAAAGGGAGCTTTCCCTAGGGGCTAGCAGGTTATCTCATTGCTCTGGAGGTGGGCCTGTCTTTTGCCTTCTTAGTTGGTAGTACCCCTAGGGGCAAGGCATCTGAATTGGTTTGTCTGTCACTTTCTGGGTGGTAGGAATCCTGCCAGCTCATGGGAGACTCTTAGCTAAAGAGGGACCTTGTCAACATCCTGTGGGTGGCTTGGAGAGCTCATTCAGTGAGCCTTTGTTTCAAGGATCCAAACATCTTAGTAAGAGTTTTTCTGGTGGAATTATAGGTATTTTCAAAGCGTGGCACAAGAAAAAAGGAATGGAAATGTGGTGACAATATGGACATCTTTAAATTTATGGTATCTGCTGAAATCTGTTGTTGTTGTTAAGTGCTGTTGAGTTGGTACTGACTCATAGCGACCCTGTATAGGGTTTCTGAGGAGCGGCTGGTGAGCTTGAACCGCTGACCTTGTGGTCCAGTGCATTACTCCGCGGTGCCACAGCAGGACTCCATAAAGACTTCAGCAGGAAGAATTACTAGGCACTTGATGTTAAGGCTAAAAATACGTTGGATTTCATTTCCTAGCTATCTTAAAAGAACATGATGAAGCATAATTTCTCTACAATTAGCAAATTAAAACCAGACTGGAGAAAGCACACAATAGTTTATTTATTCATTCAGCAAAGTTAATTAAGTATCTACCATGAGCCAAGGTCCCTGGGAGGTGCAAACAATTTGTACTTAACTACTAACCAAAAGTTAGTGGTCTGAACCCCACAGCAGCACCTTGGCAGAAAAGCGTGCAAATCTGCTTCTGGAAAGTTTACACCCAAGAAAAACTTGTGGAGCTCAGGTCTGCTCTGTAACACACAGGTTGTCAGAATCAACTCAAGAGCAACAAGTTTGATTTTGTTGTTGGTGGTGGTTTGGCCATGAGCTAGGCATTGGGTAAGATAGTTTTGGAAAATACTAAGATCCCAGAATCTGAGTCTTTAACCCTCATCTTGAACAGGAAAATGTAAAAACATTCACTGCCCTCTCCACCCAGGAGACAAGCTAAAATGTTAATCAGGTTACTGAGTAAAACCAATCCTCTGGTTTCCCTCCTGTCTTCAAATAGGCCTGCAACCTAACCCCTCCCCGATTCTGACCTCATATAAGTCTGCACTGCCCTGTATTCGGCGCTCAGAATCTGGAGAAATTAGCTCCTCTGAGCCAGCTGGTTTAATAATAAAATCTTAATAAAATCTGAAACTCTGCTTCACCTCTCCGAGTGGCCTCGGTTTCTTTGATGATGGATCAAGAGCTGCAGTGACATTCTCGGGCCCAGAGCTGCTGTAACACTCTCGAATCTAAAACTGCCGTAACAATATAGCTCCCATTTTACCTACTGTGGGATTCAATGACCATTTTTTTAGTCTCTCCACTGTCTTTTATTTAGTACTAACAAAAAAATAATAAATATTATCATATTGACAAATTCAACTTGACTGTTTCACATTTGTAGGGACGAGGTTAGATGCTAGCCATCTGCTATGTTTTGCAATTACTTTCTTAAAGCTCCATCTCACAGATGTTAATTTGCTGGTCATGGGTCAGCTCTTCTTTGGAATACTATGCTGCTGTTTTGTAGCTGCCTTCTGGTCCCAGAAACTCGACAAGGAGAGGATGAAAGCAGAAGGCATGGTAGTCATTCAGAAGTTGCTCTTGAGCGCTCTTTATAAAATGCTCTAATCAGATGCTATAGGTCAGTTGTTGTTACGTGCCGTCTAGTCAGTTCAGACCCAAGCAACTAGGGTTTCCAAGGAGCAACTTGTGGGTTTGAACTGCTGATCGTATGGTTCAAAGTCCAGTGCTGAACCTACAGTGCCACACCAGGAGTTTAAATGGAGAGTAGATCTTGTTCATTATATGAACAAAGGCAATGGAAGTTCAGTGATAGAATTCTCGACTTTCAAACAGAAGACCCAGGTCCCGGCCAATGCAACTCAAGCATAGCTTCCAGACCAAGATGACAGGCCTAGCAATCAATTTCAGAAAACTAGCCAATGAAAACTGTATATATTCTAAGGGTCCAATCTACAACCAATCCTGAGGATGACACATGGAGTCTCCATGGGTTGAAGTCAGCTGAAGGATAGTTAAAAACACCCCCAGATTGTGTTCACTGGAGATTACATATTTTCTGAACACTTTGGGGAATTCGAGTTGTGATTGTGGTAAAGATCTCTGTAAATGACCTTCTCTCTGCATGTTGCTGTTGTTGTTGTTATGTGCTGACCAGTTGGTATCAACTCACAGCCACCCTGTGCAGGGTTCCCAAGAAGCAACTGGTGGGTTTGAACCACTGACCATGTAGTTAGCAGTCAAGTGCTTAGCCTACAATGCCATGCCAAGGCTTCTTAACCTAGGTTAGTGGTCTTGATTTATTTTGTGTTGTCTTCCTCCTCCCTTGCTCTTGGGGCCAGAATGAGGCTTTCTAGCTTACCACTGATGGTTCTTTTGACCTCTTCTATATTTCTTATTCTGCCTTCCTTCCTCCCCTAGTTTACTTTCTGGATACTTACCACTTTAACCTTGTGTTTCTTTTCAGCAAGTTTTTTGACCTCCACTGTGTCTTGTGTCACATGTGGTGGTGGCAACCCCCTTCTGAAAGGTCACAACCTTGAGAACTCTATGGATCATTTCTACTCTGCACACATGAGGTCACCATGAGCTGGAAATGACTCAACGGCAACTTTCAACAAGACTGCTCTCCTCCCACTACTCTCTTGCTCCTTTTGCTTTGTATTACCAACCATGAGGAGAAATACTAGTGGTGTTCTGGGCTGTAGTGGTTGCTCAGATCTTTTTCTTTCTGGATCAAAGATGCTTGAACCACAACATAAAATAAGAAGATATGAAATTCTAAAGATGTTGATAGGAGTAATGTCTTAATTGTAGAACATTTTGTTGCTTTAAAAGATTCCTCTTTGTTATTTTCTCTCTCACAGAAGTTCATGTGGAGTATGGAGTAGAGTTGCTAGTTACTCTAAGCAGTGATGAATTAAAAGTAGAAAAGATACAAGAACTAGATTCTAATTATCTTTGACAGTGTGTGATACTGTGCTTTAATGAATGCCTGACAGATTGTAATTAAGTGAATGAATGAAAACATTAAAGATTAATGGGAACTATTAAGGGAGTCCTGGTATGGCGCTGTGGGATAAGCACTGGACTGCTGGTCACAAGCTTGGTGGTTCAAACCTACCTACTGTTCCTCAGAAACCCTATACAAGGTTGCTGTGGGTCGGAACCAACTTGACAGCACTTAGCAAACATTAACAATAAAGGGTAGAACAGGAGGGATTCCAGCACTTAAATGGTCCCCATTCTTATTTCTACTCATTAGAGTCTCCAGTTGGAATGACAACATTATGTGGTTTAAAATGTGATTATTAGACATAAGGAGGATTAATTCTTTGGGGTTTTGTTTGAACCGCTGACCTTGTGATTGAAACCAATCTTGCAGTTGAGTGCTTATCCTACAGAACCACACCAAGACTCCATTTCTTTGGGGAAAGAGGTTCAAATGTTATAACCAACAAGACTCCGTAGCAAACTTTAAAGTCAGTTGATGGGGCAAAAATAGATAGTGGAAGAAAACATCTCAAAACAAGGGGATTGTAAGAAAGCAGAGATCTGTTCTAAAACCAGCTCTTGATTATTCAGGATTACAGTGCCAAGAAAAAAAACCCACCAAAAAACAGGCAACATAATAAAATGCAAAAAAAAAAAAAAAAAGAAAAAACACTCAAAAACAATCAGACCCTCCCCCCAAAAAACAAATCTCAAAATCTTTTCTGCTGAAAGAATATTAAAAAGTACTTATATTTCATAACTTACATTTCCTTTTCCTTCTTTATCTTTCTTCTTCCTCTCTAACCTGAAAATAGACAGACAGATAGAGGCTATTCAATTCATCCCCAGACTTTATCACAGAACAATCAAGGTCTGGTTGCAGTTTTGCTTGTTAAAAAAAATCCAGCTCCCCAGTGTTTGTGTGCAACTGAAGGCTGTCTGGCCTCTCAGGTGACCACAATAGGAGCTAGCTAATTCATCTACTAAAAGATTTGTCAACTAAATGGCCCACCACACAAGCACTGCCCTAGGCTTCAGAGTAAAGAAGTCAAAACAAACATCAGTGGGGCCTGCGGATTTGGGTCACTGGGATAAAAGGAAAAACATCGCTGTGGTGCCTGACCTGTGTCATCTCTTCCTGGCTTCTGCTCTTGCCTTTGACTGCTGGGAAGTCCAGCAAACAGACAAATGTCCTGGTTGAGGGGAGTATGACATTCCCTCATCCTTACCTCTTCTAACGCTTCAAACCATTTACTCTGCCATTTGTTCACCAGCCCCAGCTGAGTTCCACCACTTTGCCCCCTTCTCATCATGACACAGAGTACAACCGCTCTTGAGAATTACTGTGACTATCTACCTTTACGGGAGCAGACAGCCTTATCTTTCTACCTCGGAGGGGCTGATGGGTTTGAACTACTGACATTATGGTTAGCAGCCCAACATTTGACCCATTATTCCACAAGGACTCCTTGCCAGTTCAAAAGTTGGGTCTAAAGGGAACTTAAGCCCTAGCAGCATAGTGGATTACGCGATGGGCTGCGAACCTTCAAGGTTAGCAGTTTGAGTCCATCAGCGGCTCCTCAGAAAAAGATGAGGTTTCCTGCTTCTGTAAAGACCGACAGTCTGAGAAACCCTCCACAGGGTGGCTCTGAGTCGGAACCCACATGACTTCCCGCAGCTGCAGCCAGCAAGAGTCTCAGGTGAGCTAGATGACACATACCTTGCTATTACAGGCATTCCAGGCTACAAACCAGATCAGTTCCTAAATGTATCTGCAGATCAAATGTGTAGGTAAGTCAGAACAGATGCACCTGGTTCTTTCTTAGCCTTACTTTAGCGCAAGAAAAGACTAGAAACATTTTTGATGACTTAAAAACTGCATGTGTAGCAAGTGGAAGTGATTATGGCAAATCATTTGTTGGGTCATATCAAAGTGATATTGTTGTTGTCAGGTGCCATTGAGTCGGAACCAACTAATAGCGGCCCCATGCACAGCAGAACGAAACAATGTCCGATCCTGGGCCAACCTCACTACCGCCGCCACACTTGACGCCATCAATGATGCCACCTGGCTGATCCATCTCATTGGGGGTCTTCCTCTTTCTCTCTGACCCTCCACCTTACCCAGCATGACATCCTTCTCCAGCGACTGTTCTCTCCGGATGATGTGTCCAAAGAAAGAGAGACGAAGCCTAGCCATCTTGGCCTCCAAGGAGCACTCTGGTTGCACTTCTTCCAAAACAGATCTATTGGTTCTTTTGGCAGTCCATGACACTTTCAGTATTCTCCTCCAACACCACAACTCAAAGGCATCAATTCTTCTACGATCTTCCTTATTCATTGTCCAGCTTTCACATCCATATGAGGTTATTGAAAATACCATGGCCTGGGTCAGGCGCACCTTAGTCCTCAAGCTGACATCTCTGCTCTTCAGTACTTAAAAAAGTTCCTGTGCAGCAGATTTGCCCAATGCAATATGTCGTCTGATCTCTTGACTGCTGCTTCCGCGAATGTTGACAGTTGATCCAAGAAGAATGAAGTCCTTGACAACTTCAATCTCTTCTCCATTGATAAGAATGTTGTTTATTGGTCCAGTGGTGAGGATTTTTGTTTTCTTTACATTGAGTTGTAATCCATATGGAAGGCTGTGCTCTTTGATGTTCATCAGTAAATATTTTAAGTCCTCTTCACTTTCAGCAAGCAAGGTTGTATCATCTGCATATCTCAGGTTGTTAATAAGTCTTCCTCCAATTCTGACGCCACCTTTTCCTTCATAGAACCCAGCTTCTCGTATTATTTGCTCAGCATACATATTGAACAAGAACATATTAAAGTGATATTAATGCTACATATTTATATAGCATTAAAGAACAAGTTCTGGTGTGGCACTGCGGGTTAATGTGCTGGACTGCAAGGTCGGTTTGAACCACAATGTCAGCGGTTCAAGTTCACCAGCCGCTCCTTAGAAATCCTATTCAGGGTTGTTATGAGTCGGATTCCACTCCATGGTACTTACCATCAACAACAACAAAGAATAAGTACAAGTTGCCCATAAGCTAACCGTAAGTCAAGCAATCATTAGTAACCTGGGAACTCTGAACTTTGAATATATAAGAAATGCATTGGTTAGTATAGCTGGTAAGTCCTTGGTAGGTTTCGGATAAGTAACTCAGAAACCCAAAAATCTAAGACCCGACACTTTCACCTAGTTTAGCTCTTATCACTTTGTAGTGTAGCAGCCACCTATTTATTTGTGTCTTCTACTCAGCAATAAGCTCCTCAAGACCTTGTATCACAACGCACAGGATTGCTCTTGGCAAATAGTCGAAGGTCAGCAAATATTTGTTGAGTAAATTGAGTGAGATTGGGCAGATTCCCATGATGTCAGCCCGTGAAGCCTTTTTCATGAGGTAGCTCCACTCGGTAGCTCCTCTCTGTAGAGGGTCAAGTAGGACTTTTGGAGCAGGGACTATATCTCCTTCATCCCTGCATCCCAGCCTGGAGCACCGTGTTTACCCAATGAATGAAAGAAGGCCTATCATTGTTCAAGAGGTGGGTGTTGCAGCATTTTGGGATCCTCTCACCCCAACTTCAGCTCCAAAAGTCCTCTGGAGTTCATGCATAGGAATGCACATCAGAAACCAGTAAGCCAGTTGTCACTGAATCATTCCTGAGTCATGACAACCCCATGTGTGTCAGAGTAGAGCTATGCTCCATAGAGAGATTTCAATAGTTGATTTTAAAAAAAGTAGACCACTAGGCATTTTTTGAGACGTACCTCGGAATGGCCTGGAACCTCCAACCTTATGGA
Source organism: Chrysochloris asiatica (assembly GCF_000296735.1). Taxonomy (NCBI): domain Eukaryota; kingdom Metazoa; phylum Chordata; class Mammalia; order Afrosoricida; family Chrysochloridae; genus Chrysochloris; species Chrysochloris asiatica. The sequence continues at coordinate 5,673,323 of NW_006408578.1, read as the reverse complement.
TAGCAGCCAAGCACATTAACTATTTGTACTACCAAGAGGTCCAAATGTAGGTACTTTCCATAGGCCCTGCTTTGAGTTTCTAAATTAACGGCTCAGTGATTCCAGGCAGTGGTCATTGGGCCAAAGGGCCAAGACCCTGTTAACCAGTTTAGGACAGAAATGGGAGTGGAAGAAATGGCACTTTATTACGTCTGAATAAAAATCACCCTGAAAAGAACATGCCCCACATTTGGCAACTACAAAAACGAGAAATGGGAAAAGAAAAAAAACGGATGCTGTGAAGGAACAACTGAGCAATTTGTTGGGAAAAAAGAGGTTCAAGGAAGAGCTTTGAACCATTCCACCTTCTTCTGAGAATTTACATTTCTAGTATGGCACTGTAGGGTAAGCACTGGACTGCTCACCACAAGGTCAGTGGTTCAAACCCACAAGCTGTTTCTTGCAAACTTTATATATGTTATGAGTCGGAGCTGACTCACAGTACTTAACAATAACAACCCCATATATGTTGTTGTTGTTATGTGCCGTGGAGTCAGTTCCGACTCATAGTGACCCTGTACAGGGTTTCCGAGGCTGTACATCTTTACGGGAGCAGAAAGCCTCCTCTTTCTCCCACGGAGCAGCTGGAAGGTTCGAACTGCTGACCCTGAGGTTCACAGCCCAATTCATAACCATTACAATACCAAAGCTCCTTAACCCCATGTACACTGGGTCAGAATCTACATTTTAACAAGGTCCCTGGTTATTCTGATAGATTCCCCCAGGTGATTCTTATTATACATAACATATAGAAGAATCACCAGGGGACCTTGTTAAAATATTGATTCCTACTTAGTAGATCTGAGGAAGAACTAGAAACCCTCTGCAGGGGATTGAACGTGAAGACACCAGTTGGAAGCCCTAGCTAAATTCACTATGGATTTAGGAGCTAAATATAAAAAGTGAAAACATTAAAGGATTACAAGAAAATGTAAGAGAATACCTTTTTATGCGAGCTTGAGAAATGGAGACTACTCCTAGCAAAGCCAAAAGCCAACTACACAGAGCGCCTTATGGATATTATATATGCAAATATTATTGCTGTTGTTTTTAAGTGCTGTTGAATTGGTTCTGACTCACAGTGACCCTGTGTAGGGTTTTTGAGGGGAGCTGGTATAGAAAACTTTATTTCCTTCTTTAAGCCTTTCCTTCCATGTTTTAAACAATAATGTGTGTAAACCTTAAAATCAAGCAAAATAAACATGCTTTTAAAGATTAAACCAAAGTGAAAAAAATGTATGCTTTTTTTCCCATCACATCTCACATCTTTACTCAGGCAAAACTGTCCTTAAAATCCCATTACTATCCTGTTAACTCCAACTAATAGCGACTCTATTAGGTGGAGTAAAACTGCTTTCTAGGGTCTCTGAGGAGTCCTGGTGTGGTGTTCTAGGATAAGCAATGGACTGCTAACCATAAGGTCAGCAGTTCAAACCCACCAGCTCCTCCTTGGAAACCCTATACTGAGTTGCTATGAGTTGGAACTGACTTGATAACACTTAAAAACAATAACAAGGGTCTCTGAGGCTGTACATCTTTATCCCTAGGAGTGGCTGGTGGATTCAAACTGCTGACCTTGTGGTTAGTAGCCCACTGTTCCACCAGAGCTTCTTTCTACCACTCTTCTTGTTGTTGTTAAGTGCCATTGAGTCGGTTCCAACTCATAGTGACCCATTATAAGGTTTCTGAGGAGCGGCTAGTGGGTTTGAACCACTGATCTTTCAGTTAGTTGTAAAGTACCGCAGAGTTGGTTCCGACTCATAGTGACCCTTCACAGGATTTTTGAGGCTGTAAATCTTTATGGGAGCAGAAAGCTTCATCTTTCTCCTATGGAATAGCTGGTAGTTTTGAACTGCTGACTTTGAGGTTAGCAGCCCGACTCGTAACCACTAAGCTACCAGAGCTCCTTTGGTTAGTAGTCCAGTGCTTATTCTACAGGGCCACACTAGCTCTTTGCAACTCCCCTTAGACTCTATTTTTGTGCTTATTATTAAATTTCCAATTTATCTTCCAAAGTTTGCATAAATAAATATATATGTGTATATATATTTGGAGGAATAGAGGAGATCCACTTTATATGAGTCCCGAGAAAACAATACAAAGTGTCCCTTGACACCAATTATATTGAGTCTGTGTTTGGATATTAAGTTCTGTCGAATTGGTTCTCACTTATAGCTACCCTGTTTGTATTTAGGGCTTCTGAAGGGTGGTTGGTGAGTTTGAACTGCCAACCTTGAGGTTAGCAGTCTAGTGCTTATCCAACAGTACTCACCTGAACTCTGAGTTTGGATATAGAGGATTAATTTTCTAATTTTATTTTATTTTTTTATGTTTTGTATGATATGTAGCAGGAGGTCTTCTAAAATTTATCTATCTCAGTTTAGTCCCTAAATTCAAATGCCAGAATATTTGTAAAGTGAAGTCATTTAAAATTATACTTCTAATGTACTGCACTGGAGTCCTGGTGTGGCAGTGTGGGTTAATGCACTGGACTTCAAGGTCAGTTTGAGCAGCAAGGTCAGCTGTTCAGGTCTACCAGCTAGTCCTCAGAAATCCTATATAGGGTTGGTATGGTCTGGAACTGACTCAATGGCACTTAACAACAACAACAAGGAAGTACATAGCATGATGTATCCCTGGATCTGGCTTCATCAGGGAATGATCTAGGGTCTTAGATGTCCTGTCTCTTAATCTAGCCCAATGTTCAAGTATTATCATTTTAAGAGAAATTCCTTCTTGTGAAGGACTGAACTTCCATCTCAGATTTTATACTTGTTCCCCTGCTTTCTTGTGACAGCATTGTAAACTCCCTCACAGTGTACTCCAACTACCCCATTTCTGGTGTAGGCCGTGGGATAAAGCACAGGACCTCAAGGTCAATTTGAACCTCAAGGCTGGTGGTTCAAATTCACCAGCTGTTCCTTGGAATCCATATACAGGGTTGCTAAACTGACTCGAAGACACTCAGCATCATTTCTAACTAGATATGCACACTTCCAGTGTGCTCCATTTCTTTCACGAGCTTGGCTGCTCTCAGAAAGGCTAAAGAAGAGTGGCCTGGTGACCTGCTGCCCAAAAGCCAGTCATTGAAACCCTATGGAGCACGGTTCTGCTCTGATATACACAAGGGCCTCATGAGTGGGAATCAACTTGACAGCAACTAACTGCTTTGGTTTTACTGTTGTTATACCTAGAACACATACTGCACTTTTACACCTTCATCCTCTTCTCTCTTGCTTGGGTTTTCTGTTTTGCTTTTCCAATTTGCAAATGTCTCCCACTCTTCTAGGAGCAATCCAAAGGCTATTGTTTGCATCATCAAGTCTCTCTGTTAGAGGGGAATGCTCCCTAGGCTGTGCTTAGCTCCCGCCACAGTGATCTGCACACCCACTGCACTGATTTTTTTCATTCCACAAGGTAGCTAAGTGTGGGTCTGTACCTGACCCACAGGTATAGAGAGAGCTCCTGGAGGGCAGAAATCATGCTAATTCACCTTTGTATCCTCAACACGTTACACACTACCTAGAACAGAGAAGGTGAATGCTTACCTTATGGGTGAATGAATGCAGGAGTAAACGAGGGTTACTGTGAATAGTAAAATCAAAATTGCTTGGCACATTGCTCCATGACACAGTCTACAGTTTCAGTAAGGAAGGGTACCAAACCATCTTTCAGTGATTTTAACTCTGAGTGGAAGTAATCTCTTCTTCAACTCATATCCCTTTTATGCCTCATTTTACTACATACTGTACATTGGAATTGGATGTGAGGAGAATCTGATGCACAGGGTTTACTATAAAGTGTCCATAAAGCAGGTCAAGGAAAATCTCAGCTTTGGAATTTTATTTCTTGTTATTTTACAAGTCTATTTAAAGATCTGGCTACCTTCAGTTATTTGAGAGTGCATAATAAAATTCTACAGGTTTTACTGTCTGGCTGAATTAGTATATATATCTTTATAACCACTATTATTTTATTCATATGCCATATTTTAATGCATATAAGATGCACATTATAGTGTGTTTTGTTTGTTTACCATGCAACCCTGCCCATATACTATTTTTGAGCGTTAAATGGCATGTTATTTATGTGGGTGCATTATTTGCAAAAAACCATAAAGTAATTTCAAACAGCTACCCAAAAGCTCCAAGAGTAGGTATTGTGTTTTTAGTGAGTAACTTATTTACTTCCTGACAGAAACTGGCCCACTATCCGCTAATAGGATGCTCAGTTTGCTTTCTTTCAGGAAGGCCATATGTGAAGCCCCAACGTAGAATTTTCTGCAATGCTGGAGACATCAGAGGTAGAGAGCCAACATAAAGAGGGAAGTTTATTGACCAGTTACCACTAGAGAACTTTTATTGAATGTTATCCTACAGTAGCCATTGTATCAAGTGGTGGTGGTGGTTATGTGCTGTGGAGTTGATTCTGACTCACAGCGGGTTTCTGAGGCTGTAAATCTTTATAGGAGCAGAAAGCCTCATCTTTCTCCTGCAGAACCACTGGTAGTTTCAAACTGCTGACCATGAGGTTTTAGCAACCTGACTCATAACCACTACACTACCCATCAGCTGCTTCGTGGGAGAAAGATGAGGCTTTCTGGTCCCATAAAGATTTACAGCCTCAGAAACCTTACACAGGGTGGCTGTGAGTCAAAACCAACTCTAAGGCATACAACCACAACTACCACCAGGCTTACTTTCATTATTTGTAAATAATACATAAATTAAAATATAATAAAAATGTCTTAAGAACTATTGTGAAAATGATTATGAGGTAATAGATAAATACTTATCAAGTAGAAAGCCTCATCTTTCTCCTGCAGAGCAGCTGATGGATTTGTTGTAGGTCACCAACTAGTAAATCAGTGGCCAGCTAGTTGACTGTGACTCATGGAATCCCATGTGTGTCAGAGTACAGCTGTGCCCCATAAGGTTTTCAATGGTTGATTTTCCAGAGGTAATGATCTATATTTCTTCTGAGGTACCTCTGTGTTAACTAGAACTTCCACTCAAGAACTCACCCAAACAAACCAAACCACTGATGCTGAGTCGATTCTGACTTATAACGAGTGTGGTGCTGTGGGTTAATGCACTAGACTTCCAAGGTCAGTTTGAACTGTAAGGTCGGCGGTTCAAGCTCACCAACCACTCCTTAGAAACCCTATACAGGATTTCTACGAGACAGAACTGACTCAATGGCACTTAACAACAACAACATGTAGGGTTTCTAAGGCTATAAATCTTTACGGGAGCAGATACCTCTTCTTTCTCTCTCAGAGTGGCTGGTGGATTTGAACTGCAGATCTTCTGGTTAGCAGTTCAGTGCTTATCCTATAACACCAAGTAGCCTGAGCTTTTCAGATTCCAAAGCCTATGTTCTTTGCACTTAACACTGTTTTCTCTTAATAGTAGAAATTTGAACTTTGATAAGTCAACAAGAGGGTGATATGGGTTTTTTATCAAAGTCCTTCAAAGTCCTTAGAAACACTGCAATGAAAAAAGCAATGCTCTTACCTTCCAGGTTTCCCTAAGGTAGACTGAGTTTTTTAGGGATGATCCCTCATAGAGCCTTGGGCAAGTTTCAAAGACTGGGAGAGATAGGGCAAATCTCTACCTCTGTAGGAGGATGTCTGGGCAGGTACCAATGCTACCCAAGGTCACCTGCTCTGGGAAAAGGATGAAGATTTGTCTTTATTGGCAATAAACTCAGGGATTAAAAAAAAGTTTTTTTTAAAATTTATTCCCAGCCGTTATAGTTTTTCAACCAGGACATCACCATGAGACAATCTTTAAGTCCCCATAGCTGTCAAAATGTTCGATGTCTACACATTTCATTTTTTGCCTTTTTGGTATGGAATGAAGAAGCATAGATCAGGGATGGTAAAGTGACCCCTTTCCTTCAGCTGGCTGCCAGCTGACCTAATCGCACAGACCTACTGACAAACAGGTAAATAAGGGAGGAATTTTTACTAGTAGCCGTGACAAAAGAACAAACACAGAAGCAGCTGCAGGGCAGGAACACACCGAAAATGACTTCTGCTGTCGAGCAGCCCTGCTGACCTCAAACCTGGAGAACTCAGAAACAGCTATTGCAGGCTACAAAAGTCCACTTGCTCTGCATAAGGCCATAAAGATGGCCCTAAATGCAGTTGGAAGGAGCTTTGATAGTGGTTACAAATCGGGCTGCTAACCTCAAGGTCATCAGTTCGAAACCACCAGCGGTTCTGTGGGAGAAAGATGGGGCTTTCTGCTCCTGTAAAAATTTACAGTCTTGGAAACCCTATGAAAGGTGGCTATGAGTTGCAAACAACTCCACTGTACATAACCACCACCAGCAAATGCAGTTGGGAAGCATGGGAGGTTTGTCTCTGTACCTTTATCACCATAGCCCCCTATCCCTCAGCAACACTGTGGTTCTTTGCTGCCAGCTGATAAGAGCTCAAGGTGGTATTTGTCCCTGAGGGAATATTTGCCTTGATGTTAAATGTTGATTTCCTCTTGAGAAATTCTGTAGATATATTTTTCTCTTCACAGTTAGACTCAGTGAGTTACTTAATCAAACAAGACTCTTCCATTTCCAGACAACATAAAATGCACCCTCCCTGGATGCTTTTGCAGGTTTACTAACTTCTTGATGACTGAAAGCAAAGAATACCAGAAAGCTATTTACTTGTGAATTATTGATTATGCAAAGACTTTTGACTGTGTGGATCATGACAAGTTGTGAATAACATTGCGAAGAATGGGTATTACACTAAATTGTGCTCATGAGGAACACATACATAGACCAAGAGGCAGTTGTCCAAACAGAAGAAGGGGACACTGAATGGTTTAAAATCAAGAAAGTTGTGCGCTAAGGTTGTATTCTTTCACCATATGTATTCTATCTGTATGGTTGTTGTTGCTAAGTGTGTCGATTTGATGTCAACTTACAGCAACCCTGTATAGGGTTTCTGAAGAGCAGCTGGTGGCTTTGAGCCACCAACATTGTGGTTCAAACCCAACCTTGCAGCCCAGTGCATTATCTTGCAGAAGTTGGATTATATGAAGAAGAGAACATCGCATCTGGAGTTTGGAGGAAGACTCATTTACAACCTGCAATATGCAGATGATACAATCTTGCTGAAAGCTAAGAAGGTTTACAATACTTAGTGATGAAGATCAAAGACCCTATGGGTTACAATTCAATGTAAAGAAAATAAAAGTCCTCACAGCTGGACCAATAAATAACATCATGATAAATGGAAGTTGTCAAAGACTTCATCTTGTTTGGATCCACTATCAACACTCATGGAATCAGCAGTCAAGAAATCAAATGATGTAATGCATGTGGAAGTTGGAAAATGAATAAGGAAGATCATATAAGAATTGATACCTTTAAGTTATGGTGTTGGATAAGAATATTTAAAGTACCATGGTCTGCCAGAAGAACAAACAAATCTGTGTTGGAAGAAGTACAGGTGAGACTTTGCCTCTCATACTTCAAACAAGTTATCAGAAGGGACCAGTCCCTGGAGAAGGACATCATGCTTGGTAAAGTAGTGGGACAATGAAAAAGGGGAAAACTCCCAATGAGATGGATTGGCACAGTGGCAGCAGCAAAGGCCTCAAACACAATAACTATGAGAACGGCGCAGGAGTAGGCAGTGTTTTGTTCCATTGTGCTGCGTATGAGTCAGAGCTGGCTCAGTGGCACCTAACAACTACAACTTCTTGTGTATGAGACCTTCTTCTCCCTGCTAATTCCTAGCTTCGTTCAGACAATGCTCAAGAATTCATGGGCTATTCAAACTCAAAGGAGCATTTTAGTACGGGTAGTGTTAACCACATCGTCACTAACGCTGTTATTGGTGTTGTTAGGTATCACCCAACTGGTGTCCACTCCTGGCAGACTCATGCACAACACAATGAAATGCTGCTTGGTTCTGTGCCATGGCATCACTGATTGTGACTTGTAGCATTGTGATCTGGAGTTTTCATTGGCTGATGGTCAGACGTACACTACTAGCTCATTCTTCCTAGTCCACTTTAGTCTGAAAGCTTGACTGAAACTTGTTGAACTTCATAGCAACAAGCACGTCTCTGCAGACAGATGAGCAGTGTTGTGTCAGAGGGACACTGACTGGGATTCCCACCATTCTGCTGCATGGAAGGCGAGGCTTCTACCACCGAATCTTCCATGTCCCCATATTAGTGATGATAACTAGCATTTGCTATGGGCCAGAACTTCTGATATGATTTTATATTGCTGTCTTTCATTTAAACCTTACCCGAGCCCTAATTGTCCCCATATGTAGAGATAGCATAGTGGAAGCTGTACACTGGGTAGAACCAAGGGTAGTTATTAAACTTTCCCAAGCTCATTGTGCCTGCTCATTCTGGCAGAATCACTAAGTGATATTTCATTGCCAAGACCCACCCTCTCAATTTAACAGAAGCGTGGAGAAGTACTGGTCACACTGCTTCTGTTGTTAATTGCCTGGTTGAAGTCCATAAATCTTTGAGATTTAAAACAATGAAAACATGTATTCAGAATGATAGATGTTAATGTTGATACTTAGAGATTAGAAACATTGTCTAACCCTTCCAGAAATCACAGCACCTAGGTAGCTCCTTAAGGAGCTCTGGTAGCGTAGTGGTTACGAATCGGGCTGCGAACCTTAAGGTCAGCGGTTCGAAACTACCAGCCGCTCCGCGGGAGAAAGATGAGGCTTTCTACTCCCGTAAAGATTTACACCCTCGGAAACCCTGTACCGGGTCGCTATGGGTCGGAACCGACTCGATGGCACTTAACAACAACAACAACAACAGGTAGCTCCTTTGGAGTCCCTGGGTGGTGCAAATGGTTAGTGTGCTTGGATGGTAGCCAAAAGGTAGGAGGTTTCAGTTCAACCAGAAGTACCTTGGAAAAAAGATCTGGCTATCTACTTCTGAAAAATAAACCAATGACAAGCCCTATGGCTTTCTACTCTGATCCACCATGAGTTGGCTGAACAACAACTCAAAATGTAGCTCTTTTGACACTGTTGATGTGGAGAATTCATTTGCAAAGGGAAATATGCAGACAGTAGGATAATGTCTATTCATTCACACAGCATGCATGAATGATAAAGAAAAAAAAAACAAAAACACCCAACCAGTAAGGCTGCATAACTCTCCTTCTTCTGTCTTGGAAGAAGTATAGACAGAATGTTCCTTGGAAGCCAGGATGGTAAGACTTTTTGTCTCATGTACATGTTATCAGGAGGGATCAGTCCCTGGGGAAGGATATCGTGCTTGGAAAAGCAGAGGGTCAGTGTAGAAGAGGAAGACCTCCCACAAGATGGAGCAACAAGTGGCTACAGCAATGGGCACAAACATAGGAAAAGTTTGTGAGGTTGGCCCATGACCAGGGAGTGTTTCCTTATATTAGACAGAGGGTCACTATGAATTGGAACTGACTGCAAGGCACTGAACAAAAAAACCTTCCCTCTTAAAATTCTTTCTTTCAAACTTTGTCTTCAATCACGGTCCACTAAGAAACAAACAAACTAAAACTGTCTTTGTTCTTTCAGCTTGTATGCCTTCATCCTAGTAAGGAAAATTTCACCTCTGTCAGTTGCTCCTGGAGTTTTAGGCTGTAAAATAAGGAAAGTGAGGAAAGAGGAAGAGAGAACTTAGTGAGGGAGGCAGAAGAAAAAGGGGAAGGAGCTCAGAAAGTTCAGGTTAAAGGAGTCCACGTTTTTTCAGGGTGGAAATAGTGGATTGGGAGTGAAGATTTCAGTGTAAGAAGCTCCTAGTAGTCATGGCTGGTGGGAGACAGCTGAAGAGAGAAGGGTAAGAATTCTAAGCAGGGTTTCTGAGGGCTGTGAGCTAGTACTTCTCCCCAGCATTCTTAATAAAGTGTCCCTTTCTGGTGCAAACAGTTACATACTCAACTGCCAACTGAAAGACTGGAGGCGGGAGTTCATCCAGAGGATCCTGGGAAAAAAGGTTTGGTGATAGTCATTGAAAGAGAACCTTCAAGAGCATAGTTCTACTTTGATACAACTTGGGGTGACCATGAGTCAAAGTACATTCAGTGGCAACCAGCTCTTTATAAACTTTCTCAAGAAACACCATAAAGCTTGTTTTTTGTTACGGTTAAGTGCTGTTGAGTTGGTTTTGACTCATAGAGGCCCTGTATAGGGTTTCCAAGGCGCAGCTGGTGGGTTTGAACCGCCGACTTTGTGGTTCAAACTGATCTTGCAGCCTAGTGCATTATCCAGCAGCCCCACACCAGGACTCCAAAGATTGTAGTTACTTTAAAAATTCTACTGGAGGGTGTCTAGTTCTCCAGTGTGATTATAACAGCGATGCCACAAGTGGATAGCTTTAACGAACTGAAATTGGTTCTTTCACAGTCTAGGGGGTTGGAAGGCTGAATTCAGCACGCCAGCTTTAGGGGAAGGTGCGTTCTCTCTGTGGACTCTGAAGGAAGGCCTTAGTCTCCTTTCAGCATCTGTGCAATTGGAGTTCCTTGGGAAAGTCCATGTGTTAGCATGTAAACCTTGCCATGCTCATAGGAGCTTCTCAGCACAGGAAGTCCAGGTCCAGGCTCCTCTTTCTGGGTGGTTCCTTTCTCTGCTTGATTCTCTCTCTCCTTTTATATCTTATAAGACAAAAGGGGATGCAGGCCACACCTCAGGGAAATGACCCTTCCTTTGGATCAGGTTGGTGATCCATGTAAGGGTATTGTATCTCACCCCAATTTCCTTATGACTGATCAGCTGAGGAGGAAAGCTTATTCCATTACATAACTGCCCAATGACATCATTACATAACTTCCAAACCACTGAGAATCGTGGCCCAGTCAACTTGGCACATATTTTAGAGGGCACAATTCAATCCATGTCAGTGGATATATGATGTTTCTCTGCATGAAACAGTTCACATAAAACTCTGTTTTTTATAGACATTGCACATTTATTTTACAAGCATTTATTGGAGACTTATTTTGTACTCAGTCCTCTGCTAAGCCTCCCAATATTAAGATCAGTAAGATAAGAACTCTACAGTTAAGGACCTTACAAAGAGGTGTCTACCTGCTACCTGCACTGACGGCTACACTTGCCCATCTTGATGTGTGCCTGGCAGATCTGCAGTCAACAGGAAACAAAACAAAAACAAAACCAACGTCCTTCTTTGGAAGGTGTAGGCAGTAGTCTACGTGCCAGAAATGAACTGAGATATAATTCAATACCTTCATTTTAAAGGCCAGCAAAATGAATTCTAGGTGATAGAGTGACTTATCTAGCTAGGTTCATGGTGCTCCAGGAACATAATGGGGTGGGAGGGCCCCCTAATGGTCTCCACACCTCACTGCTTGTCTCTTCTCACAATGGGCCTTTGGGCGTTCCTGGGGTGAATTCTTGTGAATTCCCCTTTCATTGATTCGTGTTGGGATGGGACAAGAGTTGTCAAGGGCTGTGGATATGGCTGGAGGCCAAGAATTTCCAGGGTGAATGACTGTAACGCAAGTCAAAGCAGTAGATTGGGGGTCTGGGACCCTGGGAAGCTGGGGTGCTTGGGAATCTGAAGACCTGGGGGCTTGGGAGCAAGGCACAAATTTTTCTCTGAAGTTCCAAGATTCCCTTGGATTCTGATGTTGATGTTTCTCTACGCATACCAGAGGAGCCTGGTCACTCAGAATGACCTTGAGTTTCAGGAACAGGGACAGCAGACTGAGACTCTAAACTTGCATCTGGAGAGTGTTGATTCTGTCATCTCTATGGTCTCATCAACGGGAGCCATGTGGGGAGGCCCCAGTCACAGGTGATCAGTGGCCACTGGGGAAGAACAAAGATTCCTCAGGCCAGCAATTCGGTCAAGAGGTATCGGTATCTCAGTGGTTTTGGGTGCTCTCAGTTAAGAAAGAGGTCCTGGCAAAGTGCTGCCTGTCTGTGGTGGAGCCGGCTGTCCTCATTAATGGGTCAGTCTTCCTGACTCCCCGCGCCCCCCCCCCTTCCCCCCATGCACTTGTTCCTTTGCAGATGGGCAGGATTGACTCTGAGGATGTTGGAGTCTGACAGCTCGCCTCCATCAGCACAGTGTGTACCTGCCTCCTTGCAGCAGCCCCATCCCTGGAACACACAGTCCAGGTAGGAGAGGAGTGTGGAAGGGGCAGGGGGCATATTGTATTGTCCCCAGTGTGTCCTCAGGGCTGAGGGTCCAGGAGAGGACAAGAACATGCTTTCCCTTTCCTGCTTTCCCTCAGACCCAGTGTGGCTCCAGAAATGATGAGCAGAAAGGTTTCCTGGAGGCGGCTTGGCCTGGGCCTGACCCTGGCTCCGGTGACCCAGGGGTGGTGACACAGGCAACAGTGTGGGTGACTGGGATTCAGACTGCTCTATTCCTCTCCTAAAAATGCAGGAAGTGCCAAGAATTACTGTGTGACCTTGGACTAACCCCTGGACCTTTCTGTTTTTCACTTTCCTTCTTTTTTTTCAATAGATTTATCATAAATGCTTACTATCCAGCCATATTCATACCATGAATTGTCACTGTCAAAGCATATTATATTTTCTAAAATGTTCTGACTCCACTTGTGAATTCCTGGAATGTTTATTAAAAATGTGTATTTCAGCATTCCATGCCAAAAAATTCTGATTTAATGAGACTAGGGTGAGGTCCAGAGTCCTGGAGTGGTGCTGTAGGATGAGCACTGGACTGCGAACCACAAAGTCATCTGTTCAAACCCACCACCTGCTCCTCAGAAACCCTATACAGTGTGGCTATGAGTTGGAACTGACTCGAAGGCACTTAACAACAACAGGGTAGGTTCCAGGTGTTTGAAATTTTAACAGTCCCTCAATGACATTTGAATGTCTCTGTGTTCTCTCTGGCTCTGCACTGATGGTAAATGGAAATGTTTTACTTAGTCCTGGAAAAGATTAATAAGGAGTGTGCCTTTCAGGTCATTCCATTTATATAAAGTCCATCTACTTTGACCAGTGTGAAACTCCTTCATAGCCAGCACTTAATCTTTTACTTAAAAAAAATCACCCTACAGTGGACTCTTGGTGTGGTGTTATAGGATCAGCAGAGGACTGCGAACCACAAGGTCGGCAGTTCAAACTCACCAGCTGCTCCTTGGAAACCTTTCACTATGAGTCGGAACTAACTTGATGGCACTTAACAACAACAACAACAACAGTGGAGAGTGGTTGGTAAAAGGACCTGAGGGGCCTTTCTAGGGTGAGTGAAACATTAACAGTTGAGGGTATACAGGTATAGGTGTTTATCAATGCTGTTAAGATCTGTTCATTTCATAGGCAGCAGTTCAAAAACACTGTACAGGGTTGCTAAGAGTCGGAACTGACTCGATGGCACTTAACAACAACAACACTATGTTATAGTCTTGGAAACTCTATGGGACAGTTTTGCTCTGTCCTCTAGGGTTGATTTGCGTGTAAGAATTGACTTGAGATCAGTGGGTTTGATTGCTTTTGTTTTGATATTACACCTCAACTCAATACATTGAAATAAACCCACACCAAAACAAAATGGTACCAAAAACACCAATTCAAATTCTCAATCATACAAATGTTGTTGTGTGCCATGGAAGTGGAGTCAGTTTCGACTCATAGCGACCCTGTATAGTGTTTCTGAGGAGCAGCTTGTGAATTTGAACTGCCAACCCTGAGGTTCAAAGCGACTTAGCAGTCCAGTGCCTTAACCCACCGTGCCACACCAGGACTCCCACACAAAGGTATTCAGGATGAAGTAGAAATGGCTTGTTTTAAAGATGCTGGCTCTCAGAAGCAGCAGAAAAGACTTCTCAGTAGCCACTCCCTTCAAACCTAAAGGTCTCCTTCCTGTTGTGGGAGCTCTAATAGTGCTGTGGGTTAAGTATGGTGGTGGTGGTGATGTGTTGTGGAGTCGGTTCCGACTCATAGCAACCCTGCACAGGGTTTCTGAGGCTGTAAATCTTTACGGGAGCAGAAAGCCTCATTCATCTTTCTCCCGCGGAACAGCTGGTAGTCTCGAACTGCTGGCCTTAAGGTTCGCAGCCCAATTCGTAACTACTATGCTACCAGAGAGCTGCTAATTGTGAGGTCGGTGGTTCAAACCCACCAGCTGCTCTTTGGGAGAAAGAAGAGACTATCTAGTCCCATAACCCTAAAGGGCAGTTCTACTCTGCTGTATAGGGTCACGGAGAGTTGGAATCAACTCAACTAGGCAGTGGGCTTGGTTTGGGGTTTCCCCATTGGGAAGTCAAACACAATCTGAACCAGTTCAGCAGTTACTGTGGAGTTGGCTTCTACTCAAAGTGGCCCCAGGAGTGTTAGAGTAGAACTGTGCTCCATTGGAATATTGATAGCTTGATTTTCTGAAAGTAGATTGCCAGGCATTTCTTCCAGCTCACTTGTGGGTGGCCTGGAACTTCCAACCTTATACTTAGCAGCATTACCCAGGGTTAAACTACTTTGACAGTTCAGCAAATGGAGTGAGGACTGGCAGTGGCTCTGGAATGACGCAAAGAAGCTTTCCTGAAAAAGACATTTTGTCCACATGGTGCTTACAGTTGGACAGGAGACTTATAAGATCTGTAAACAATTACCCCACTGTATTGATTTCCTCCCTTCCCCTCTCACCAAAATAATGTTGCTGAAACTGTCCAGTCTTCATTCCAGAGGTTTCCCTCAGGCTGCTTCTGTAAATAAAACTGTTCAGTTGCATTTATTAAACACCTTGGTAGTGGGCACTGACAAGGCATTCAGCCTCACTGCCATGGGGTCTGTTCTGACTCATAACCACCCTGGAGAGGGGTTTCCGAAGCTGAAAAGGAGCTTTGGTAGCGTAGTGGTTATGAATCGGGATGCGAACCTCACGGTCAGCAGTTCAAAACTACTAGCTGTTCCACGGGAGAAAGATGAGGCTTTCTGTTCCCGTAAAGATTTACAGCTTCGGAAACCCTGTACAGGGTCATTATGAGTCGGAACTGACTCCACAGCACATAACAACAACAACAACAAATGTTTACCAGAACAGAAAGCCTCATCTTTCTCCCATGCACTGGCTGGTCAGTAGGAACTGCCAACCTTGAGATAAACAGTCCGGTGCTTATCCTACAGTGCCACCAGAGCTCCAGGCAAGGCATTATTGTTGTAGTTAAGTGCCTTCAAGTCAGTTCTGACTCATAGCAATCCTGTATAGGGTTTCCTAGGAATGGTTGGTAAGCGTGAACCACCAACCTTACGGTTCAATCTGACCTTGCAGTCTAGTGCATTAGCCCACTGGGCCACATTGGAGGTGCTGAAATGAATGAGACAGTTTCAGTCCTCAGTACTCCCGGTCAAGTAGAGGGCAGTCAGATAAATTTATAATCTCAGGACAGTTGTGAATCATCCATCACAGCTTCTTGATTAGAGACAACAGAGAAGGTTCATATGCCTGGGGGATGGGGCAGGGTTTATGTGGGACACCCCGGGAAGGGATATTTGGTGGAAGAAAAGGAAGAACAGTTAACCAATTGCTGTCAAGTGTTCTCCAACTCATGGTGACCCCATATGTGTCAGAGTAGCTGTGTTCCATAGGGTTTTCAACAACTGATTTTCAGAAGCCAATCATCAAGCCTGACTTCTAAGTACCTCTTGGTGGACTTGAACCTCTAACCTTTCAGTTAGCAGCAGAAGGATCTCTACAAAGAGGTTGTATTATCATTTTAGCTGGAGAAGTTCCTAAAGGGGAGGCTTAGAAAAGGACAAGATTGTGAATTATATATTCCAGGTTAAGGAGTTTGCACTCTGTCCTGAAGCTAATGCTATGGTGTGCTGTGAGCCAGTTTCCATTCATGGCAAAGACACCGTATAAGGTTTCTGAGGCTGCAAATTTTCATAGGAGCAGAAAGCGTCATCTCTCTCCCTGAGAGCAGCTGGTGGATTCAAACTGCTGACCCTGCAGTTAGCAGCCCAATGTGTAACCCACTATGCTACCAGGGCTCCTTCTGAAGTTCAGAGAAAACATTAAAGTCCTGTTTTTAAACATTTGAATTGTTTTGGAAGTACAGAAGTAATAAGCTTTGCCTCCCATTTCAGTCTAAGGAAGTGCACAGGTGTTTCCACCATCTTGGCCCCTGTCCTACAGGGTGACGGGTGAATCCTAGACCACATACCCTCCAGTGCCAACTCCTTCACACGCCCTCTTCAGTGATGAGCAAACCTACAAGCACAGATTGTGGACCACAAATGTCAGATACCAGCAGAATATCCATCCTTATCTGCAACAATAATCCTTAAGACCCTTCAGTTTGTCTCCTCTTTCTCCTGACTTCCACACGGGCTTGTGAAATAATATGTTCCACCTATTTGACCGTCTGGAATGCACAGAAGTAACTCATGCAGCCTGAGGTTGTTTATCTGGAAACCTCAACCATCCCAAAGACAACTGAGAATCAGGACATTTGCACATGTACTGTGACTGTCATTAAGTCCCATGCAGGCAGCACTGGTACCCAGTCATTTCTGTGGAAGCCCATTGCCTCCTTCTAAACACAGTTTGAGCAAGCCTGGCCTGATTGTCAATTGTCAATGGAGAGCAGATTAGATGGCTGAGAATGAGGTGAAGACCAGCTCTGTAGCAAACAGGCAAGAGAATTCAATAGACGCAGCCACCTGTGGTCAGCTGAGGAAAGAGACAAACAGTCACATTCCTCCACTTGGCCCTGGGGACATTTCCGTCCTATGGAGCAAGAATTGTCATTGTTCCAGTGACACAAGACCTGACTAGTCATTGTATGAAGCCTAATCGTGCTGGGTGTACTCTGTTTAATAAGGCAGGGGTATGTGCAGTCCATTTCAGAAGACAGTTCATCACAATGATTCTAATATAAAAATGCTGGTGCTTCGGGGAACACATTTCAGTTGTCAGGAAAATTCATTTACAGGAACTGCATTCCTTTCCAACAATACAAATGAATAAACTGCTTCTGCGTTTGTAAATTACACTGTGCTGGTATCAGCTGAAATGGCCTTTTTCATCAAACCAGGCAAAAGAAATCCTAAAAGCTTTACATTTTTCAAATATCAGCCTCCCTCACTAGAGTCATCCAGGTGCTTAGAGAGGACTCTTTTGCCACTTTTAGTATTTTTAAAATTGTAGTGCAAATATACACAACAAAACATTCATCAATTCCACAGTGTTTACACTCCAATTCAGTGATATTGATCACATCCTTTGTATTGAGCAACATTTATCCCTATCCTTCTCCATATCAGTCTGCTACCATTAACAAACTCTTTGCTTCCTAAGCAAAAATTTCTCCTTCCCTGCCTCTTTCACAATCCAGATTGTTGTAGTTGTTAAGTACCATCACGTTGGTTCTTTCATAGCAACCCTGTATAGGGTTTCCAAGGAGTGGCTGGTGGGTTTGAACCACCAACCCCTTGGTTAGCAGTCCAGTGCTGATCCTACAGTACTACGCCAGGACTTTTCTCAACTGTGATAACCACAAATAATCTTTGGTTTCTAGTATTTGCTTATTCCATATAACAATAACAACAACAGGGTAATGAACTGCTAGTCACAAAGTCTTCGGTTAGAACCCACCAGTGCTCTGCAGGAGAAAGACAGGGCTGTGTGCTCCCATAAAGATTTACAGCCTCAAACATCCTACATAAAGTTGCTATGAGTTGGAATCTAACAGGTGGCTATGGTAGTCTTATGTTCAACTTTCTGAGCAACCAACAAATTGTTTTCTATAGTGTCTGTACCATTTTGCATTCCTAACAGCAAAGGAAGTGTAGTAGATTATGAGCTGGGCTGCTAACCGAAAGGTCAGCAGTTTGAATCTACCAGTCGCTGCATGGGAGAAAGATGAGGCTGTCTGCTCCTGTAAAGATTTACAGCCTTAGAAACCCTATACAGGATGGCTATGAGTCGGATCCGACTTGATGGCACAACACCACCAACACCACCAGCACAGGAAGAGAGTTCTAGTTTCTCTTTCAACATTTATTAGTATTTATTTATTTTATATTGTTGGTATCCTAATGGGAGTAAGGAAGAACACACTCAGCATTTCTCAAGCTGGGGGAACTGAGGAAAAGACTCAAGCCTCGACTTTTGTTATTGAAGGATTCTCTGGGCAAATTACTGAATGATGCAGAAAGCATCAAAAGAAGATGGAAGGAATACACAGAGTCACTGCACCAAAGGAAATGGTTGATGTTCAGCCATTTCAAGAGGTAGCATAT
>NW_006408578.1:5647939-5653880 GCF_000296735.1 Chrysochloris asiatica | reverse complement strand
AGAATATTGAAAGTGCCATGGGCTTCCAAAAGAACCAACAGATCTGTGTTGGAAGAAGTACAGCCAGAGTGCTCTTTGGAGGCCAGGATGGCCAAATTTTGTCTCTCACATTTTGGACATATTGTCAGGAGGAACCAGTCGTTGGAGAAGGATATCATGTTTGGTAAGGTGGAGAGTCAGAGAAAAAGAGGAAGACCCCCAGCGAGATGGATTGGCAAAGTGGCAGCATCAATGTGCTCAAGTGTGCCAACAATTGTGAGGTTGGCCCAGGACCAGGCAGTGTTTTGTTCTGTTGGCACAAAACTTGATGGCACCTACCAACAACAACAACATTGATTTTGGATTGTTGGTATTCTAATGGGAGTTAGGTGGTATCTTACAGTGGTTTGGGTTTGCATCTTCCTGGTAGCACAGTGGGTTACAAGTTGGGCTGCTAACTGCAAGGTCAGCAAATTTCGAATCCACCAGCTGTTCCAGGGAAGAAAAATGAAGCTTTCTGCTTCCGCAAAGATTTGGCATCCTGGTGTGGCACTGTAGGATAGTCACAAGCTCAGCAGTTTAAACTCACCAGTTGCTTCTTGAAAACCCTACCAAAAGGGTCACTATGAGTCAAAATCAACTCTAAGGCACCTAATCATAAGAACAGTGGCTAATGAGGAATCCTGGTATGGCGCTTAGGATAAGCACTGGATTGCTAATGGCAAGGCTGGTCATTCAAACCAACTGGCTGCTCCTTGGGAAACCATGTATAGGGCTCCTATGAGTTGGAACCAAACTTGATGGCACTTAACATCAAAAATATGGCTTATGAAGAGCTTGGCAGCTTACCAAAAGCTCAGAGGTTGAATCCTACCAGCTTGTCCATGGGAGAAAGATACGCTAGTCTCCTTCCATAAAGATTTACAGCCTTGGGAACGCTATGGGGCAGTTCCACTCTGTGCTACAGGGTCAATGTGAGATGGATTCACTTTAACAGCAGCGGGAATTTCTCCTATCATTAAACATTCTTCCATGTGTTTGGTGACCATTCGAGTATCCTTTTTGGTGAAATATCTGTTCAAGTTCTTTGCTCATTTTTTAATGATTTCATTTAATAAATATTTTTAAAACATCCACCAATTGTGAAACACTATTAGACATGAAGTATAAAACAATAAAAGAAGAACATCTCTGCTTCCATTATGTTTTTTTTTTTTTGTTGTTGTTGTTGTTGAAGCTTTTATTGTGAATTGAGTGAAGGTTTACAGAGCAGATAGTCAGCTTTATATTCAACAAACCACACACTTGGTTTCATCTCAATGATTGCAATCCCCTCCATGTATCAACACTTAGCTTCTTCCCTCACTGTGGTTCATATTTGTTTCCATTCCACCCTCCTTTCTAACCCTTCTGAACTTTGTACTTAGGTAAATGCTGCCCTTTTGATCTTGATTGGCAATTCCCTAGTGAACATAGCTTAATAGTGTTGTCGTTCTCCCTATATACCTATCTACCACTTCATTAAAATTGGGCCACAAAGGTGAGATATGTTCCAGATCTGAAGGGCGGGTGAGGGCCATTGTCTCTTTTGGACTCCTTTACCTGTAATGCAGCCCTGGAGGCACTTATTCGTCTATGCCAAGAAATTTGGAACACATTTACCTAGATAAGCAAGTGGAAGAGATCTGTATTTGTGCCCATTCCAAGGAGAGGTGACCTGATGAAATGCAGAAACCATCTAACAATATCATTAATATCACATACAAGTAAATTTTTGTTGAAGATATCGCAAAAACAGTTGCAACAGTACTTTAACAAGGAAATGCCAGAAATTCAAGTCAGATTCAGAAGAGGATGTGGAACTTGGGCTATCATTGCCAACATCAGATGGATCTTCTTGGCTGAAAGCAGAGAATACCAGAGAGCTGTTTACTTGTGCTTTATTGACTATGCAAAGGCTTTTGGCTGTGTGGATCATGACACATTGTGGATAACATTGCAAAGATAGATATTCCCTAGCACTAGTTGTGCTCATGAGGAACCTGTATATAGACCAAGAGGCAGTCGTTAGAACAGAACAGAACAAGGGGATACAGAATGGTTTAAAATCAGGACTGCTATGTACCAGCCTTGTATCCTTTCACCATATTTATTCAATCTACACACTGAGCAAATAATCTGAGATGGTGGATTGTACAAAGAAGAATGTGTCATCAGATCAGGATTGGATGAAGACTTATTAACAATCTGCCACATGTAGATGATGAACAGCCTTGCTTGCTGGAAGCAACGGGAGACTTAAAATACTTAGTGATGAGAATCAAAGACTACAGCCTTCAGTATGGATTGCATCTCAATGTAAAAAAAACAAAAATCTTCGAAATTATGTCAGTTAATAACATCATGAAAAATGGATCCAAGACTTCATTTTGCTTGGATCCATACAAGTCAGGAAAGCAAACAACATATTGCATTAGACAAACCTGATGCAAAAGACTTCTTTAAAGCATTCAACAACAAAGATATCCCATAAAGAACTAAAGCGTACCTGCCCCAAGCCATCGTGTTTCAGAGCTCCTCATATGCTTGTGAAAGTTGGACAATGAACAAGGAAGAACTTAGAAGAATTGATGCATTTGATTTATGGTGTTGGTGAAGAGTATTAAAAGTTACCATGGACTGTCAGAATAACAAACAAATCTGTGTTGAAAGAAGTATACAGTCTGAATGCTCCTAAGAAACCAGGATAGCCAGAACTTAGTCTCTCATGCTTTGGACATGTTATCAGAAGGGACCACTCACTGGAGAAGGATATCATGCTTGATGAAATGGAGGGTCAGTGAAAAAGAGGAAGACCCTCAATGAGATTGAATGACACAAAGGTAGCAACAATGGGCTCAAATGTAACAATTGTGAGGATGGCATAAGTTCTGGTAATGTTTTATTTTCTTGTACATAGAGGGTCTCTATGAGTCAGAACAGAATCAATGGCATGTAATAACAAGATGATATCTTCTCCCATCCTTTTCAAGCCTAGAGGGTGAGACCCAATAAGAACTAACTTTCTATCTTAAACTTTTTTCTTATTAGGCAAATTCTTAATTAAGCTTCTGGCTTAATTAAGGAAAGCAAGGAACTGGGGTCTTATAATCGGCAACAACACAATCTTGCTGACAGTTCTGTGCAATATTGCCCAGCATGTCCTCAACTGACTTTTTGGCATCATGAGACATGAAAAACATACTCCATTAAAAATACAGAAGTGGGCAAAATGCCACATTTGTGATCCCCTTTCTGACTGAAGATTTACAGAAGTCTTTGTGGAGAGTCATCCTGTGATGAACACCAAACACCAGTGACTGTCCTAGAAGACCCTAATAAAGACCCCTTGCCCTGGACTCGGGAAGCCATCTTAGCACATGATTCCTGAAATGCTACTTTGCTTGGCCAACCAAATCAAAACTTCTTTTGCTTTCAACCGTTTTCTGTCTGTGTAGCAACATATCCATCAAGACCTACGTGACCACAATAACAATGTATACACACGCCAGGTATCCCATCTATACCAGCTATACCAACCATGAGGGTCAGAATGCTTACCTCCACCAAACACTCCATCAAAACCACATGGGCACAAAGCATTATTGATAACAGACCCAGTGAACTCTCACTGGGCATAAACATACATACCATTCATTTGTAATCATCCTTTCATCTGAGAATTGTTTCTTGACAGCTAACCCAGAGATATAACAATTTTCAATGTAGGTAGGAAGTGAATGACTTCATTGGGGGATTGGAAAGACCCTGAGTCTCAGCCTCACTGAGCTTCACTTATCTTAATATAAAAAAGAGTAAAGGTAGACCAGTGGAATCCGACTGAAAGTCCAGGAATAAATCCATACATTTGTGATCCACTTGTTTTTGACAAGAGTGCTAAGTCCATTCAGTGGACAAAGAAGAGACCCTTCCATAAATGGTACTGGGAAAATTGGGTTTCCACATCCTTAAAAATGAATCAGGATCCATGCCTCACACTGAAAGTCAGTTAAAAATGGATGAAAGACCTATATGTAAAAACTAAAACCATAAAGTTCCTAGAAGAAAACAGGAGCATAACTGTGGGACCTGCTTTTTACCTGCGGATTATCAGATACAACAGAAGCCTGAGCAGTAAAAGTCATAATAAATGGGACCTAATAAATATCACATACTTCTGCTCATCAAAGAACTTTATCTACAAAGTGAAGAAACAACCTACATATGGAGAGAAACATTGGGGGAACCATGTATCCCACAAAAGTCTAACATCTATAATATAGAAAAAGCTTCAACAACTTAACAGGAAATGTTCAGGTCAGTGAAAAAGAGGAAGACCCCCAACGAGATGGATTGGCAGCAATGGGTTCAAGATTAACAACAATTGTGAGGTTGGTGCAGGACCGGGCAGTGCTTCCTTCTGTTGTGCATAAGGTCACTATGAGTTGGAACTGACTTGCCAGCACCTAAGAACTTATATGTGTTTAGAGAATCCTGCTTAAGATAGCACCTTTTGCTTTCTTCCTGTGTGATGTTCTTGATGTCACCCAACAACACTCTGGTCTTCAGTCACTAATGTGTCTAATATGTCAAATTTGACTTTGAGATGGTCTCTAAACTCAGGTGAGATATATTCAAGGTCAATACACTTGATTGCATGTTTGATCAATTTCAGAAAGAAGAAGTAGGTAGAATTCTTCTATTTCGTCCTCACTGGCTTTAGTGGTTGGTGAATAAATTTGAATAATAGTGGTATTAATTGGGCTTTCCTGTAGGCTCATGGATATTATCCTATCACAAACAGCGTTGTACCTCATGAATGATGTGGATATGTTCTTTTGGACGATTAATGCAGCACCATTCCTCTTCAATTTGTCATTTCCAGCATAGTAAACCATGTGGTTATCAGATTAAAAATGGCCAATACCAGTCCATTTCAGCTCACTAATGCCTAAGATATTGATGTTTATGTGTTCTATTTCATTTTTTGACAATTTTCAATTTACCTAGATTCATACTCAGTACATTCCATGTTCTGATTATTAATGGATGTTTACAGCTGTTTCTCTTCATTTTGAGTTGTGCCCCATCAGCAAAATGAAGGTCCTGCATGCTTTATCCCCATGGGCTTTACTCCATTCACATCATCATTATCAACTCTACTTTGAGGAGGCAACTCTTCCCCAGTTGCATTTTGAGTGCCTTCCAACCTGAGGGGCTCATTTTCTGGATTATATCTGACAGTGTTTCTCTGCTATTCATAAGGTTTCAGTGACCAAATATTCAGAAGTAGTTCGTCACTCCTTCTTCTTAGTCTGTCATTGTCTGGAAGCTCATCTGAAACCTGTCCACCATGGGTGACCCTGCTGGTATTTAAAATACCAATGGCATAGCTTCCAGAATGATTGCAACTCACAAGCCACCACAGTACGACAAACTGACAGACAAGAGGTAGTATTGATTATTACTGGTGATTGGAATGCAAAGGTTGAGAACAAAGAGGATGGATCAGTAGTTGGAAAATATGCCCTTGGTGATAGAAATGATGCTGGAGAATGCATGATAGAATTCTGCAAAAATCAATAATTTGTTCATTTCAAATACATTCTTTAGACAGCATAAGAGATGATTATACACATTGACCTCACCAGATGGAATACACAGAAATCAAACTGACTACATTTGTGGAAAGAGACGATGGAAAAGCTCCACATCATCAGTCAAAACAAGACCAGGGGCAGATTGCGGAACAGACCATCAATTACTCATATGCAAATTCAAAACGAAGCTGAAGAAAATGAAAACAAGTCCATGAGAGTCAGACCCTAAATATTACTCACCTGAATTTAGAGATCATGTGAAGAACAGATTTGATACATCAGACACTAAAGACTGAAGACCAGAAGAGTTTTGGGATGACATC
>NW_006408578.1:5637974-5646029 GCF_000296735.1 Chrysochloris asiatica | reverse complement strand
AGTGTTTTGTTCTATTGTGCACAGGGTCGCTATGGGTTGGTACTGACTTGATGGCACCTAAAAACAACAACAATCCTAAAGTTCATATTTTGACTCTCATGAGTTATTCTAATTTTCCTCAGCTGCAGTCTAAATATACATATGAAAAATTGATTCCATAGTCAGCCCCTGGCCTTGTTGCTTCTCCTTTATCTCTTCTCACAGATGTAACCAATTTGATTCCTGTGTATTTCTATCCAGTAAGGTCCAGGTGTAAAGTCACCTTTTATGTTATTTTAAAAAGGTATTTGTCGGTTGGTGGTGGCAGAGCAGTCAGGTAGGACAGGCTCTGTGGGGGAGTGGCTTAAACTTCAGAGACACAGCTCTCACCAAACTGCGCCAGAGCTCTGGATCTAACGTCTCTGTCTCTCCTTCTCTAGTTTTTCTTCATCTGGAAGCTGCGCTGAAACTTGTGGCATAGCTTCCAACATCACAGCAACACACAAACCGCCACAGTACCATAAACTGATGGAGGAATGTTGGTCAACCTATCCACTTGTTAACATTGAATCCTTTCTGACTCAAAGCAAACCTACAGCATAGAGCAGAATTGCATCATAGGATTTCAAAGGCAGGTAAAACTTGAAGCTCACCAGCTGCTCTTTGGGAGAAAAATGAAGCTTTCTACTCTTGTGAAGATTTACAGCCTTGGAAACCCTGTACATTCAGAACCGACTCTACGGCATCTAATGATAATAACAGTAATATTTACAGAGGAGCTCTGGTGGCACTCGAGTGCTGATGGAAACATTGGCAGTTCAAACACATTAGCCGCTCTTCGTAAAAAGATGTGATAATCTTCTTTCCTAAAGATCAACAAAACTCAAAACTCACTTCAGACTCAATGACCCTGCAGGACAGAACAGAACTATTTATTTACAAGTCTGTAATCTTTATAGATTATAAAGCTATAAAGAAGGAGCTCTGGTAGCGTAATGGTTACGAGTTGGGCTTCTAACCTCAAGGTCAGCAGTTCGATACTGCCAGCGGTTCCACGGGAGAAAGATGAGGCTTTCTGCTCCCATAAAGATTTACAGCCTCAGAAACCCTATACAGGGTTGCTAAGGGTCAGAACCAATTCAACGACACATAACAACAACAGATCTTTATAGAAGCCGATTAGTGTGTTTGAGCAGCCAACTTTCCCAGTGAAAGCCAACTGCTTTAACCACTGGAAAACCAGGGCTCCTTATTAGGAGTTTTTTAGCCGCTTGATGATATTTATGGTGCAAAAGTTCACAAGCTCTATTTTCTAAAATGTTTTATTATTCTTTAAATTTGCTAGAGTAAATTTGAATTCATTATTCTTTAAATTCTCAGTTTATTATTCTTTAAATCCTTTCACATATATTACTTTATTATTTGCATGTTTCCTAATATTTTGGAGTAAAACCCAAACTTTTTTTCTTGCTTTATGTACATCAGCAAAAAACACATTCACAGAAAATGTAGGTCTGTGTTCACAGTAATTGAATTTTTAAAAAATGGAAGCATCTTGATTATATGACTTGTGGTTTTTCTGAAGTCTCCTGCTAAAAAATTTAGCAAAATAAAATAAAAATGAAAGCTTTATTTTCTTTTCTACATTTACTAACATCTTTCAAATCATTCAATATTGTGTCTGACAAGCAGTTTGGTTGGAGAGTAGGTAAAAACTCTGTGCTGACAAGTTAGTACTTTGGGTTATTCTGTTGTGGGGATATTCTCTGCTTTCTTACCCTTGCTTTGAATTTGAAACTAGTTATTGAAAGTGGAGTCCTGGTGTTCATATTAATTGAATTTTTAAAAAATTCAATGGACTCTTAACCTCAAGGTCAGTGATTCAAACCTACCAGCTGTTACTTGGAAACCCTATACAGGGTCACTGTGAGTTAGAATTGACCCAATGGTACTTAATAACAACAACAGTTGTAAAGTGAATTCCAATACGTACCAAGCCAGGTAAGTCAGAATAGAGCTTCACTTCACAGGATATTCAATAACTGATTTTTGGTGAATGGATCACCAGGTCTCAGTTCTGAGACAGGTCTTTGTATTACTAAGACCTTCAACCTTTATACTAGCAGCCAAGCACATTAATCATTTACAACACCAGGGTTTCTGAATTGAAACAGACCCCAAATCAAACCCAACCCGCTACTGTTACGTCATCCCCAACACAGAGACTCTATGGCCAGAGTAGAACTCTTCCATACGATTTCTGAGACTGTAAATCTTTAGGGAGGTCAACTGCCTCACCTTTCCTCCTAGGAGCAGCTGATGGGTTCAACTCATTTGGGGAGCAGTCTAATTCTTACCCCACTGTGCCACCAGAGCTCCTGATTGAATGATTATTGTGGTTTAGTTGGTTCTAACTCATAGTGACCATGTATAGGATTTCTGAGGAGTGGCTGGCGGATTTGAACCACCGATCTTGCAGTTCAAACTGACCTAGTGGTCCAAAGGTTACCTACAGTGCCACACCAGGACCCCAATTGAATCATGGTAGCCTAAAAAGTAAATCACGCCTGATTCAAACTCAAGGCTTTATGCACTTTAGTTGTAAAATGAGGTTAACATGTTGCATGCCATCAAGCTAATATGAACGCAGAATGACCCTAGAGGGCAGAGGGAAACTGCCCCATGGGGTTTCCTAAGGTGTAATCTTTATGAAGGAGTGCTGATGTGGCGCCGCAGATGACTCACTGGACCACAATGTCGGCTTTAACTGTAAGGTTGATGGCTCAAATTCACCAGCCTCTCCTAGGAAACCCTATACAGGGTCGTTATGAGTTGAAATCGACTTAGTGGCACTCAACAGCAATCCTTACAAGTGCTTTACAGGTACTGTCCATGGATCCAGAGTCCTGATGTGGTCCTGTAGGATAAGCATTGGACTACAAGGTTGACTTAAACCACAAGGTCGGTGGTTCAAACTCACCAGCTTTTCCCTGCAGTTCAAACAGACCTTGTGGCCCAGTGCATTATCCTGCAGCACCATACCAGGACTTCACTTTTAAGAATATGCACCGTTATATCACACCAATGAACTCCTAGTGGGGCGCTGTAGGATCAGCACTGAACTGGGAACCACTTGGTCAGCTCAGAAACCCTATACAAGGTCACTATGAGTCAGAACTGACTCGACAGTGCTTAACAAAATCACAACCAACACAAGGTTATATTATCTCTGACAGTAACCAATTGCAATTCACAGGAATAAAACACGATTATGCTACTTTCTTTTGAAGAATTATTTGAAGTAACCTTCGAACCAGGAAAGTTGCAAAGGTTATCCATGCATTTCTTGATATAATAATAAATTATATGTTTGTTCCTATCACTTGATACAAAGTAGCTCCCTCTGCAAAACTGGGGGCACAGATAGAGTTATTTCCTGCATTGTTTTGGAGCTTCCACAACAGGTGCCTTAGCTGAAAGACTTTCTATGTGCAGAATTATAGATTCCAGTGAGCTTGCAAAAGCAAGCTGCTTTTAGTGGGGATTCCTGAAGTTGGTCCCACTGTGTGTAAAAATATCCATGGTCACAATTCTTGTTGCTATGCACTTTCAACTCCATTTCCAATGAAAGCAAACAAGGTTGCATGCCAGTCTGAGGTATGAATGCAGCCTTCCTGGCATCCAAATTGCAAAAGGCTTGGGTGGATACTTTTTTCCTCCCCTTGTTTGCCTTTTACCTGCTTTGCCAAACTCTGTTTGTTGGCATTTCCTTGCCTCCCTGTTGCTGCTGGAGCTGGGGATGTGTTTGGCTTTGAACTGATGGTAACTAATCATTAACTCTGTGGGGTAGATTATCGTTTTATGTTAATAGCTTTGCTGGGGGCTCTGTGATACCTTGGCTTGATAAGGCCTTCTGAGGCTGTTTTCATGGGGGCTCTTGGGGGCCCAAGAATGACCCCAAGGCCTCAAACTGGGACTGACCCAGTTTTCTGAAAAGGAGGAAATGCTTTGCCACAAAGGACAGGGAAAGCATGTTGTCCTCAGTCTGACTTCCTGATCCAACATCAGGAACCTCAAGCAGGCAGAATCCTTTAGGCAGCATGTCTTGGGTTTCACATATAGCTGTCCTGTTTGGTGGAAATAGCTGTCTGTTCACGTGTATTTCAGACCACTCCTCTGAAATGCCAGAGGCACCTTGACTCCTGTTATGAAATCTCTTTGTCGGGAGGTGCTAGGGGATGAAAATTCTAGAAAGGTGTCACAGTTGAGACTATTTATTGAAAGTTTGTTTGGTCGGTGTCCACATGGGCCCTGAGAGGTAAGCAGAGAGTTTAGGGGATAAAAGATGGAGAAAATTGTGGGCCAGGACTGAAGTGGGATAGCAGCCCCATTTTTTTGTCCCTGAATAGTGAATCTTCTTGAGTCTCAGGAACATGCTTCCTCTTCTCCAACTATTGCTGTCAGAACCATTGGGAGAGAGGCGATCAGAAGTCCTTGGATGGTGCAGAGTTGATGTGCTCAACTGCTAAGCCAAAAGTTGGAGGTTTGCATCTCACCCGGAGTGCCCAGAAGAAAAGTCTGGATGTCTACTTCTGAAAATCAGCCTATGGTGCACAGTTCTGCTCTGACACACACAGTCACCAGGAGTCAAGATTGACTCTGTGGTAACTGTTTCCCCACCCCTGATTTAGGAAACTTGAAGCCTCTGATTGTACATGCTTCTTTGGGTATTCAAGAGAGATTGTTTTCTAGTTAGTGTCAACTTGTCGATTTTTCTATGCATTCTTTATCAATCAATATTAAAGTGAGACTGTGGGTTAATGAGCTGGATTGTAAAATACTGGATTGTTAAGCGCAAGGTAGGCAGTTCATGCTCATCAACCGCTATTTGGAAACCCTATCCAGGGTTGCTATGGGTCGGAACCAACTCAACAAGAACAACAGTGATTACAACATTCATGGAAGCAGTAGTCAAGAAATCAAACGACATATTACATTAGGCAAATCTGCTGCACAGAAGATTTTTGAAGAGCAAAGATTTTGAAGAACAAAGATGTCAGTTTGAGGACTAAGGTGTGCCTGACCCAAGCCATGGTATTTTCAATAATCTCACATGCATGTGAAAGTTGGACAGTGAATAAGGAAGGCCTTAAAAGAATTGATGCATGTGAGTTATGGTGTTGCAGGAGAATATTGAAAGTACCATGAACTGCCGAAAGAACAAACAGACCTGTGTTAGAAGAAGCACCGCCAGAGTGTTCCTTGGAAGCCAGGATTACCCGAGTTCGCCTCTCATATTTTGGACATATCCTTAGGAAGGACAGATCCCTGGAGAAAGATATCATGATTGGTAAAGTAGAGAGTCAGTGAAAAAAAGAAGACCCCCAATAAGGTGGACTGGCACAGCGGCAGCATATGAAATCAAGTGTGATTGTGAGGTTGGCACAGGACTAGGTATTGTTTCATTCTGTTGTGCATAAGGTCATTATGAGTCGGTACCAACTCTACAGTACCTAACAACAACAACAACAACAATAAGTGATTACCAATATTGTGAAATTTTTGCTCCTTGAAATGCCTTCTCCATCCATTGCCATACATTTAGTTGTGACTCATAGCAACCCTATGTAGGTTTCCAAGGCTGTAAATCTTTACATCTGCAGAAAGCCTTATCTTTCTCCTGCAGAGAAGCTGGTAAAGTCAAACTGCTGACCTTGTAGTTTTGTACATCTGTCTACATTTCTGGCCATCTCTCCATCCACTCTCCTCAGTTGTTCAAGGGTTATTTTTTCATGACGCCTAGAAATTCTCCTATCCCCAGGCGAAGCCAGATAATAGGAAGAGAAATAACTCCATTCACACTACTCTCTGACATGAGTTGATTCCAACACATAGTCCTAGAGGGTTTCTGAGGCTGTACATCTTTAAGGAAGCAGACTACATCCTCTTCCTCCTTTGGAGTGGTTGATGGGTTTGAACAGGTGACCTTTTAGTTAGCAGTGCAATGCTTAACCCACTGCACCACCAGGATGCCTTCCATTCACACTAATAAAGCCTAATATATTACCCCTTCCTCACCAGCCACTCCTCAGAAATCCCACATAGTGTCACTATGGGTAGGAACCAACTTAACGACACTTAACAATAACAACAAATACTTTGCTATCAGTTGGAACTGACTTGATGGCACTTAACAGCAACAACAACAACAACAACAACAGTATTTTTAGAATCCTGGTGTGGTGCTGTAGGATGCGCCATGGACTACAAAGTTGATTTGAACCACAAGGTCGGCCGTTCAAACTCACCAGCCGCTCCTCAGTAACCTTATACAGGGTCGCCATGTGTCAGAACCAAGTCAACAGCACTTAATAACCATATCAATAGTACTGCTGGAGTTCTGGTGTGGCGCTGGAGGAGAAGCACAGGCTCACAAGGTAAATTTGAATCACAAGTTCGTCTGAGATTCAAACTCACCAGCTATTCCTTGGAAACCCTATACTGGGTTGCTAAGAGTCAAAACTGCCTCGACAGCACTTAACAAAATAGTATTGTGGGAGAAACATAGTGGTTCTGTAGGATAATCACTGGACTTCAAACCACAAGGTCGACAGTTCAAGCCTACCAGCCTATTCACTGGCGAAAGATGAGGTTTTCTGTTACTGCAACGATGTACGGATTCAGAAACCCTATACAGGACTGCTATGAGTCAAAATTGACTTGACAGCACAATCAATTTTACAGCCCTGCAACAATAGCACTATCATATTGTTGGAGTGTGGGGGCTCTTTAGTATAAGCATTATCCTGTGTGAACTGTAAGGTTGGCAGTTGGAGCCTACCAACCACTCCCTGGGAGATAGATGTGCTGTCTGCTCCCATAAGGAATTACAATCTCAGAAACCCTATATAGGGCCGCTGTAAGTCGGGATCAATTTGATGGCAGTGGATTTAGCATTGATAGAAGCTTTGGTGGCACAGTGGTTAAGCAATTTACTACCAACTGAAAGATTGATGGTTCGAACTCAACATCAGGAAGACAGTTCTGCTATGAGTTATAATGTAACTGTGAGTTGGAGTTGACTTGAAGGCATACAATCCCAACAATAGTGTTGGTCAGTTTGGGAATATGGGGGAAAAAATTTGAGTCAAAGGAAAGCATATCTAAGAGTGAAGTTTCAGAAGAAGTAGAACAAGTATTTATTGGCCACCTGGGTTTAGGTCCTGGGTATCATGCTGTTCACATGATTCAATCTAAACTTCAAAACAACTCGATGGGGAAGTAGGTTTATATTAATTTGAACAAGGAGTAAAATGAGAGTAAGTTGTTTAGTGGTATATTCAGATTTTGCCTGAAAGGACTTTCAAACTTCCTTGTAAGACCGGAAGCACTGGCCCTTCTTGAAGGTGTCTCAAGTCTACTACCTGGAATGGGGAAAGTTGGGAAAATGATAACCCACATCCTTCTTCCCCACTTCAGCCAGAGCATTATCACTTGTACATATTTTAAATACTGGATTCCAGGCAAGTTTCGTGTATTATGGAAGACTCTAGTTATACTTTTTCCCTCTTTAAATAGACTTTATTTATTTTAGATCAATTTTAGGTTTACAGAGAAATTACACAGAAAGTACAGAGAGTTCTTGTATGCCTTCTCCTCCCCACAGATTCTCCTATTATTAACATCTTGCCTTCATGTAGTACATTTGTTACAACTGATGAACTATTGATGTATTATTATTAACTAAACTCCAGAGCTCACATTTAGATTCATTGTTTTGTGTTGCACAAATCTTTGGGGTTTTGATAAAAGTATGTATCCACCATTACCTTATTATACAAAATAATTTCCCTCCCCTAAAAATGCTCAGCATTCCATGTATTCATCTCTCCTATTTTCCCCATTGTGGTTAAGCATACAACTACTAACTGGAAGACTGCCAATTTTGAACCCAGAGTTACCTTGGAATACAGGCCTAGTGATCTCCTTCCAAAAGTGGGAGTAGTTCCATGCTGCACATAGGGGGCTGCCATGACTAAGAATTGATGCAAAGGCAACTAGGTGCTGTGGGTTAAT
>NW_006408578.1:5636672-5637874 GCF_000296735.1 Chrysochloris asiatica | reverse complement strand
TCTGGGCAAATTATTGAATGATGGAGAAAGCATCGAAAGAAGATGGAGGGAATACAGAGAGTCACTGTACCAAAAGGAAATGATTGATGTTCAACCGTTTCAAGAGGTAGCATATGAGCAAGAGCCAATGATACTGAAGGAAGAAGTCCAAGGTGCATTGAAGGAATTGGCAGAGAACAAGTCACCAGGAATTGATGGAATAAAAATAGAAATCTTCAAGAAAGTGAGGAGGCAGTTGAGGCACTTGCTGATCTATGCCAAGAAATTTGGAAGACAACTATCTGGCCAACTGATTGGAAGAGATCCATATTTGTGCCCGTTCCAAAGAGAGGTGACCCAGTGGAATGAGGAAACCATCAGACAATATCTTTGATATCCCATCTGAGTAAATTTTACTAAAGATTATACAGAAATGGTTGCAAGCATACATTGACAGAGAACTTTCAGAGGTTCAAGCCAGATTCAAAAGAGGACGTGGAATGAGGGATATCATTGCCAATGTCCAATGAATCTTGGCTGAAAGCAGAGAATATCAGAAAGATGTTTACTTGTGCTTTATTGACTATGTAAAGGCTGTTGTTGATTGTGTGGATCAGGACAAGCTATGGGCAACATTGCAAAGTATGAGTATTCCGGAACACTTAATTGTGCTCATGAGGAATCTGTACATAGACCAAGAGGAAGTTGTTCGAAAAGAACATGGGAACATTTAATGACTTAAAATTAAGAAAGGTGTGTTGCAGGGTTGTATTCTTTCACCATGTTTATTCAAACTGCATGCTGAGCAAATAATCTGGGAAGCTGGGTTCTATGAAGAAAAACGTGGCATCAGGATTGGAGGAAGACTCATTAACTACCTGCAATATACAGATGATATGACCTTGCTTACTGAAAGTGAAGAGGACTTAAAATATTTACTGATGAAGATCAAAGAGCACAGCTTTCGGTATGGATTACATCTTAATGTAAAGAAAACAAAAGTCTTTACCACTGGACCAATAAACAACATTCTTATCAGTGGAGAAAAGACTGAAGTTGTCAAGGACTTCATTCAACTTGGATCAACTATCAACACTCAAGGAAGCAGCAATCAAGAAATCAAACAACGTGTTGTATTGGGCAAGTCTGCTGCCCTTTTTAAAGTGTTGAAGAGCAAAGATGTCATCTTGAGGACTGAGGTACTCCTGACCCAAGCCACGGTA
>NW_006408578.1:5617056-5635982 GCF_000296735.1 Chrysochloris asiatica | reverse complement strand
ACTTAACAACAACAATAACCCTCCCAACTGAACCCCTAGTCACCAATGATCTTTCTACTACTCTGTAGTTTTAATTTGGCCAGAATATCGTATCATTGGAATCACGTAGTAGGTAGCTGATGTCTTTCACTGGTTCTTGCTGTTTTTAAGTGCTGGTGAGTCGGATCCACTCACAGTGACCCTGCATATGGTTTCCAAGGAACGGCTGGTGAGTTTGAACTGCCGACCTTGCTCAAACTGACCTTGCAGTCCAGTGCTTTATTCCACTATGCCACACCAGGATTCCACTTATCAAGATGCTTTTTTAGCTTTCTCCGTTTTTGTGGCTTTTTGTCACTGAACACTGCTCTGCTGTATGGATGTACCACAGTTAGTGTATCTGTTCATCTATTGAAAGACATCGTCTTTGCCTTCTAGCACTTGACAATTATGGAAAAATAAAAATAAACCTGTTCTAAATATTCACATACAGGCTTTAATATAGACATGCATTGCCAATGTTTCATGTATATATATTTTAAGCTTTTAAAATGACTTTTTTGGCAAAGGGAATCCTTCGAAGGTATGTAAGGAAGGGTGTAGCCTGTTCACGTTCATGTTTGGGTAGAGAATGCCTTGGTGGGGTGAGGCTAGAAACAGTTGTCCTGAGGAAGGAGCAGAGGACTTGAAGGGAGTCGAAGCAGAGGGAATGAAAACAGGGCATTAGACGAGGGGGTGTTAAGGAGGTTAGTCTTCTAGACCCTTGTGACTCATTGTGGTCTTTGAACCAGCGGTATAGGCATCACCTGGCAGTTTGTTTGAATTACAGATTCTCAAGCTCCACCCCAGGCCTACTGAATCAACGTCTGGCTATCATATACAGATTATGATTAAATCCCCAATGCAAGTGATTCATAAGTACATTAACATTTAAAAAGAGCTTCTGTAGCAGCAGTAAGTGGCAGTAAGGAATGAGGAAAGATGATTTGATGATTTAGGACCTGTTTTCAGGTATCACAAAACAGAGGTAAGCTCTGTGAATCTCCCTTAACAGTTCAGTCATTGTGGTGAGTGAGGGCTTTCTGTGCCCACTATCAGCTAGCTAAATGAGCTGGCAATGAGGAAGTTGTTCTTAAGGTATTATTTGATTTCTGATGACACTGCTTCTCTCTTGTTGATAGAGATTCCCCACCCCCCCTGCCCAAGCATCCAAGGCCACTTGCCCCACCTTTGCTTGTCCTACTGAATAAGCAGATGGTAAACCTTGTAATTTTACATTCTATGTATGAGGACCACATACATAGCAAACACCCATCTGCGAGTGGAGGCTTGTGTGCGGCTATGAAGCTGAATAGGTTCCATTTGGAACTTCCAGACTAAGAGAGTCTAGGAAGAAAGACCTGGGAAATCCACTTCTGAAAATCAGCCAATGAAAACCCTGTGGATCACAATGGTCCCATCCACAACCAAACACAGGGATGGTGTAGGAACAAGCAGGGCTGTGTCCCAATGTGCATGGGGTAATCATGAACTATTGGTAGCTAACAACAAACATTGCATGCTTTGATTTTTTTTTTTTTTTACTTTCTTTTTTCTCCTCACTTATCTAGGAGTCCTGGTGTGGCACCATAGGATAAGCACTCAACCACAAGGCCGGTCGTTCAAACTCGCCAGTTGCTCCTCAGAATCCCTATACAGGGTCACTGTGAGTCGGAGCTGACTCGGCGGCACTTAACAACAACTTATCTACTATTTGATTTCTCCAGTAAGATAGCTGCTATTGAGTTGATTCTCACTCAAGAGATGACAACATGTGTA
Organism: Chrysochloris asiatica; assembly: GCF_000296735.1. Classification (NCBI taxonomy): domain Eukaryota; kingdom Metazoa; phylum Chordata; class Mammalia; order Afrosoricida; family Chrysochloridae; genus Chrysochloris; species Chrysochloris asiatica. The sequence continues at coordinate 5,634,185 of NW_006408578.1, read as the reverse complement.
TCAGAACAGAATTGTGTTACACAGAGTTTTCATTGGCTGAATTTCAGACCTGTCTCTGAAGTCAGGCCTCCTTTTAATGAGCAGCCTAACACGTTTAGACACTGGCACCATTCAAGGATGCCACAAAGATCTTTAAGACCACCAAACTAGACAACGTTGTCTCCTGTCTTTCTTTCACATGTGCCTTGTGCTCCGGAAATTCTTGATCTCAGGGGTCTGTGTTCATTCATACCTGCGTGTGTTTTCATATCTTATGCCCTCCCCCTGGAATGCTCGTGCCCAGCTCCCCTGCTGCCTCCAGGCTGGGTTAGGTCCCCCCACCTGTGTGGTCTCTTGGGCACACCTCCATCCCAGGGTGCTATCACACTGCACTCTAATTGTTGATTTACACGTCTCTCCCACACTTGACTGTGTCTTTTCATCTTTATATACCAAAACATAACAGAGGACCTAGCTCATACCGGAGGCACAGTAAATATTTGCTAAATGAGTCAATGCAAGAATGTATCATTGTAGATGAGGCTGCTTTGGAGTGGAGGATGGGTGTGGAGAGTTGAAACAGTAGTGAGTTTAAGGGTAGAAGGTGGAATTAGAATTCATGAACTTCTATACTTACGCTGAGGAGAGGGAGCAACTCTGTATTCAGATATGAGATGTTTTTGTTTTAGTATCTCTGCATTTCGCTAAATACCCCTTTGGGCCCACTGGCGAAGTTTGATTAGGCACAGTTCCCCTGTTATTACTACTAGGAAGTTTGTGCAGTATTGCTCATGGGAGTCTGAGGCACCTAATTTTACTTTCATGGGTGTTTTATTCTTTCTTGCAGAGGTGTTTTTGTGGTGCTTGGTGTGGCACAGTTGTACAATTTAGAGCCAAAGGGACAATGGACAGACTTGTCCTTAGCTGACTCTGTTTGCCAAGAGATTCCTGGCCTTAAGAAATGAAGCATCTTACCCAGTCCAGTTACCCCCAAACAGATCCCCTGACAATACTAGGAATTTCAAGAATACCAATGTCAGAAATTTCTTTTGTTGTAGCTTTAAGATTAGAGGACACATTCTTCCTACTTTCATCTAAATAGCCTTTCCATAGAAAGAACAGACAGAGACAGGCCCCCACCTCCCACCCCGCCCCAGGGTGAAGGTGAGAATAATAGTCTGGACACACATATTTGTTGTTGTTTTGTTCTCAATGATCCTTTGTTGTTGCAAACAGAGACTATCCCATTATCCTGATTGGCAAGCAAACCTTGCTCCTTATCTTTGAAAGCCCTTCCCTAATGACTTGAACATGGTCTACTGATCACCTTTTCTTTGCCCTTCATCCTTTATAAAAACCCCTCTGAAATGTAGTTCTCATTCTTTATATTCTTAATCCACATGCTGGACATCTCTTTCCTTATTTTAACTCTCTGTTTTCCCATTAAAACCTGCTGTCTGTGAGTCCATCCCCACTCATGGGATTCCATCCTTTACAGAGTAGAACTCAGCTCCATAGGATTTTCAATGGCTATGACCTTTTGGAAGTGCACTGCCTGTCTTTTCTTCTGAAGCACCTCCAGCTACAACTTCCAACTTTTTAGTTAGCAGGTGGGGGTGTTAACTGCAGGCACCATCCTGGAACTCCATATCCAGTTGCCACTGAGCAGATGCCACTCATGGTGACTGTAAAGCACAGAGTAGAACAGTCCCATAGGGTTCGTATGCTGAAATCTTTACAGGAGCTGTGTACCAGGCTTTCTCCCCCATGAAGTAGCTGGTGGGTTTGAAATGTCAACCTTTCAATGAGCAGTTGTACCAACTCTTCAACAGTTGTACCACATGGGTCCTTAACCAATACTTTAGAAACAAACACACAAGCAAACAAGCGCTATCAAGTGGATTTCAAAGCGTAGCGACCCCATAGGACAGAGTAGAACTGGCCCCGTAATCTTCCTAAGACTATAAATCTTTAGGGATGCAGACTACCATGTCTACCTCCCATGGAGCAGCTGATAGTTTCAAACTGCCCACCTCTTGGTTAGTAGTGGAGTGTTTTAAGCACGGTATCACCAGGGCTCTTAGGGACTCCATGTGGTGGTGGTTGTGTACCCTAAAGTCAGTTCCCTGTCATAGCAACCCTGCACACAGTTCCCAAGGCTATCAATCTTTGTTGTTGTTAAATTCAATTGAGTTGCTTCTGCTAATCTTTATAGTAGCAGAAAGCTTCATCTTTCTCCGGTAGAAAAGCTGGTGAATTGAAACTACTAGCACCTTTTAAAGACCATTCCTTTGTCTTTGTTGAGAATGCTACAGTTATATTTGAGCTACGAAGTTGCACCGAGTCACAGTACTGGTTTCATATTCATCTTTTCTATTCATGGCTGCATATATACTATATAAAAACCATTGAAAAAATCAACTTTGAAAATGAACTGTGGTGTGATGTTGTTGCTTGTTGTTAAGTACTGTTAAGTCAGTGCTGACTCACAGCGACTCGGTATAGGGTTTCTGAGGCTTTTTAAATCTTTGTGGGAGCAGGAAACCTCATCTTTCTCCCATGGAGCTGGTGATAATCTCCAACTGCCCACTTTGTGGTTTGGAGTCCAGTGCTTAGCCTGTGGATCCACTGTGTTGGATCACTTTCACATGGCTTTTCTTGCCAGGGTCTTATAGCTACCCCCAAATGATTAGGTGAGACTATGCACATAGCGGACTGCATCCCACCTGTGGGTTGAAAAACTTGTTAACAACACAAATAAGGTGCATGGTACCTCTGGAGGAGTGAGGCCATGCAAATGAGGTCTATGAAACCTTAAAAAGAGGATGGCCAGTTTTGTCATACTGATAGGCTCACAAGATAGCCAATCTCAGACTAGGAAGGGGACCTGACTCCCACCAAGAAGAAGAGGTGGGATGAGAGTGTGTTCTTTATACCCTGAGTTCCTGTGCTAGGAACCTACCTCCTAGACCTAGGAAGCAGAGAGCTGTAACGCTGGTGATGGTTAGAGACAGTAAGAAGCAGCAGCAAAGAAATGGCTACAGCAGAGTCACTGGAACCCGGCGACCAGCAGGAGATGGCACAGTGGGCTTTTTGGCCCATGGAGGGAAAGAGCTGAGGGCCTTCAGGCTGAGGCTTACTGGCAAAGGGAGTACCTCTTGATACTTATTGGCAGAGCTAAAGAGCTTGGTACAAGCAGGGCAGAGGCTGGGCCAACCCAAGAGGCCCAATGGACCCAAGAGGCCAAGGGGCCTGAGGACCAGAGGGAGGTCTGCCTGCCTGTGGGCACAGCTGAGAAGAGGCTGTCCTGTTGAAATATTTGTCATTCTGATCTTGAATTGTAACCTGATACTTTCCTACATCAACTACATTGTGAGTATTGTCTGTGGGTTCTGTGTGGCCACTGCAACACATTATGTCTCCCAGCAGAGAAGTAAGAGTGCTGTGAGAGGTCCATCTGGGGTCAGATTTGTTTCAAAGATTGGAGAGAAGCTGTGTGTCTTCTGACCTTCACTACATAGGACCAGCATTGGGTTGTTGCTGATGGTGACTCTTTCTACCCCTCGTGAAGTTACAGGGGGTCAGACACCTCCACCATGACATTTTTACATGGACCCCAAATTTATTTGCAGTCCTCTCTTTCTCATACCATGAAAACATTGCTCTGCTTACCAGAATTCTAAGTGAGCTACCCATATGGGTCTAGGTCATGGTTTTTATTCCCTGACAGAAGTGCTATCTATAGTCAATCCCTTTTGCAAGACTGTGAAGGAATGCTCCAATTCCACACAGAATCCGTGGTAGAACAGAATCCCTTTTGGAAGCCGACTGAGAGTTGTGCAGTTCGATCCCACTACCAGCAGCTCCACAAGAGAAAGATGGAGTAGTCTTCTTTTGTAAAGATTTATGGCCTTGGAAATCCCATGGGGGTCAGTTCTTCTCTATCCTTTAGGGGTGCTATGAGTTGGAATCAACATGATGCAGTGGGTTTGATTTTGGATTTTGGTATCATCAGAATTTGGTAACATGTGCTTGGTCAAGGCTGAGACAATATATAAGTCAAATGGGGCCAGAGCTCAATACTTAATTATTACTGAGAAACCTGCGAGAGCCAGATCAATGGGGCTGCATTTTTGTGTGTGTGTGTGTCTCATATGTTTTCCCCCTTACTACTTTTTGATTATTCATTTCATTGGAAAATATTTGAGGTTTCCTTTTCTGAGAGTTTTTCGTCTTACACAGATTCTGGTGTTCTCAGGTTTTACTGTATTTGGAGCCAATCAAGGAAAACACTAGAACTTCTTATAACGTTTGGTGGCCTTGAAAAGTCCTGTTTACTTCCAATTATTCTCTACCCTATATATACCCAAGCATTTCATACTTCTTGGAATTACCATACTGCATTATACCTTCAGATAGAAGTATTTTCTTCAGGGATTTCCCTATTAACAATGCTGATTCATTTGTGGGGGTAATGGCAATAGTTATCACCCAACATCATAGGACTTGGATCCTTAACATGCCTCTGAATCATCAGCAAATCCTGCTACAATGCAGATTCAGACTCAGTAGGTCTTGCTGGGTCCTGAAATGCTACCTTTCTAACAAGCTCTCAGGCGATGCTAATACTGCCAGGCCACAGACTTTGAATGATGGTGGTGGTGAAGTGTCGTAGCTTTGGTTCCGATACACTGCGACCTTGTCTAGGGTTTCCGAGGCTGTAAATCTTTATAGGAGCAGAAAGCCTCATCTTCCTCCCACAGAGCTGCTGGTAGATTTAAACTGATGACCTTGCAGTTAGCAGGCCAACTCATAACCCACTCTACTACCAGGGACACTTTGAATAGCAGAAGCTAAAACTTTGAGACTATTTCCCTATCAGTAGGTTCATAGTACAGAAAGAGGAAGGAGATAAAAGGCAGAGTAAGCTTTGTTGGGAAGATAGCTGAGGAACTGCTGCTGTCTGTTAAGACAGGTCAAGTCCAGATGAAGGGGGTCCCCGAAGTGATGCTAACTGAAAGGAACCAAAGCAAAACAAACCCAATGTCACTGAGTCAATTCTGACTCATAGAGACACTATGAGATAGAATGGCCACCACTCTTCTGTCAATTTGTCCTACTGTGGTGGCTTCAGTGTTACTGTGATGCTGGGAACTATGTCACTATTTAAATAACAACAGGTTCACCTATGGTAGACAGGTTTTAGTTTAGCTTCCAGACTAAGACAGACTAGGAAGAAGGAGAAGCAGATTACTTTGGAATGTTGAGCTACCAAAAATACCATGAATTACAGTGGAACATTGTCAGATATAGTGTCAGAAGATGAAAATATAATAAAAGAGCACCAGAATATTGTCTGATACAATGCCAGAAGATGAGCCCCTCAGGTGGAAGGCACTCAAAATGTGACTGGGGAAGAATTGCCTCCTTAATGTAGAGTTGACTGTGATGATGCAAATGGAGTAAAGCCTTTGGGACCTTCATTTGCTGATGAAGCAGAACTCAAATTTAGGAGAAACAAACATCCATTAATAAACAGAATGTGGAATATACAAAGTATGAATCTAGGAACATTGGAAGTTGCCAAAAATGAAATGGAACACATAAACATCGATATCCTGGGCTTTAGTGAGCTGAAATGGACTGGTATAGGCCATTTTGAATCAGACAATCATATGGTTTACTATGCTAGGAATGACATACCAAAGAGGAATAGCATTGCATTTACCATTTAAAAAAAAAAAAAGTCAAGCTCTGTTTTGAAGTACAATGCTGGCTGTATACCTACAAGGAAGACCAGTTAATACCAATGTTATTCAAATATTTGCACCCACCACTAAAGCCGGTGATGATGAAATTGGAGAATTCTACCAATTTCTTCAGTCTGAAACTGATCAAACATGCCATCAATATGTGTTGATCACTACTAGTGATTGGAACATGAAGGTTGGAAACAATGAAGGATCAGTAGGTATAAAAGTTGGATTTGGTGATAGACCAAACACATAGCAAATGTCTTTTTAAAATAACATAAAAGGATATTGTACACCTGGACCTCACCAGATGAAAAACACAGAAATCAAATTGACTATATCTGTGGGAAGAGATGGTGAGAAAGCTCTATGTTATCTGCCAGACAAGGCCAGGGGTAGACTGTGGAACAGATCATCAATTGTTTATATGCAAATTCAGACTGGAGCTGCATACAATTGAAACAAGTTCATGAGAACCAAATATGACCTTGAAAATCTCCAACCTGAATTTAGAGACCATTTCAAAACCAGAATGATTCATTAGACACTAATGACCAAAGACCAGAAGACCTGTAGGATGACATCAAGAATATCACACAAAAAAGCAAAAGATAATTAAAAAGACAGGAAAGAAAGAAAATACCAAAATGGATGCCAGAATAGACTCTGAAGTTTGCTATCCAGTTTTCGTGTGCTAAATTAAATGGAAGAAATGAGGAAGTCAAAGAGCTGAACAGAAAAATCTCAAAGGGTAGGTTGAGAAGACAAAGTCAAGTATTATAATGAAATATGCAAATGCATGGAGTTAGAAAGCCAAAAGGAAGATTCACTAAGCACACTAAGTATTTCTTAAGCTGAAAGAACTGAGGAAAAAATTCAAACCTTGAGCTGCAATATTGAAAGCTTTTATGGGCAAAATATTGAATGATGCAGAAAGCATCAAAAGAAATGGAAGGTATGCACAATCACTGGACCAAGAATAAATGGTTCATGTTCAACCATTTCAAGAAGTATCAATGATCAAGACCCAGTGGTACTGAAGGAAGAAGTCCAAGCTGCACTGAAGTAATTGGTAAAAATCATGGCTCTAGGAATTGACTGAATATAAATTGAAGTCTTTCAACAAACTGATGCAGGACTGGAGGCACTCACTTATCTCTGCCAAGAAATTTTGCTGTATGTATACCTAGCCAACCGATTGGAAGAAATAAGTAATTGTGCTCATTCTAAAAAAAAGTGACCCAACAGAATGAGGCAATTATGGAACAATATCATATGAAATTAAAATTTTTCTGGAGATAATTAACAAACGGCTGCAATAGCACGTCAACAGAGAATTTCCAGAAATTCAAGCCAAATTCAGGAGAGGACATGAAACTAGGGATATCATCGCTGACATCAGATAGAACTGCTAAAAACAGAGGATGCTAGTAAGATGTTTACCTGTGCTTTATTGACTATGCAAACTTTGACTGTGTGGATCATGACAAACTGTAGAAAACATTGTGGAGAATGGGTATTCCAGAACATTTAATCGTGCTCCTGAGGAACCTGTACATAGACCAAGAGGCAGTCATTCAAACAGACCAAAGAGTTACTGAATGGTTTAAAATCAGGAAACTTGTATTATTTCACCATATTTATTCAATCAGTAAGGAGCTCTGGCAGCGTAGTGGTTACGAATTGGGCTGCTAACCTCAGGGTCAGCAGTTTGAAACTACCAGCTGTTCTGTGGGAGAAAGATGAGGCATTCTGCTCCCATGAAGATTTACAGCCTTGGAAACTCTGTACAGGGTCGCTATGAGTCAGAACCGACTCCATAGCATACAACGACAACATTCAATCAGTATGCTGAACAAATAATCTGAGAAGCTGAGTTATATGAAGAAGAACTTACTTCAGGTTTGGAGGAAGACTCATCAACAACCTGTGATGTGCAGATGATACAACCTTGTTTTCTGAAAGCCTCTTGGACTTAAAATACTTAACTAATGAACATCAAAGACCACAGTCTTCAGTATGAGTTGCACCTCAATGTAAAGAAAACAAAATCCTCACCACTGGACCAATAAATAATGGAGATGATAAGTGGAGAAAAGACTGAAGTTGTCATACTCATGCAAGCAGCTGCTAAGAAATCAAAGGACATATTGCATTGGGCAAATCTGCTGCACAAGACCTCTTTAAAGTGTTTAAGAGCAAAGGTATCAGTTTTAGGACAAAGGTGAACCTGACCCAAACCGTGGTATTTTAAATAGCCTCACAATCAAGTGATAGTTGGACAATGAATAAGGAGAACTGTAAAGAATGAGTGCATTTGAATTTTGATGTTGGAGAAGAATACTAAAAGAACAACGGACTGCCAGAAGAACAAGCAGGTCTGGGTTGGAATAAGTACAGCTGGAGTGGTCCTTAGAAACTAGAGAGTGAGACTTCATCTCTGATACTTTGGGCATGCTATCAGGAGGAACCAGTCCCTGGAGAAGGACATCGTGCTTTGTAAAGTGAAGGGTCAGTGAAAGAGAGGAAGACCCCCATAGAGATGGACTGGCACAGTGGCAGCAGCTATGGGCTCAAACATAACACTTGTGAGGATGCCGCAGGACCTGGCAGAGTTTTGTGCTGTTGTGCACAGGGTCAATATGAGTTGGAACCTCACTGACAGCAACTAACAACAATACGGATAATGTAGAACCACTCTTTAGGATTTCTGAGACTGTAAATCTTTATGGGCACAGACAGCCTCATCTTTCTCCCGAAGAGCATTTGATGGATTTGAACTGCTGATCTTTCAGGAGAAATGCTTAACTTTCAGCGCCACAAGCGCTCCCAGTGGAAAAAGGGAGGCACCAAAGAGCCTCTTTGTGTTTGTCACATTGTTTCCTGAGGCCAATCCCAACCTCAGTTATCTTGAATTGAAGGCCTTCTGTGGATTTCCTCTGTTGTCTGCTAGATTTTGCCAGTTCTCACAATATTGTTTTAATTGTAAAAGAGATCCCTGAACAACCAAAATCTAAGATTGATTTACACAAGGCCAACTTTTCCCAATATAGAATAGTTTTCCAAGTGAAAATTTGACATGTGAAATCCCTGGGTGGTGCTGTTAATAGTCAGCTGCTAGCCAAAAGCTTGGAGGACTCCCCATTCTATTTGGAGGCAGAGGGAGAGGGCTCTGGTCCTCTCTGTATTATGTCTTTGGTGCTGTTGACTTCACATCAGCTGGGTCTGCTCTCAGTCACAGGGACAAGGGATTAAAACCAAACAAGTCCACACAGAGAACATTTGGAAGAAGGGCCTGATAATTTGTTTCTGAAAAATCCACCACTGAAAACGCTGTGAAGGACAGTTCTACTCTGACACACATGATTCACCATGAGTTAGAGTTGATTCAACAGCAAATGTTGTTGTTGTTGCTGTTAAGTGCTGTTGAGTTGGTTCTGACTCATAGCTACCTTATGCAGGGTTTCCGAGGAGCAACTGGGGGGTTTGAACTGCTGATCTTTTGGTTTTCAGTACAGTGCTGATCCTACAGCACCACACCAGGAGTCCCACCGACAATTAGTGGTAGTAAATGTTGCATGTCTTGATTTAAAATGCAAAGCTCATAATCTACTGTGAATTTGGGTTTCTAATGATATTTAAGCAAAGTAGTTGGTCTAAGGAGATCTCAGCACCAACATGAGTACCTAGTTATGGGCAATCATAGAAAAGCAACAACTCTTAATTTTACATGTGTTTACTTCATGAACAATTTTATTGTGCTCCATTTATTATAAAGAAGACCAAAAAATAGAAATGCCATGCCCAAGTTAAAAAAAAAAATGCATTGTGTCAATAAACATTTGTTTTGTTTTTTAGCATGTGCAAAATGGGCACATATAGTACATTATCTTGGGGATCCTTTGTTGTTGTTGTTGTTAAGTGCCGTCGAGTCGGTTCCGACCCATAGCGACCCTGTACAGGGTTTCCGAGGGTGTAAATCTTTACGGGAGTAGAAAGCCTCATCTTTTTCCCGCGGAGCGGTGGTAGTTTTGAACTGCTGACCTTAAGGTTCGCAGCCCGATTCGTAACCACTACGCTACCAGAGCTCCTTTATTACATTAAATATATCTTAGGGTCAACATTGCATTTAAAACCCCAGATTGCAAGAACATTATTATTTGCTCTCTTTTGAATGTGTTTAATTTCATTTATTTTCCTGTTTTCCCTTTGGTATGTTTGTGTATATGTTAGTTTTGCAGTTGGGAAGATGACAAATTATATATTTTGATATCAAAAATTACAGGAGCAACTTACTGAAGAAGTTCCTGGCAGAAAAGTCAGCTAGCCCCTGTGTTCCCGTCTCTATGCCCTGGAGGACACTATGTGCCCCCAGCAGCTTGTGCGGCCAGCCCGGCTGCATTATTTTCTCATTACGGTTCACTGCTTCAGGACTGGAGGGGAGGTAGAGCGCTCTCTCCCACTGTCTGTCTAAGAATGGTCAGACCAGACCTTGTTATTGCACCTTCTGTTCTGCTATTCTGCCTCCAGTAATGTTCGGTATTTGATCATTCAGGGAAAAGAGACCACCAGTTATGCACCTGGACAGTTATGAAATAAATGCTGTCCCTGGCATGCGAGGATTTGATAGATTCTAACCTGTGATCGACTCCCGCCCTCAGGAATGTGTGCAGCCTGTGTCTATCTTTGCTGGCCTCTCAACAAACAAAATGTAAACAGGGTTATTAATCATCTGGTACCTTTTCAAGAGACACGATCCTCCCTCTGTCTAGCTTTTGGGGGCTGTTAAAGTCTGATGTGCTACTGTGGGAGGTTCTAGTGCTTGCCTTGATTGGCTCCAACTCAGGGATGTTCACATGTTTGTAGACAAGGCTTGCTTTACCTGGTTAGAAAGTGGTATTGTGGTTAGGTGTCATGGAGTTGGTTCTGACTCACAGTGACCCTATGCTTTATGCATACTAGAATGAAACCCTGTCTGGTCCTGCATCATCCTCACATTGTCTTGTTTGAACCCATTGTTGCTACCACTGTTTCAATCCATCTCAGTGAGAGTCTTCCTCTTCTTTGCTGACTTTCTGCTCTGCCAAGCATGATGACTTTCTCCAGGACCCTCCTGATAACATGCTCAAAATACATGAGGTGAAGTATCCCCATCCAAGTTTCCAAAGAGAAGCTGGTTATAACTCTTCCAAGACTATATGCTTGTTCTCCTGGTTGTTGTTGTTGTTAAATGTCACACAGTCAGTTCCAACTCATAGCAACCCTGTATAGGGTTTCCAAGGAGTGACTGGTGAGCTTGAACCACCTACCTTGTGGTTCAAATCAACTTTGCAGTCCATTGCATTGGCCCACAGCACCACACCAGGATTCCTGTTCTTTTGGTAGTCCACAGTATATTCGATATACTTCACAAACAACATAACTCAAGTGCATAACTTCTCCTGTCTTCCTTATTAATTGTCCAGCTTTCACATGCATATGAAATGATTCAAATATCATGGCTTAGGTCAGGTAACCCCACCATTTTCTCCAAGTATATCCTAGTTGTCTCTCTACTTCTCCTGGATGGTATGTGGACAAACACATTAAATGTGTCTAAAAGTCAACAACTCACGTAGCGTCAATGTTAGACAATAGTGAGCTTCATTGGTTCAGAATCTCCTGGGGCAGGGAAAAGACTGAGATGATCACTTTTTCCATCTCTGCGGTCCAGCTATTCTTGATTCATATTTGGTGTTGCATGCCATAGAGAATGGCAAGTTAGAACCATCAGCTTCTCCCAGCTTCTTCATTTCTCCACTAACAGCAGCTTTCCCTGTGTGATTTTGCCCACTAGATATCATTCACTCTTCCTATCATTCCCACCCACCTAAATTCAGGTTCACAGCTGGATTGTGGAAGCTGCTCCTAATCAGTTTACCCAAATCCCATCTTTCCCTGTGCCCTCCACAGAGCTGTCAGAATAAGCTTTGCAGTGCATCCCGTGAGACAATAAAAACTATTCAGCCTGTTGCTCAAGACTTGCATCAGCTGGCTTTATTTTTACTTCTCCCCTTCCTCAATAAACAGTCTTTCGGTTTCTAACTCAGACAACTTGCTGGATGTTTGCCTTTATGCTTTTGCTTGACTCTTTCTACTGATCTGGAATGTTCTCTCCCCTCTCTGCCTCTCTCTAGACTCCTGTGTCCCATCCAGGAAATTTCCCTGTCTAACCGGGCTCCCTCTTTTCTCTGTTTCCTCTACTGCTTGTCAGTTTCTAATCTGTCTAAATCTGAGTCAATATTAACTAATTTTCATCTGATAACATTCTGTTTTATAATTATTTGCAAAGTATCTAAGGTATTTGGAATATAGCTTAAACAAACTTTTAAGTTATAAGTTAGAAAACTTGAAGTCAGTGAATGTGAATTTTATTGTTTTTGTTTTCCTTTTAATGTACCCCAAATAGCATACATTTAGGAGCCTTGATAGCGTAGTGGGTTATAAGCTGGGCTGCTAAGAAAGATCAGCAGTTCAAATCTATCAGCTGCTCACAGGTGAAAGATGAGGCTTTTTGCTCCTGTACAGATTTACAGCCTCAGAAACCCTATCCAGGGTCAGTGTGAGTTGCAATTGACTTGCCTGCACACACCCACCAAACACTACCATTCAACATTAATTCAACAGATGTTCATAAACACATGAGAGGCAGATCTATGAGTGAGGAAAAGAGACTCAGCCCCTAGCCTAGAGACTGTATGAAATGTATTGGTAGAGTTAATATACTTGGGCACAAAAGATATGTTCCCAAGAAAGTTAGGCATATATTCCCAAAGCAATGAGAAAAGCATGAGTGATTGCTTCACAAATAGGCGTAAATGATTATAGCTTGCCATGCTGCTGCTGATATTGTTAAGAGACATCAAGTCAGTTCTGACTCATAATGACGCTGTATAGTTTTGAAAGAGTGACTGACTGGTAGGTTTGAACCACTGGCTTTGTGTTTAACTGTCCAGTGGTTATCCTATTGGCAAAAAAAAAAAAAAAGGCGGGGGAGAGTTTTATCCAGTCTATTTTGAATGGCCATAGGACACAGCCACATTCTTGGAAAATGGCATGGCTGCCATTGAAGACAGGCCTTCTGTCAAGATACTGATGCCCTTCACTGTCTTCTCTAAAATAGTAGTACAAACCTTCTAGAAGGCTAAGAAGGTTCTAAGGAGTTCTGGTATGGTAGTGAATTATGAGCTGGCCTGCTAACCAGCAGTTCAAACCTACCAATGAGTACATGGGAGCAAGATGGGGCTTTCTGCTCTGGTAGAGTAGTGGTTGTGAATCGGGCTGTGAATCGCAAGGTCAGCAGTTCAAAACTACCAGCTGTTCCATGGGAGAAAGATGAGGCTTTCTGCTCCTGTAAAGATTTATAGCTTCAGAAACCCTGAACAGGGTGGCTATGAGTCGGAACTGACTCCCAGGCACAAAACCACCAACACCACCACCTTCATGGAGTGGATTCCAACTGATAGCAAAAGAGTAGAGCTGCTTCTCAGTCTTTCTGAAGCTGCAGACAGCCTTATCTTTTCTCTCTAAGCAGTTGGGTTTAAACCTCCAAACTTTTGGCTAGCAAACCAATGTTTAACCCACAGTGCCACCAAGGATCCTTTATCCAAGTAAGGTGGGTACTAAATCTAATCACTTCTGAGTTATTGAAGAAGGCAGATTAAATACAGAAACACACACACATGTGAGGATAGTCTGTAAGTCAAGAATTCAAGGAACCAAGGGCTACCAGAGACTACCTATCAGGAAGGAACTGACAAAGCTATGATTCTACTTGGAACTTTTATCCTCCAGAACTGTGAAAAAGTAAATTTCTATTCTTTAAAGTCACCCACTTGTGCCATAGTAGTAGCATGGGAAAATGAAGAATGAACACAGGCTTCAATAAAAAATGCTATTAAAATTAAGAAAGAAATGGTAAGAAGCAAATCAAAGTTAGCAGAAACTAGGCTTTGTACATATCCTCTCATTTTCCCTGAAACACTCAAAAATGAAGGCTGCCCAGATCCTGAGGGCTCATTTGGAGGCCTCTGTGAGAGCATTCAGTGAGCATAAAGCCATCTGAGTAGACTTCTGTGTCCTGGGCATGTGGGCCCTGGGGTGAGAACTCATTTCTTAGAATGTTAAGGAGTTGACGAAAAGCCTGAAGATCAATGCAATGGTTCTGACTGCTGGTTCCATATTGGAAACACCTGGAACATTTTAAAAGCCACACTAGCGCAGGGGAACAGGGCTGTAGTGAAGGCTGTACTTCTACCTTCTACCCTCAAATACAGTTGGTCTGGGATAGGTCTGGGCATTTGTATTTTTTGCTCCAGGGGTTTCTAATGTGCAAAAAGAGTTCAACTTCCCTAGTGCATCCCCTGCCTGCTTTAGCTAGTTAGAGAAATGGAGTTTCACAAAGTTGAAGTGATTTGTCAAAGGCGGGGCTTCTCACCCCTGGGTGCACATCTCAATGACCTCAGGCGTCTGTGGAGTCTACTCAGGCGGGGGAGGAAGCTCAGCCCCAGGTTACATAGGAGCACGTGGTCAGAGCCAGGAATCCAATCCAACTGTCTTGATTCCTAACCCCTGGTTTGTTCCACTTCATCTCCCCCAAATGGAGACATCATTCCTGGCAAGAACTTTTGAAACCAAAGTTTCAGCTATGGCTTTAATCTGCATTTAAACGCATTAGAGCAAGCCCACTGATTGGGAACATTTGAAAGAATCCAACAAAGTGGAATTTACTTTTCGGTTTCTTTTAGGTATGAATACAATCATGCCAATGGCCCTGAAATGCCTTATTCCAGCCTCTTCCCATCTATCCAGTTGTTAAAATCCGCCAGGTTATATACACACACACACACACATCTCTCTCTATATTTCTCTGTGTGTGGTGTAATCCACTTTGTAGCATTCCTCAGGCTACAATTAAAATATAAACATTTATCCTACAACGTAGTCATTTGAGAAAGCAGAGAAGTGAGGGACAAATTAGTCACAAAAAGACTAAAGAAGAAACTGATGTCTTGAAACATCTATTTCAGAAGAGTCCTGGTGTGGTGCTGTGGGTTAATGCGCCAGACTGCAGTTTGAACTACAAGGTTGGTGGTTCAAGCTCACTAGTCACTCCTTGGAAACCCTATATAGGGTCAGTATGGGTCGGAACTGACTCGACGGCACTTAACAACAACAATGAGAAGACCTTCTACAGGTTCACTATGAGTCAGAACTGATTCAACGGCATGGTGGTTGGTGGTGGTTATGTGCCATGGAGTCGGTTCTGACTTAAAGCGACCCTGTGACCCTGTACAGGGTTTCTAAGGCTGTAAATCTTTACGGGAGCAGAAAACCTCATCTTTCTCCTGTGGACCAGTTGGTAGTTTCGAACTGCTGACCTTGATGTTCGCAGCCCGATTCGTAACCACTACTTAGCAACAATAATAACAATGAGGAACCAGTCCCCGGAGAAGGATATCAGGTTTAGTAAAGTAGAGGGTCGGAGAAAAAGAGGAAGACCTCCAGTGAGATGGGTTGGCACAGTGTCAACAGCAATGGGCTCAAAGGTAGCAGCGATTGTGAGGTAGGCGCAGGACCGGGCACTGTTGTGTTCTGTTGTGCATAGGGTCATTATGAGTTAGTACTGACTCGATGGCACCTAACAATAGCAACATCAATAAGCTCCTCACTAGCTAGTTTAAGATCTTCAACTACATTTGAGGTGCCCAACCGAGATGGCCTCAAGGCAACTAGAAATCAGTGTGAAACTACTTATGGAACTGAATGTCTGTTTCTAATCGTCCCCTTCTGTGCAAAGGAAATACCCTGGTGAGGTGTCCAATTAGAAGTAAATGTGAATTTCCCGGAAATCTATCTTTCTGATTGTCTGAAAGTAAACTATTTTTCTACTGTCCCCTTTTTTTAAACAACAACAACAACAACATTTCTTTCCTTTGAGTTTGTTGTTGTTGTTAAGTACCCTTGAGTCAATTCTCACTCATAGCAACCCTATCTAGGGTTTCCGAGGAGTGATTAGTGGATTTGAACCACCAACCTTGTGGTTAGAAGTCCGGTACTTATCCTACTGTGCCACACCAAGACTCCTTTGAGGTAGTCATGGCAATTTCTGCATTCTGTGGTGGCTAGTTTTTTTGTTTATTTTTTTTCTGTATTACCTCACTTTCATCTGTATGTTATTTAAGTTTGAACGAGTTGACTATTATGATCTAAACAAGGGTACACAGCATATTTAAATATAAAAGAAAAAGACATCTGTAGGGCTTTGTGTCACTAATTGGATCAAAGCAGGTAGGTGAGAAATTGGTTTAGACCACTGGCCAGGGCACCTCCTGCAGCTGCCCCCTAGCTGACAGTGGAGGCATCATGTTCCCATGATGCCGATCAGGGCTCATGGAGCTTCCAGATAAAGGTGAGCTAGGAAGAAAAACCTTTGATCTACTTTAAAACTCACTCAATGAAAGCCATATGGATCATAATAGTGCAAATTCATTGTGTATGAAGTCTTCATGAATAGGAGACCAACTCATGGCAACAACAGCTAACAACAAACCTTTGTCAGAGTTGACAAATGCTGTCATGAAATAATAGTTGTCAGTAATGAAATTCTGATATGCAGTACAACAGGGAAACCATTATGCTGACTGAATTAAATCAAATCCCCAAAGATAAATAATTTATGTATGATACAATGTAAATAAAATATCTAAAATAGATAGAGACCATAGTTTATTAGTGGTTATCAGGTGCTTAGGCGAGGGGAGTAGGGGTGGAAAGCTATTGCTTAATGTTACTGTTTGGGGTGATGAAAACATTTCAATAGACAGTAGAGATGGCTATATGACATGGTGAATGGAATTCATACCACTGAATTGTATACTTACAAATAGTTAAAATGGCACATTTTGCTAGTCATAAGATCTGTGGTTCAAACCCACCAACCACACCTTGGAAACCCTATACAAGGTTGTTATGAGTGGAAGCTACTCAAAGGCACTTAACATCAACAGGGAGAAGGAACAGGGTGGGGAATTTTTTAGATGTTCTCATCTTTGCATTCTAAATTAGAGGAAGGGTTGCCTCATTTTCCTTTCCAAAACTAGACTGATCATTTTTACTGTTTCTTCCCATCCTCGCTCTTCTAGGACTTTATCTCAGTTATCTGCTTTCCTGATCATCCTCAGTTTCCTACCTCCATAGAGTCTACTGCTACTGAAACTTGGGTCCCCTACTTTCCTTTGATTTGACCCTCCTCTAGTTCCCACCACCACCACCACTCATCTGTCAGTTTGTCGTACTGTAGGGGCTTGTGAGTTGCTGTGATTCTGAGAGCTATACCACCGGTATTTTAAATACTAG
>NW_006408578.1:5613068-5614786 GCF_000296735.1 Chrysochloris asiatica | reverse complement strand
AACCTTGCTTGCTGAAAGTGAAGAGGACTTAATATACTTACTGATGAAGATCAAAGAGCTCGGCCTTCAGTATGGAATACATCTCATTGTAAAGAAAACAAAAATCCTCATCACTTGACCAATAAACAACATTCTTATCAACGGAGAAAAGATTGAAGTTGTCAAGAACTTCATTCTTCTTGGATCAACTATCAGCACTCATGGAAGCAGTAGTCAACAAATCAAACAGCGTATTGCATTAGGCAAATCTGCTGGACACGATCTTTTTAATGTGTTGAAGAGCAAAGATGTCAGCTTGAGGACTATGGTGTGCCTGAGCCAAGTCATGTTATTTTTAATAACTTCATATCCATGCAAAAACTGGTCAGTGAATAAGGAAGACCGTAGAAGACTTGATGCTTTTGAATTATGGTGTTGGAGGAGAATTTTGAAAGTATCATCAGCTGCTTAAAGAACCAAGAGATCTGTGTTGGAAGAAGTGCAGTCACAGAGCTCCTTGGAGGCCAGGATGACTAGAATTCATTTCTCATACTTCAGACATATTGTCAGGAGGGACCAGTTGCTGGAGAAGGATATCATGTTTGGTAAGGTCAGAGAAAAAGAGGAAGACCCCCATTGAGATGGATTGACAAAATGGCAGTATCAATGGGCTCAAGTGTGGCAACAATTATGAGGTTGGCCCAGGATCGGGCAGTGTTTTGTTCTGTTGTACATAGGGTCATTATGAGTCAGTACCAACTCGATGGCTCCTAACAACAACAACAAGTTCCTCCACAGCAGAGACTTCATTCAAGAGAATCTGGAATGGATGTTCACAAAGTCCAGAGAAGTCCAAAGCCAAACGGATGGAGGATGCTTAAAGTCTAAGTGGAAGCCTGTGTTTGGGCCACTTTAAGGAGCAATGTCCAAGAGAACCAAGTGGCCACCAGGAGAAAATAAACCTAAATAAGTTATTCTGCATGAATAAGAGACTCCACTTCCAAATCTGACAGACAGGTATGTGGTAGTAGTGTACGTAATCCCTTACTTGATGTTTACTTTACTCTCCTTTTTTCCAGTGCATGGATAAGGCCTATCTTGAGTTTGCACCTATAAGGATAGCCAGAAGTCTTGATTCTTAGGGAATATTGTTTTATAATTTCTTGTGATGTGATATCCTTAAGCCATTTAAAATGTATTTGTTTTATTAGACTTGGTGGTTGCCCTGTTATATACATGTGATATACATATATATGTATGTATGTATATAATATTGAACATGCACATATTACAAGACTTCTGATGTAGTACTGTGGGTTAAAACGCTGGAATACAAAGTCAGTCAGTTTGAACCACAAGGTTGGCAATTCAAGCTCACTGGCTGTTCCTCAGAAACCCTATATACATCGTTGCTATGGGTTGGAACCAACGTGGCAGTACTTAATAACAATTTATTACACATGTATATATACACCCACACACCTACACACACACATATATATAAACACATATGTTGTTGTTAAGTACCATCGGGTCAGTTCTGACTCATATTGACCACATATAGGGTTTCTGAGGAGCAGTTGATGGGTTTGAACCGCTGACCTTGAGGTTAGTTGTCTAGTGCTGATCCTACAGCACCATGCCAGGAGTCCACACACACATGTAAGAGGGGCTTTTAAAACAATTCATGAATGAATTCTATTACCTTTTAATTGCATTTCCACAAACCTCTTGAAGTC
>NW_006408578.1:5611187-5612557 GCF_000296735.1 Chrysochloris asiatica | reverse complement strand
AGAACTCCTATGTACTCCTGATACGTTGTCCCATTTATACTTGAAACTTCCTCTTCTCTGTAGGAATATCAGGCTCCAAATTGTCCCATGTGACTTCCCTGTAACTGCTGATCTCCTATTCCTCTTCTCTGCCAGGGGCTTGTTGTCAAGATTTAGTTAATATTTGTAAAATGCTTTGAAGGACAGGCTATCTTAACCTCCTACCCTCCTGTGCCTATTAAGTAGGACTGAAATGGAGGCGCTCTGCTCCCAGGGAAACCTCACCTGTGGGCCTATCAACAGAATCTCAAAGTTAAGAAAACTCTTCTTGGTCTGGAGGGTGAGGGGGCGGGACCCGACATTCCTTTAGCAGGCAGCAGGAAAAGCGACCCCAGTAAGGGGCTCTTACAGGACAGATTTCTGTTTAGGCTGAGAATGCAGGGATCCAGTCAAAAAGAGACGTGCTCCTGGGTTAAAGATCAACTGAAAAGGTACTTTTAAGATCCTGTTGTTAGTACAGTGGAACAATAGATCAATTACAGAGCTGGAGAGTAAGCCAATTTCATCTCTGACTAGTTTTGTTAGGAAACTACAAATGAAGTAAAAATTGGCAATAGTTGTTGACTTGAAAAAGACTACAAAAAAAACAAAAAAACAACAACACAAACAAACAAAACCTTGACTTTTTAAAAGTGAAATCATCCCAGAGGACTAAAAAAGAATGATAATTCTAAATTAATGAACAAATGATTGAATTAGAATGAGTGAGTGAGTCAGTCTTTGCTGTATGGTCAAAATGAACAGAGGGAGTTTCATTCTTTACTGTCATCCATATGTCACTCATGTGGACTATCTTCTCTGCTTGTCAGTTGTAGACTAGTTTTTCTGTTTCATCACAGGTAGGCACAAAATGTCTAATGCCTTGCGACTCACAATGAGTTTCTGGGACAATGAGGATCCCAGAGTTTATCAACAGCCCCTGAGAAAATCTATAAGAAATTCAGACCTCAGGCCCTAGTCCAAACCTACTGAATCAGAACCTGTGTTTTATCAAGATTTCCAGGTCATCTTACTGATGAAAGTTTGAGTAGCTTTGGACTTAGTCCATACGATACCATTAATGGACTCTTGGTGTGGCGCTGCAGGTTCAGCACTGCACTGTAAACTGCAACATCGGCAGTTCAAACTCACCAGCTGACTCCTACACAAGTTCCTTATGAGTCAGAACTGACTCAATGGCACTAAACAGCAACAGCATGTGATTATTGGCTCACCTGAAAGGTGGAACTACATACAAAAGAACAACATTCTAGTCTTTTTTTTTTTTTTTTCCATGTAGTATCCAAAGTAGGTCGTATTTTGAGCGCCTTCCAATCTCAGGGGCTAATTTT
>NW_006408578.1:5603904-5604977 GCF_000296735.1 Chrysochloris asiatica | reverse complement strand
GGATGGGTTAATTTCTGGATTCTCAATTCTGTTCCATTGATCTATGCATCTTTCATTGTACCAGTACCAAGCTGTTTTGACCACTGTAGCTGTGTAGCAAATTTTGAAGTCGGGAGTAAGAGGTTTCCAACCTTATTTTTCTTCTTAAGCAGTGCTTTGCTTATCTTGGGTCTCTTTCCTTTCCGTATAAAGTTTGTAATTGCTTTTTCCATCTCTTTGAAGAATGTAGTTGGAATCTGGATTGGGATTACATTATATGTGTAAATTGCTTTGGGCAGTATTGACACTTTCACAATGTTAAGTCTTCCTATCCAGAAGCATGTACATTCTTCCAGTTTTGTAGGTCTGTTTTGGTTTCTTGTAGCAGTGTTTTGTAGTTTTCTTTGTATAAGTCCTTTGTTTCTCTGGCTACATTTATTCCTAGGTATGTCATCCTTTGGGTGGCTATTGTAAATAGTATTGCTTTCCTAATGTCCTTTTCAATGCTGTCATTTTTGGTATAGAAGAATCCAATTGATTTTTATATATTGATTTTATGTCCTGCCTCTTTACTGAATCTTCCAATGAGGTATAGTAGCTTTTTTACTAAGTCTTTGGGGTTTTCTATGTATAGGATCATATCATCTGCCAATAGAGAGAATTTTACTTCCTCTTTGCCAATTTGGATGCCTTTAATTTCCCTGTCTTGATGTATAGCTCTTGCTAAGACTTCCAGCCCATTATTGAATAGAAGTGGTGACAAAGGACATCCTTGTCTGGTTCCTGTTCACAGAGGGAAGGCTTTCAGTTTCTCTCCATTGAGAGTGATGTAGGCTGTTGGTTTTGTCTATATGCTCTTAATTATGTTGAGGAATTTCCTTTCAATTCCTATTTTGTTGAGTGTTTTTATCAGGAATGGATGTTGGAATTTGTCAAATGCCTTTTCTGCATCAATCAATCTGATCGTGTGGTTATTTTATTTTTTCTTATTATATGGTGGATTACAATGATTGTTTTCCTAATGTGGAACCATCTTTACATCCCTTTTATGAAACCCACTTGGTCACGATGTATTATTTTTTTTTGATGTGCTG
>NW_006408578.1:5595257-5603804 GCF_000296735.1 Chrysochloris asiatica | reverse complement strand
CAGTCACTGGAGAAGGATATCATGTTTGGTAAGGTGGAGAGTCAGAGAAAAAGAGGGAGACCCCCAACGAGATGGATTAGCCAAGTCCATTGATGGACTCAAGCATGGCAACAGTAGTGAGGTTGGCCCAGGATTGGACATTGTTTCCTTTTGCTGTGCATAAGGTCTCTATGGGTCGGTACTGACTCGATGACACCCAACAACAACAACAATCCAATGTAGGTGATAAACAAATACATTCTGTGCTCCATATGTATAGATTCAGCCAAACACATATTAGAAATGTTTGGAAAAAAATTCCAGACACCTCCAAAATGCAAACTTGAATTTACCATGTGCTAAGCACTATTGTGAATCCACATGGATGAAGTGAGGTGTAGACACACCTTGCTGAAACCTCCTTCCATTTCAAAGATCTGTGTCTCCTCTCTCTCCTATACTTCTGAGCACTGTTTGTCTGTCATTTTGCTCTCTACCTGTGTGGTATGCACCCTTTGTATCTGTGGGGGGAAAAAAAAGCTCCTAAAAAGCTATTCTCTGGTCAAAGAAACCTCTCAAAGTCTAAAAGGAAATAAAGTGATATTCACATAACATTTGCATTATATTAGATATTACTAATAATCTGCTCTTGCTGTTAAGAGCCATTAAGTCCACTCATAGAGACTCTGTATAGGGTTTCCAAGGAGCGGCTATGGTTAGCAGTCCAGTGCTGATCCTATAGTGCCACACAAGGACACCACAAGTAATTTAGAGGTGATTTAAAGTACATGTGAGCATGTGCATAGGTTATTTGCAAATAAGACATTATTTCATATAAGAGACTTAGGCATCCCCAGAATTTGATATGGGGCAAGTGTCCTGGAACGAATCTCCCATGTATATGGAGGGATAACTGTACGTGTGTTTTGGTGATTGGTACCAGAGTTTCATTCTGCTTTTTAGCCTTTTCATTTGCAACTTTATAATTTGTCTAATGGTGTTATTTTTATATTGTGCTATCTTGGGTTAGTTACCTAATGTCTCTGTGCCTCAGTTTTGTTTTTTGTAAAATGGGGTTAGAAATAGAATTTATTGCATCCATCACCTGATACTCAGTTTGTCATATTGCAGGAGCTTGTGTGTTGCTATGATGCCAGAAGCTATGCCAACAATGTTTAAAATATGAGTACACATAGAGTCACCACTGGTGAATAGAATTCAGCAGAACTTCCAGACTAAGACAGATTGGAAGAAAGATTTAACAATCTACTTCTAAAAACTGCCAATAAAAAATATGGTTCCTAAACAAATAAGAAAACCATATGTATTCTTAGAACAACCAACTATATGAAATCAAAAGGGCAGCACTTGTCCAGAGATAAACCTCAGAAGTCGGAAAGAGATGGAAAAAGAAAACACAAGGAGGAAGTGGGAAGACTGCTATTACACTGTGGGGACTACAAACAATGTCATGAAACAAAATGTGTATGAATCGTTGAATGGAAAACCAACTTTTACTCAAATCACAAGAAAAAGTTAAAACAAAACTTTCTGTTGTGGAGCACAACAGAACATGGCTGAATATGATGCTGGAAGTTGAGCCCCTTAAGTTGGATGTCATTCTAAATACAGAGTGGCAGCAAGAAGGGACTTGAGCTTATTAATGATTATGAAAATAGTGCAAGACCAGGCAAAATTGCGTTATCTTGTAATTGGGATTGCCATGAATCAGAGCCAACTTGATGGTAACTACCAATGACAACAACAACAATTCACCTCACAGTATAGCTATAAGGATTACATAAACAGTCACAACACACTTCATGTCATGTCTGGCCAAGAACTCAATAAACGTTGGCTAAAAATGCTTAGAAGGATCTCAATAAACACACTATCCCATTCCTTCCAAGTAAGAATTGCTGTAATATTGTTCTTGGATGTATAATCTGCTCCCTTCACCCCGTATTTGCTCTTCCCGACTGCTCTTCAAATCGCTTACAAGAAGAGTAAAAGTTAAGTACCATCTCTCTTTAGTTAAGGTTACATGATACACTGCTTAGCATACAATAGAGTTTGAATAAATTCTGTGGCATTATCTATGTTTTTATGCATGACTGCTTTGATCATTTAAACTGATTTGATAGGTCTGATATTTTCCCATGGTGGTGATGACTAAATTGACTGCATTTGTTCGTTCATTCATTCATTCACTCATTTGACGAATGTTTGAACACCTGCTACATGCTAGGCACTGTACCAGGTGCTGAAGATACCATCGGGAACAAATCAACCTCTCTGCTCTCATGGAGACTACATTGTCATGGAGGGAAGTCGGCAATGCATAATAAAAATATTATAATGTATGATGAGATGGAATGTGTTAGGAAGAAAAACAGAGCATGATCAGGGAAAGGGGAGGGAATTACTATTATGCAGAGGGAAATTGGGGAAGGTTGTTTGGTCAGGGAACACCTGGGAAGATACCCTAACCTAGAGAGGTAGCAAATGATGTGGTTGTATGGAAGAAGAATGTTTGTGGTGATAAATAAGTGCAAATGTCCTGAGGTAGAGGTTTTTCTAGCATGCTTTGGCATTAGCTAGGTAACCATTGTGTCTGGAAGTCTGGCAGGGACTGAAACCAGGTAGATAGGGGGCGGGGAAAGCTAGATAGGTTCCTACAAGAATTTGTCCACTGGAGAGTTTTAAGCAGAAGAAAAACACACATTTTTTACTATGGCTTTTTTGTGGATAAGTAAGAGGACAAAATTTGAGGTAGATAGATCAAGTTTGGTGCTATTACAAAAATCAAGTTAGAGATGGTTTGAATGAAGTAGGGTGATAGAGTTAAAAATAACAAAAAATAGTTAAATATATATTTTAAATTGTTGATGTTGTTGTTGTTAAGTGCTGTGGAGTTGGTTCCAATGCATAGCAATCCTGTAACAAGTTTCTAAGAAGTGATTCATGGGTTTGAACCATCAACCCTGTGGTTAGTAGTCCAGTGCTTATCCTACAGCGCCACATCAGGACTCCACACTTAAAATAGATTAAATTTTAGATTAATGTACAATTAGATGGTATCTGTGGGAGGGAGAAAGTGAGAGAAAGAGAGGTGCTAAAGATGATTCATGACGAGCAATTGCAAACATTGAATTGTTATTGGGGAAAATCGTGGGTAAAGCAGGTTTCAGAGCAAAGTCTGGTGTTCTAGTTCAGACACAGCCAGTTTAAGTTACTCAGTGAACATCCATGCAGAGATGTCAAGTAAGGAGCTAGAAGTACAATAATACTGGAAGTACAAGACTAAAGTTGAGAGGAGATGCGTAGAGTGGGTATTATTTTAACCAATTGCCATTGAATCGGTTCCAGTTCACATTGACCTCATGGTATATGTGCAGAACTATGTTCCATAGGGTTTTCAGTATCTCATTTTTCAAAAGCATAATACCAGATCTTTTTCCCCAAGTGACTCTGGGTGAACTAGAACCTCCACTCATTGAGGTAGCAGCTGAACTCATTAACAACACTCCCCATGAACTCGGATATAAATTTAGAGCCACACAATGAAGGGAGGGTAGGTAGAGACAGAAGAACTGTGGAGCACCCAAAATTGAAAAGTAGAATTGATGAAGAGGAAGCAGCAAAGGAGACTGGGAAGGAGAACCAGCAGTTTTGGAATCCAAGTGAAGAAAGTGTTTCAATTCTTTGGATAGCTTGAAAAAGATCAAGATTGAAAATTGATTATTTACTTTAGTGATGAGGGAAGTCCTTGGTGAACTTGGTAAGAGTAGTTAAAATGGAGTGGTGGGGACAGAAATTGGATTAGATTTAGGTCAAAAGAGAATAAAAGAGAGAATTATAGACTGTGAAAATAGACACATCTTCTGAAAGACTATTGAGAAGCATTGCTACAGAGAAGTGGAGAAATTGCTTGGTAGTGGAGGGAGATGATGAGCACTGGAGGGTGCAAAGAGTTGGTGAATTGAGTTCATCCAGAGACATCTTTCAAAGACAGGCTTCTAAAAAATCAGCCACTGAAAACGTCATGGAGCATAGTTCTACTAGGAACACGTGAAGTTGCCATGAGTCATCTTGATGGCAACTGGTTAACCTGTGGTAGAAGATGGAGATCAGGGAAATGTTAGCAGATGGAGGCCATCACAGCATGTTTGCATACCAATAAGAATTATGCAACAGAGAGAGGAAGGATGACCCTGGGAGAGAAAGAGCTCAGTCCTCAAGGAATGCCTTTCAGGTAGCAAGAGGAGATGGGGTATAATGCATGACTTTGGCCTCAGTTAGCAGTAAAGACAGATTAACCGGAAGCAACAGAAGAGAAACATCAATTCTGGCACTTGAGTATATGTAATGTGGAATAATGTGACACTTCTCCTTTTCCTTCTTCCTCTTGTTTTAATTGAAAAAGGAGGACAGTTAACAACTTGCCAGTTCAATAGAGCTCTTACCTTCCTGGTGAAAGACCTGGTTCAATTCCTGGCCAGTGCACCTCATGAATAGCTGCCACCCACCTGTCAGTGGAGGCTTGCATGTTCCCAGGATGCTGAACAGGTTTAGTGAATCTTCCAGACTAAAAGAGACTAAGAAGAAAGGCCTGGAGATCTCCTTCTGAAAATTAGCCAATGAAAGCTTGATGGAGCACAATGTTCTGATTCCCAACTGAGCATGAGGATGGTGCAGGACGGGGTAGCATTTGGTTCTGTTGCACACGGGATGCCATGAAGCCAGGGTGAGGGATTGAAAGTTTCAGGAGAGACAGATCAGTAAATAGCCATCCCTGAAGCCAGGGATTGGGGTTGGACCCTGTACACATAGAATAACTGCCTGGCACATTAGGTCCATTTGAGGTCTTTGGACATGAATTTAGCATAAGACCAGGGAGCTTTTTATTACGTTGCTCTTGAGTCTCAGCTGTCGAAGTGCAGGTGTGGAAACGGCTGAGGGTTGCAGTTCACTAGTTGGTTCTCCTAGTTTAGTGCCACGTACACATATCCAGACTAACCACTGGGAGAACCAGGTGTGCCAGTTCCTAAGGAAACTCACAGAACAAGCAAGTCAACTATCAATTATTTACATTCGAGAAAATCAGTTAACTCACAAAGAATATGCTATTTCCCTGCTGTTGTTCAATTCTGGTTAGATCTCACCAGCCATGTCTTGGAAATCCTGTACAGGGTCGCTGTGAGTTGGAACCAACTCAACAACACTTAACAACAACAACAGCATTTAAAAAGGCATTTCTGTTTCTATTTTCAAAGGCAGCAATATCCAGGGAAGTGACATATATGCACATCTCCTTCAGCTCATTTCATTCTTCAACTCTGTTTAAAGCTGAAGTTCAGCTAAACATGTTTGCATCACATAAAACATGGCAACCGTATTTAGTGCCTAAGCCCTAGAAGAAAGGTCCTAGGTGGCGTAAACAGTTTGCATTTGACGTGGCACTATAGGATTAAGCACTGGACTGTGAATGGCAAGATCAGCAGCCATTCCTCAGAAACCCTATACAGGGTTGCAGAGACTCAATAGCGTTTAACAACAACAACATCTAACCTCAAATTTGACTTTCGAAACCCACTTAATAAACACCAGGAAAGAAGGAGCTGCCTGTCTACTTTCATAAAGATAGCAGCCAAGAGAAGACTTTGAAGGATACATGGGCTCCCAGGAGTCTGGATGGATTCAACAGCAATGGTTTTGGTTTTTGGGTTAAGCCCTAGAATGGGCAGCCCCCAACTTTAAACCAGTTTATCCTGATGACTCAGTAGGTTTGTTGAAAAACATGAAAGGGTTAATCCAGCTATTTCTGGTGTTTTCCAGAGTACTGCTTATTTTATACTCACAGTCGAAACCTTGTATTTCTCCTTCAAGATTGAGGATGCCCTTAAAGATAGATTTGTGTCACCCAGATTTCCTTTCTTATCCCTTCCTGCACAATGCCAATTTATATTATTACTCCACTTCACTGACTGTCATCCTGGAACAACACCATTGAAAAGAAGCCTCAAAACCTTAGAGCCCCATCAAGGAGGAAGTGAATGGGCTTTATCCTCTTAAAAAATCTTTTGCAGCTTCCTGTTGTGAGAACAGGGGTTGCTCTGTGAGTTCTGGTTCTCCCTGGGTGCTGGGCCACCCTTGAGTAATGGGAAACTGATGGTGCCTGTGGTCACTCAACTGTCCTTGAGATGAGGGTTGTGTTGCCTTCTCCAACGTACATATTGTTCACTGCCATTTCTTCAGAGGCACAGGTGCAGGAAATACCCAGGGGGAGCTTTCCCACAGGCCTGTCCCATGAACATCTTCAGCTAGATCACATCTTGTACCCTCTTCACACCTCCCTCCAAGTCTTCCCTGATAATGCCAAGGCAGGGACATTCTGTTCTGAACTCATTAGTCAAGAATGTAGCCAGACTACCCTGAAGAAGATTTTCTCTGGTGTGGGTTCTCCCCAACTCTGGAGAAAATCTAAACATCATGCTGTGTTTTCACTGGGTCCAAATCATCGTCTCTGCCCCCATCTCTGGTGTCGCTGCTTCTCAGGATAGGGTCCCGCACGCCGCTCTTCGCCCTTGATGGTTCCAGGGTCCTCTGCTCCTGGACTGCAAGATCATCCTGTCCCCTCCTTTTGTTACAAAATGGAGGAGGACTTTTTTTAAAGCTCCCCTCGGGGTTTCAACATGCAGTCAAGGTTGAAAAGAGGATGCTTGGGTGCTTCTCCAACATCAATGTGAAAAATGAGTCACCTGGGGATCTTGCTAAAATACAGATTTTGATTTAGTAGGTCTATGATGGACTCCCGATGTGGCACTGTAGGATCAGCACTAGACTGTGAACCACAAGGTTGGCTGTTCAAACCCACTAGCTGCTCCTTGGAAATCCCATAGAAGGTCACTATGAGTCAGAACTGACTCAAGGGCACTTAGCAGCAACAACAACATGGTGGGGTCCTGGTGTGGCACTGTAGGATAAGCACTGGATTTCCAGCCTCAAGACAGGCAGTTCAAAGCTATTTCTCCTCAGAAATCCTATACAGGGTTGCTATGAGTCAGAATGGACTGGGCGGCACTTAGCAACAATAACATAGTGGGTTTGGAGAGTCTGCATTTTTCTAAAACTCCCAAGGAAATTCTGATGCTGCTGGTCTACAGACATACCTTGCCCAGCAAACAGTTGTTGTTGTTGTTAAGTGCCATCGAGTCAGTTCCAAGGAGCAGCTGGTGAGCTTGAACCGCTGACCTTGCAGTTCAAACCGACTTTGGAGTCCAGCGTAATCCTTGATGCTACCACCTGCTAGTCAGATTGTCGTACTGTGGTGGTTTGTGTGTGACTATGATGCTAGAAGCTATGACACCAATATTTCAAATATTGACAAATTCCTCCATGGTGGGCCAGTTTCGGCATAACTTCCAGAATAAGGCATACTAGGAAGAAAATCCCTGGTGGTCTATTTTTGAAATTAGTCAATGGAAACACAATGGCTCACAAAGGGCCCGTAAGGATGCAGGAATCTCAAGGAGATGAATCGGCACAGCTGTTACAGTGATGGACTCAAACAAGCTGCTGCTTGTGAGATTGACGCAGGACTGAGCAACATTGGAGATAAGGTCACTGTGAGTCACAATCTACTTACCGGCAGCTATCTGTCTAATCCTTGATGTATCGGACTTTCCTGCCCCCAAGCCTTCATATATGCCCTTCCTTTCCCCTGAAGTCAGCTTCAGGAACTCCCCAGTAAAGATGCCTTCTCATCCTTCTCACCTCCATGTCATACCCCTCCACCCCACCATAAAGTAAGCCCCACCTTCTTTCTCTGTAATTCTCTGTTTGCACAGGTCCTAGAATGATCACAACTAATGATGCATTATTAATTTCCTTGCGTTTTCAGTGGTCTTTCCCACTAGTGTAAGGGCCAAGAGGGTAAGAGCTGTGTTAACCTTGTTCTACTCAGCACCTAGATCATAGAAGGGAGGGGGAAGACATTTGTTGAATGAATGACAATACAAGATCCTGACCAGTTCCATCTGCCACTCTCCTTTTTTTTTCCAGGTGAGACAAGAAACAAAAGTGAGGATGATGCAAAGTTTCCATAAGTGAGAAGACAGTCTCATAGAACATATTAGCCTGGTCCTTTCCTAAAATGAACTGGGGCTGAAGAAGCAATGTCAAGCTAAAGGAATGCACATTCCTTCCTGTCTTAGTCTGGGTTCTCTAGAGAAGTAAATGGTTCACACAGATCTGGAGGATGGCAAATCAAGTAGCAGGCCTACAGGGCCCAACAGACCCACGCTTGGCAGGTCAGATGGCAGACTCCTGGCTCACAGAGCTGCACAATCCCAGAATCAGCAAACCAGACAATGCTGCTAGTTCAAGTCCCAAGAACCAGAAGTCATGAGCTGGATGCAAGATATAGAGCATGGGAAAGCTTTGCCAGAGTACGTATGTGTGTGTGTGTGTGTGTGTGTGTATATGTATATGTGTATATGTATATGTGTATATATATATATATATATATATATATATATATACACATATATATATATATATAGAGAG
>NW_006408578.1:5581828-5589617 GCF_000296735.1 Chrysochloris asiatica | reverse complement strand
TTTTTGCATTTTGCCAAAGATTTTAGTATGTTGTGTTACCATTCTCATTTGTTTCTAGGAACTTTGTGAGTTCACGTTTAATTTCTTCTACTACCCAGTTGTTTTTCAGCAGGGTGTTATTCAGTTTCCAGGTATTTGACTTTATTTCCTTGGTCTTCCTATTGTTGATTTCTAATTGGATAGCATTGTGGTCTGAGAAGATGCTTTGTGGTATTTTGATGTTTGTAAATTTATGGAGGCTTGTTTTGTGGCCTAACACATGGTCTATTCTAGAGAAAGTTCCATGTGCACTAGAAAAGAATGTGTATTGTGCTGTTTTTCGGTTGAATGCCCAGTACACATCTATGAGGTCCAGTTGTCTGGTTGTGTTGTTTAGTTCTTACCACCACACTTCTTAAAGGTAGAGCTCAAGAATGAATACTCATAAAATCTCCTACATTGTGTAGGGAAGTGGCGTTGTTCCTACAAAAGGATGAATCATGAGTTTTATCTTCTCAGAGCATTGCAGTTCATTGAGATAGCACCCAAGGTGAAGAATCAACAGAGGCATGCCATAAAGGTTTCAGAAACTTGGAAGTAGTTGATTACTAACTTAATCTCATATCGGAGACCTTCATATAATTTAACATCTTGTCTTTTGCAAAATCTGGGACTGGGATAGCAAGCACAGCAAGAATCCTTCTTTACTATTCTTCTTTAGTTTAATACATGAAAGTACACACCTACAAAAAATAGCATTACTTTTCCAAAGGAGCACAGCTGAAACCAAGGCTCTACATGTTCCTGATGAAGGATAATGGAGAGTCCAGCAGAATTGTATAATGGGAACTAAGAGAAAAGGTACTGCATTTACCACGTCTCACAAAAGCCCAGATTCGGAAGAAAGTTGATACTATTCAGGTCCTGGTGTGGTGCTGTAGGATAACCACTGGACTACTAACTTCACTGTCAGCAGTTCAAACTTACCAGTCCCTCCTGGGAAACCCTATACATGATGCTATGAGTTGGAATTGACTTGACAGGATTTAGCAACAGCCAAGGTCCAGAAGAGCTAATGGATTGCTTACAGCCACCAGGAACCTAGGGTTTGGGAAGTGGTCAGAAGAATGGGACCAGCACCATCGATTCCCATTTGAGGACTCCATCTACTGAGAATATAGGATCCTTTTTCTGAAATTTGGTACAAGGGACTATGTATCAGATCATCTTTACTTTGTCTCAATGATCCTGATAAAGTCTCAAGCCTGTTTCAGGTATTTACTTTCCAAGGGTAATAAATTGTTGTGTTTGCCTTATGTGTTTACTTACTTCTTCATTTTTGAAGAATATGCTGTTACCATTGACCTTCCCATTGGTACTGGGAAAGTCTGCAAAGTTGTGCACATTGGTCTGTGTGTGAAGGGGGCACCGCCTTGTCCACATTATGGAACAGTAAATAGGGAAATGGCCAGAAGGTGTTAGGATGGTATTTAGGGACAGCATACACATTGTCTATAAACTTGGTGACCCTGCTTGAATCAGTGCCATGGTATTTAATCTGATCTACATGTGGAGTCCTGGTGTAGCACTATAGGATGAGCACTGGATGTCTAACTGCAAGATCAGCAGTTTAAAACCACCAGCCACCTTTTGGAAATCCTATACAGGGTTGCTACAAGTCAGAACCAACTCAAAAGCAATTAACAACAACAACAATAACATACAGAAGAGGAAATTTTGGATAACATTATTCAACTTGCACTCACATTCCCAAAGTCTAGAAGCCTTTACCATGCCAGGGGCTGAAATATTTAATGTGATCAAAACCTTTAAAAACCATTACAGCAAAAAGATCCCTCAGTTAAGTCCATGAATGCTGAGGAAGTGTCAGTGTTTGGTCTGCTTATTCCGAATTAACCTTGTAAGACAGAGATGAAATCTATGATGCTTTTGTGGACTCTAGGATAATCTTTAAGGCCTCGACTTAGAAAACCAAAAGAGAAGAACATGCTCAGCATTTCTCAACCTGAAAGAACTGAAGGAAAAATTCAAGCCTTGACTTGAAATATTGAAGGATTTTATGGGCAAAATATTGACTAACTCTAAAAACATCAAAACAAGATAGAAGGAATACACAAAATCATGATTTCCAAAAAGATTTGGTCAATATTCAATCAATTCAAGAGGGACCATATGATCAAGAACCAATGGTATTGAAAGAAGAAGTCCAAGCATCATTGAAGACACTGGAGAAAAACAATGCTCCAGGAACGGACAGAATGCAAATAGAAACATTTCAGTGAGCAGATGCAACACTGGAGGTGCTCACTCATCTATGTCAAAAGATTTGGAAGACAGCTACCTGGCCAATCGATTGGAAGAGATCCATATTTGTGACCATTCCAAAGAAAGGTGATTCAATGGAATGTGGAAATCATTGAACAATAGCATTAATATCACATGAAAGTAAAATTTTACTGAAGATCATTCAAACATGATTACAGCGGTATAGCGACAGGAAGCTGCCAAAAATTCAAGCCATATTCAGAAGAGGACATAGACCTGGGGAAATCACTGCTGGCATCAGATGGATTTTGACTGAATGCAGAGAATGCCAAAGAGATACTTAGTAGTACTTTATCGACTATGCAAGTACATTCTACTGTGTGTATCATAACAAATTATGGGTAATATTATGAAGAATGAACACTTAATTATGCTCCTGAGGAACCTGTACATTGAACAAGTGGTAGTTGTTCAAACAGAACAACCGTTATTAAATCAGGAAAGGTTTGCACCAGGGTTGTATCCTTTCATTATACTTATTCGGTCTGTATGCTGAGCAAATAATCCAGGAAACTTGATTATGTGAAGAAGAGAATAGCATCAGGATTGGAAGAAGACTCAGTGACAACCTGCGATATGCAAAATGACACAAAGCTGCTTAATGACAGGGAAGAGGACTTCAAATACTTTCTGACGAAGTTCAGTGACCACAACCTTTAGCATGGATTGTACCTCAATGTAAAGAAAACAAAAATCTTCACAACTGGGACCAATAAATAATATGATAAATGGAGAAAAAATTGAAGTTGTCAAAGACCTCAATCAATACTCATGGTAGCAGCAATCAAGAAATCAAATGATGTACTGCATTAGGCATTCTGCAGGAGAAATATGGATCATTTGCTTTTATAAAGATTTATAGCCTTGGGAACCCCCTATGGGACAGTTCTACTCAGAACTATAGGTCACTATGAGTCAGAACTGACTAGACAATAGGATGACAGTGGTCTTTTTTTTTTTTTTAATCTCTTTAGAAAAAGTGCTGGTGGCTCAGTGGTTAAGCCCTTTGCTGTTAACTGAAAGGCTAGGCAGTTCAAACCCACCAGCTGTTTTGTGGGAGAAGTAAGTAGCAGTCTGCTTTCATATAGATGAAGGCCTTGGAAATCCTGGAGGGCAGTTCTCCTCTGTCCTATAAGGGTCACTTTGAGTCTGAAACAATCTGACAGCAATGAGTTTAGGTTTGGTTTGGATACCTTTAGAGCATTCTCTCTTCTTTTCAGGCACTTGGTCTTATTTTCAATAACTGAAATGCCTTTCTGTCTGTTGCATTTTAAATAAAAGTAAGCAGCCCATGTTTGGCCTCATGAAGCCACCCACAGCAGACCAATACAGAGAAACTGGCCTTGACTTTGTGCCAGACATGGCTCTAAGAGCCTCACATGTATTTATTCTGGCTTCCAACATTCCCGCTTACAGATGAGAGTGCTGAAGCCCAGAGACATTCAATAAATCGCCCATGGTAACCTCTACCATAAGCCAGGTAGTCGGCCTCTAGAATTGTGTTTTTGAGTGTCCCATTGCACCATCAGGGATGGATCAGTTCGAGTTACAGCTGTGGGCAGGGGAGCAACCAAGGGCCAGGTAACCTCGAGGGACTCTGGAACTACCCCCAGCAGAGAAGAGGTGCATCCAGACCCAGGAAAATCCCAAGAGCCTTCGAAATGGCAAAGAATTTCAGCTGATCCACAGTGAAAATTCAGGACGGTCATAATTTCTGCCCGTCTCTCCTGTTCCTCTTCCACCTTTCGTATCACCTCTTTCCAACAGTTCACAGTAAAAGGGAGACCACATGTAAACAACGGCTTTCAGAGCTTTAGAACCTTGATGGAGATTTATAGCTCATTCTCTTTCGAGGGCCTCTTTTCCTTCCTTTTTAAACTGGCTCATGAATGACTCTTATCTGCTTTTGTTCTTTTATTTACTTATTTTTACATTATTCTCCAGAATAATTTTAATAAATTATTAGAAACCGGGATGTAAACACCGTAATAAATGTTTTTAAATAGTCCTTTGTAGTAGCGACACCGGCGTTTTCCTTATTGTGGATCTGTCTGGATTACACAAGGATCCCTTTGTATAACCAGCCTCCATAAACCAATGAACCAAACAGGCTTCATTTGTCCCGGGCGTAGTAGCACTAACTTGCTTCAGGAGCCTGGCAAGGATTAGCCTGGGAATCTCTTTCACTAGCCTGATTATCAAAGACTTGAAAATGGACATTTAAGTAGCCCAGTGCTTCACCTGTTAGTAAAACATGGCTCTAAGAACTAAATGGAGAATCCTCATATGATAAAAATCCACTACTGTCGACTGAGTTGACTAGAACTCATAGCGACTCTGTAGCAGAGAGTAGAACTGCTCCTTCGGGTTTCTCAGACTAAATCTGTACAGGAGCAGACAGCCTTATAGTTCTCCCTTAGAGGGACTAGTAGTTATTAAACTATGAATCTTGCAGCTAAGGAGCTCTGGTAGCGTAGTGGTTATGAATTGGGCTGCTACTTACCCTCAGGGTCAGCAGTTCAAAACTACCAGCTGTTCTGTGAGAGAAAGATGAGGCTTTCTGCTCTAGTAAAGATTTACAGCCTTGGAAACCCTGTACAAGGTCTCTATGAGACGGAACCGACTCCACGGCACATAACAACAACAACAACAATCTTGCAGCTAGTGACCCAATACTACATCACCATAACCTGCATGCAATGTTACTGTTGTTAAGTGCCATCGGTTTGATGCAGGATTTCCTAGATGCAGCTGGTGGGTCTGAACCAAAGACCCTTTAGTTAGTTGGCAGTCCAGTGTTTATCCTACAGTGCCACACCAGGACACCTCCACATTTAATGGGCCACACCAGAACTACTCACTCCTTGCCATGTAATTCTGACTTACAGTGATGGGATACTGAGTAGGGTTTCTGAGGTTGTAATTCTTTCCAGGAGCAAAAAGCCTGTGGCATTTCAGGATAATGCACTGGACCACAAGGTCAGTTTGAACTGCAAGGTCGACAGTTCAAACCACCGATAGTTCCTTGGATACCCTATAAAGGGTTGCTATCAGTCAGAACCAACTCTATGCACTTAACAACGACAACAACCCATCATATTTACTTCTTTTGTCATTTAAAAATCCAAAAATGTATTAAATAATAACACATCATGACTAAGTAGATATCTCTAGGGACTTAAAGGATTTGAACTTCTGACCTTTTAGTTAACACTCCAACTTTCAAGCCACATGAGTGGGTTGTTGTTGTTAAGTGCCATTGAGTCTGTACTGACCCATAGCGACCCTATATATAGGGTTTCCAAGAAACAGCTGGTGAGCTTGAACCGGCAACCTTGTGATTCAAACTGACTTTGCAGTCCAGCACATTAGCCCATAGCGCCATACCAGGAATTGCCTTCAAATCGATTCTGACTCATAGCACCCCTGTAAAGGGTTTCTGAACTTTAAATCTTTGCAGGATCAGAAAGTCTCATCTTTCTCCCACAGAGGAGCAGTTGGTGGGCTGGAATTGCTGACCTTGTGGTTCTAAGTCCCTTGGTAGCCTACAGAGCCACTGCATTCCCTATGTAATGCTGTTGTTAAGTGCCATCGAGTCTGATCTGACTCAGAGCGATCCTGTATAGGATTTCTGAGGAGCATTTGGTGAGTTTGAACTGCCCACTCCGCAGCTCAAACCTACCATGCGGTCCAGTGCATTATCCTGCAGTGCCACACCAGGACTCCTAGGCAATAGTACCTGGAAAACACCTTTTCTGTGTCATGCTCTATGCAAATAAATGAAGCAGTTATGGGGTAGGGGTGGTCCGGAGAAGGGGGGAATAGTATTAATTCTTTATTGTTTTCTCTCTTTTTTGGAAAAAAATTAAGATAATCTTTAATTATATGAGTAATTCCTAATTATTATCAAAAATTAAAACAACCCCCCTGCATTTTTAGAAATCACTATATTTACTTTTTAACTTTTTATTGTGATTCGGGCAGAAGTTTACAGAGCAAATTCATTTTCCATTTAACAATTCAGACACATTTCGTTTCATGGCACTGATTACAATCTCTATGATGTGACAACCCTTTTCCAGAATTGCTTTCATTGCTCAGTTTTCTATTGGCATTCTTTCCTATCCCTCCCTTCCTTCTGAGCTTTATCTCTAGGCAAATGCTGCCCTTGCGAATCCTGTATTCTCTATCTTCTGCCATCCAATTAGCCACTAATTCTATCCATTCTTATTCCTAAATATTCTTCCAGTTGATTTACCATCGATCCTGACTGTCACTGCCTTTACTGAGGACACCATTATCTTCTGCAGACTCCCCTTCTTCCTTGCCCCCCCACTTCTCTCTAATTGTTCCACTTCTGCTACTGTGGTCTGCCTGGGAAAAAAAATCTCATCAATGAATCTCCTCAACTGGAACACATGATCGTAAATCATTCCACTGTCCCTTTTATTTCATTTCACCCACCATATTCCCTTCTTTCCTTTTTTTTTTTTTTAAATCCAACAGTGTACTAAATAATAACACATCATGATTATTTAGATTTAGCTAGGGATTTAAAGGTTAGTTAAGGAAATTGATCAATGCAATTTACCAGATTAAAGAAGAGAGCCTGTATAATTATTTCAATGGAAGCAGAAAGAGAATTTGATAACATTTAACAGCAATCCCTGAAACGAATATTTGAGGCTTTTAGCAACACAGAAATAGAGGGAAATTTCTTTAACCTGGTAAAGAGTGTCCACCAATAAACATTAGTTAGATAGTTGATGTTGAGTGGATTCAACCCATTTCCTGGTTCTTTGTCATCTTCATCATGGCCAGCATGTTCAAATTCACTGGTGAGGATATTGTGCCAATTCATATCATAGAGGGTTGTCCAAATATTAATCCTCCAGCCACATGGGTCTCTCCTGATGTTATGTCCAAAACAAGCAAGTCCAACAACTCTTTGTTGTGATTCAGAGTTTTCATTGGCTAATTTTCAGAAATAGATCACCAGGTTTTTCTTCCTAGTCTACCTTAGTCTGGAAACTTCACTTTGGTGCTCCTTAAATATTGCACATAAAAATAGGCTTCAAAAAGTGTGTGGAAAAATTCCATTATCATTTTTTTATAATTTTTTGTGGTGAATTTCAGGATTTACAGAACAGATCATCAGTCCCACACTCAGCAAATCATGCACTTCATATCATTATAATGATTGCAATCCCTTCCATGTGCCATCAGTTAATAGTATTTACCTCTATTCACTTTATCTCGTGTACTTCTCCAATACCTTCATCTTTCCTGTGCCAACCTTCTTCTTGTTGTACATGGCTTTCCCCATAACCCAAGTTTACATGTGTCTATGAGGTGCTGTGGGTTAATGCATCAGACTGGAAAGCCATTTGAACTGTAAGGTCAGCAGTTCAAGGTCACCAGCTGCTCCTCAGAAACCCTATACAGGGTCGTTATGGGTCAGAAT
>NW_006408578.1:5578508-5581728 GCF_000296735.1 Chrysochloris asiatica | reverse complement strand
TGATATCATCATATATACTATAAAATAGGCTTTGTATATATATATACTTATATACTCTGGCATAGATAAATAGATAGAGATAGAGATATACATATGAATCCTAGAGTCCTGCTGTGAACTGAAAAGTCAGCAGTTCAAACCATTAGCCTTTCTCAGAAACCCTATACAGGGTCACTATGAGTCAGGGCCAACTCAGTGGCACTTAGCAACAACAACAACAATATCCTAGTGTGGCACACTGTAAGATAAGCATTGGACTACAAGGTTGGTTTGAATCATAAGGTTGGTGGTTTAAATCCACTAGTTGCTCCTCAGAAATCCTATACAGGGTCCTTAAGAGTCTAGACCAACTTGATGGCACTTAACAACAATAACAACTTATTGTTCACACCTGCAAGGAACTCTTACATCATAGTAAGACTGTGCTTCTGTGAGGATGTGATTTGGGTAAGGAAATGATTTGAATAAGAATAAGACTTCAGTTATGCTCTCTTTCAATATATATCCCACATGAATCCTATCTCATTAAAATATAGATGTTAGGATTTACAGTACATAAAATGGAGGAGGAGGACATCAGCTCATAGACTGGAGGATAACCACAAAATATAGGGAATCATAACCTGGTCATGTTGACAAATAACATTAACCACCACACTTCTTTTTTTATTGTTTTATTGTGAATTATGTGATAGTTTCATGGGAGAACATTAGCTTTACATTCATCCTATCATACATAATTTCACTGCCATGGTTACAATCCCCTCCATATATCATCAACCAAAGGGTATATGCTGCAAGCCTGCCCCCTGGTCATCAGTATACAGCCCCTCTCCCTCTCTGGGTCTAAAGTCCCCAGCCACTCCATCTTTCTGCGTCATCATCTCTGCCTCCATCTCTGGCATCACTGTGTCTCTGGGTAGGGTCCCGCACTCACTCTTCTCCTCTGATCCTCCCAGGGACCTACGATCCTGAATTTCAAAGTCAATCACTGCCCTCCTTTTGCTACAAAACATCTACCTTTACGTTTCCAACCCTCACAGTCAGTCCTGATAACAATTATTCACTATTGTATCACAAGAGACCTATCCCCATCTCCTTTCATCAGCCCCACTGAGACAAATTGGATATCGCTCAGTGGAGATTCTACCTTCCTCCACGCCCTCTGGATCTAGGCTCCCTCTTGAAAGCTTGTAAGCCTGTTGCTTCTTGTCTTTGTAGCCCTCCCATTTTGGGTAGCCAATGTCCAAGTTGCCCATCCCTGTCTACTCTGTGTTTGGAGGAATGATCCTCGAAGTAACAATATGTTCCCTCTTTTGAGCTACTGCATCCATAGGTGTAGGTCAAGTTCATCAAATTGTCTCAGATTACTCTTTTTTTTTTTACCTCTTCTTTCTTCTTCTAGTTGAGCTCTGATCATCCAGTCATTGAAGCCAGGTCAAGTTGGTATTAGCTACAAGTGTGGGTGTTCTTATGCATATGCCTTCTCTTCTAATCTGCTGGACACTTCACTCTCCACTCTAGTCCTCTGTGACTATGTCACTGATTCTGGGCCAAAGAGTGAGTCCCCAGGTCTTGCCATGCTGCTGGTCAACCAGGTCTCCACCTGGGTTCACAAGAGGCTATTGAACATTGTAGAGCTTAGCTCGCAGCTTCATTGCTGTTTTTCCCTTACTTCCCCCTATCGGTGACGAACGTGGTCACCAATCAGAGCGCATGTCTGCTTGTGTATTCCCATTGAGTCTTAGTCTTGGAAGGGGTTTTGCTCTGAGGGGACCTGACCACTTGACTTGATGTCTCCTGGGCGAGCAACTTGCTTGTTCTTGTAGTAATCAGTTGGACTGCCATTATTGTTTTTTATTTTTCCTGTCAGTCTTTCAAGAAGTATCTTCTTCTAGCTGCTCCAGTTTGGACTGCTTGTCCTTTCAAGTGGAAATTTCCCACCTCAGAAGATTCTGGATGCAGTTCAGGATTCTACCTATGGTCTTAAGTAATGCAGAGGCTCCACAGGAAGCCTCCTTCACCGGGCACATTGTAGCCCCATTTTAGGTATTCCAATCAGTTATAGACAGAAGACAGACTTACAAGCTTTCTATTGTGATATTTCTGGCTATTCCTTTCTCTCCTCTTCAAGTGTCTATTTTATAATGGTATGCCAGGGAAAACAAGATTCAAAGACAGCCAAGCATTTTAACATTATTTCCCCCCTTTTCCCCATTCCAACAATGTCTCAATCCCTGTATCCCAGAGCCCTGTTGTTCCAAGGTTGTGCATACATCATTATTTACCTCTGTCCCACATAGACCATGCAATCCTGCCTAATTGTTTTCCCGTCTGCTTCGTTCTTCCATTCCCTGTCCCCTTCTTGTGTATTGCCCCCTCCCTAGCACCCAAACTATACAGTGTCTATTCCCTACCCTGTGCTCCACCTTCCCCTCCCTTCCCTCACCTCACCTTCCACATCCCAGTAACCAGCAAAGAATCCCACCACCACCACCACCACCTGCTTTAGTATGGGTTCTTTTTCTTAGTCTTTTATAGTGTGGTCCTATGCAGTATTTCTCCTTTTGTGACTGACTAATTTCATTCAACATAACGTCCTCAAGGTTCATCCATGTTATGCGGTAGCTTACAGCTTCCTTGTAGTTCTTCAAGGTAGCATAATATTCCATTGTGTGAATGTACCACAGTTTGTTTATCCGTTCTTCCGATGACAGGCACTTAGGCTGTCTCCATCTTTTTGCTATTGTAAATAGTACTGCTATGAACTTTGGTGTGTAACTATCTACTTGTGTGATGGCTCATATTTCTTATGGGTAAATACCAAGTAGAGGAATTGCTGGATCATAAGGTATTTCTATTTG
This sequence comes from Chrysochloris asiatica, assembly GCF_000296735.1. Taxonomy (NCBI): domain Eukaryota; kingdom Metazoa; phylum Chordata; class Mammalia; order Afrosoricida; family Chrysochloridae; genus Chrysochloris; species Chrysochloris asiatica. Next base: position 5,578,864 of record NW_006408578.1, on the reverse strand, counting down.
CAATCATCTGAGGAAGCACCATATTACTTTGCAGTGTGGTTGGACCATTTTGCAATCCCACCAGCAATGTAGGAGCATCCCAGTCTCTCCACATCCTCGCAAGCATTTATTGTCCTCTACTTTTTTGATATTTGCTGTTACTGCTGGTGTGAGATGATATCTCATTGTTCTTTTGATTTGCATCTCTCTAATGGCTAGTGATCGTGAACATTTCTTCATATGTTTGTTAGCTGCCCGGATTTCCTCCTTGGTGAAATGTCTGTTCATGTCCTGTGCCCATTTTTTAATTGGGTTATTTGTCTTTTTCTTGTAGAGGTGTTGTAGTTTCCTATATATTTTAGAAATTAGTCCCTTAT
>NW_006408578.1:5572917-5578408 GCF_000296735.1 Chrysochloris asiatica | reverse complement strand
GACTACTTTCATTCAGCATAATGTCCTCCAAGTTCATCCATGCTATAAAGAGTTCCAAGGATTTGTCATTGTTCTTGAGTGTTGTATACCATTCCATTGTTTATCCTTTCTTCTGCTGATGGGCCTTTAGGCTGTCTCCATCTTTCTGCTATTGTGACTAGTGCTGCAGTGAACATGGGTGGGCACAGAGCTATTCCAGTCATGGTTCTCAGTCTTGAGCATATATACCAAGTAGAGGGATTGTTGGGTCATATGGTGTCTCTATTTCCAACTTTTGGGGGAAGCATCATACCATCTTCCAGAGTGGTGGCAGCCTTTTACGATCCTACCAGCAGTGTAGGAGGTTCCTAGTCTCTCCACACCCTTGCCAGCATTTGTTGTTTTCTGTTTTCTTGAAGTTTGTTATCAATGTTGGGGTAAGATGAGAGCTCATTGTCATTTTGATTTGCATGTCTCTAATGGTTTGTGATCTTGAGCATTTCTTCATATGTTTGCTTGCAGCTTGAATGTCTTCTTTAGTAAAGTGTCTGTTCATGTCCTTTGTCCATTTTTAAATTGGACTATTTGTCTTCTTGTTGAGGTGTTGAAGTGTTTTCATATGTCATTGTCAATTTTTTTTTTTTCTTTCTTTCCAATCTGTGGGTTCTCTTTTTACTCTTTTGGTGAAATATTTTGATGTACAGAAATGTCTAATTTTTAGGAAGGTCCAGTCATTTGCTGTATGTACATTGTCATTTATGTTTGATAGTGTGTTTATGCCATGTATCAGAGTCCCTACGTTTGTCCCCAGTTTTTCATTGATGATCTTTATAGTTCTAGGGTTCACATTTAGGTCTTAAATCCACGTTGAGTTTGTTTTCATATATAATGTGAGATATGGGTCTTGTTTCATTCTCCTAAAAATGGATTTCCATTTTTGCTAGCACCATATGTTGAAGAGACTATCCCTTCCCCATTTATTGTGTTTTTTACTTTTGTTGAACAAAGATCAACTAACTATAGGTGCATTGATTTGCTTCTGGATTCCCAATTTTGTTCCACTGATCTATGTGCTGTTCATTGTACCATTACCAGACCATGTACCTTTACCATTAAGGAGCTCTGGTAGCGTAGTGGTTACAAATCAGGCTGCAAACCACAAGATCAGAAGTTCAAAGCTGTTCCACGGGAGACAGATGAGGCTTTCTGTTCCTGTAAAGATTTACAGCCTCGGAAACCCTGTACTGGGTCTCTATGAGTCAGAACCGACTCCACAGCACATAACAACAACAATAATTACCAGACTGTTTTGACTACTGTGGCTGTATAGAAAGTTTTGAGATCAGAAAGTGAGAGACCTCCCACTTAGTACCATTTTAGTAATGCTTTGCTTATCTGAGGTCTCTTTGCTTTCCATATAAAGTCAGTGATTAATTTTTCCATCTCTTTAAAGAATGATGTTAGGGAGCTCTGGTAGTGTAGTGGTTACGAGTCGGCTGCTAACCTCAAGGTTAACAGTTTGGAATTATCAGCTGTTCTGTGGGAGAAAGATGAGGTTTTCTAGCTCCTGTAAAGATTTATAGTCTCAGAAACCCTATGCAGGGTCACTATGAGTCAGAATCAACTCCATGGCACACCATTACCAGCACCACCAAAGAACGATGTTAGAATCTGAACTAGAAACAGCTGCAACCATCCATTAATAATCAAAATATACAATGTACAAAATATCTATTGATTGCTTTGAGTAATGTTGACACATTCAGAATGTTAAGTTTTCTTATCCATGAGTACCTTCTTTCTTCTTTCATTTTCTTAAGCTAGGCTTACTTTAAAAATATTTAATAAATTATGCATATAGGTGTGTGTATGGAGTCCTAATGTAGCGTTATAAGATAAACTAAACAGTGGACCGCAAAGTTGGTGGTTCAAACTCACCAGCCACTCCTCAGAAACCCTATGCAGAGTCACTATGAGTTGAACCAACTTGACGGCACTTAACAACAGCAACAAATATACACACATATTTATGAATTGGGCTGCGAGCCGCAAGGTAAGCAATTCGAAAGTACCAGCGGTTCTGTGGGAGAAAGATGAGGCGGTCTTGCTCCAGTAAAGATTTACAGCCTCGGAAACCCTGTGTAGGGTCGCTATGAGTCGGAACCGACTCTACGGCACACAACAACAACAACAACAATAGACACAGCAGGATTAATCAAAATTTATCTGCACTCTGGCTGTAGAATTTATTTTAATCAACTTTTAGAAAAGACAGATACGTCATTTTTTCAAGACAATCTCCTTGCTTTTCAATACACTTTGTCCATCTGTCAACAAACTTTCCTAGTCTCTTATTAAAAAAATATTTTAAACTGAGCTGTGAACCATGAATGCACTGGTGTCTTCACTTCTTCATCAGAGGTGAATCTTCATCCTTGAAGGACTTGCTTTCAGGGGACCACACAAGTGAAAGTTCAATGGAGCAAGATCAGGACCATAGAGATCTTTAATACCTCAAAACGAAGTTTTTCAGAGTGTCAACAGTGTGGGCAGATGTTTTGCAGACGTGCATTGTCATACAAGATCGCGAGACCCTTGGATAGCAGTTCTTTGTGTTTAATCCCAAATGTAGGCTTTAGCTCTTCAGTGAGCATCTCACTGTAAAGAGCACTGTTGATGGTTGAGCCTTTTTTTTTATGCCTACAAGAAAGACGAGTTAATACACTATTTTCAGATTAACACACCAACCACTAAAGCCAATAATGATGAATTGAAGAATTCTATCAACTTCTTCAGTCTGAAATTGATCAAACATGCAATCAAGATGTACTGATAATTATAATTACTGGCAATTAGAATGCAAAGGTTGGAGACAAAGGAAGGATCAGTAATTGGAAAATATGGCCTTGGTTATACAAATAATGCTGCAGATCACATGAAAGAATTTTGCAAGATCAATGACTTGTTCATTGCAAATACCTTTTTTTTATAAACAACATAAAAGACAACTGTACACACGGATCACACCAGATGGAATACACAGAAATCAAATTAACTACATCTGTGGAAAGAAATGGTGGAAAAGTTCCATATCACCAGCCAAAACAAGGCCAGGGGCAGTGGAATAGACCATCAATTGCTCATATGCAAGTTCAGGCTGAAACTGAGGAAAACGAAACCAATCCATAAGAGCCAAAACATGCCCTTGAATATATCCTACCTGATTAACAATATTAACTAAACTGAACTAGTTGACAACATGGAATATTGTGGCAAACAAAATGATAACATTAACATTTAAAACAACTCACAGAGTATTTTCTAAAATTGACCACATATTTGGCCCTCAAGAAAGCCTCAATAAAGTTCAAAAGATTAAATCTATTCAGAATATGTTCTTTAAGAATATTAGAAATAAGTTGTTGTTGTGTTGTTAGGTGTTGTCAAGTCAAACCTGTTGTTTTTAATTGTTGTTGATTTGCTTCTGACTCATAGTGACCCCACGCACAATAGAACAAAACACTGTCCAGTCCTGCCTCATCCTCAAGTTGTTACACTTGAGCCCAATGTTGCCGCCTCTGTATCAATCCATTTTGTAAGGGCTTTTCTTTTTTTTTCATTGACCTTCCACTTTATCAAGCATGACATTCTTCTCCAGAGACTGGTCCCTCCTGATAATATGTCTGAAGTATGAGAGATGAAGTCTCTCACTATCCTGGCTTCTAGGGAGCATTCTGGCTGTACTTCCAACCAGACCTGCTTTTTCTTCTGGTCCATGGTACCTTCAATAGTCTTCTCTAAAACCACAACTCAAATGCATAAATTCTAGTCTTTCTTATTCTTTGTTCAACTTCCACATGCATATGATGTTATAGAAAATACCACGACTTGGGTCAGGCACACCTTAATCCTCCAACTGATGTCTTTGTTCTTCAACATTTTAAAGAGGTCTTGAGCAACAGATTTGTCTAATACAACACGTCATTTGATTTCTTGACTGCTACTTCCATGAGTGTTGATGGTTGAATCAAGCAAAATGAAGTCTTTGACAACTACAACCTTCTCTCCATTTATATGGATGTTATTTATTGGTCCAGTGGTGATGATTTTTATTTTCTTCACAATGAGGTGCAACCCATACCAAAGGCTGTGGTCTTTGATCTTCATCAGCATTTTAAGTCCTCTTGGCTTACATTTCATTTTCTTATCGTACTTTGTTAATGCTGATACTACCTTCTTCATAGAATCTAGTTTCTTAGCCTACAGATTAAATAAGTATGGTGAAAGAATATAACCCTGCCGTATACCTTTCCTGATTTTAAACTATTCAGTATTCCTTGCTCTGTTCAAAAGACTGCCTCTTTATTCATGTACAGGTTCCTTGTGAACACAATTAGATGCTCTGGAATACCTATTCTTTGCAATGTTGTCCATAGCTTGTCATGATCCACACAATCGATAGCCTGTATGTAGTAAATAAAGCATAAGTAAACATCTTTCTAGTATTCTCTGCTTTTAGCCAAGATCCATCTGACATTAGTAATGAGATCCCTAGTTTAATGGCTGCTTCTGAATCCAATTTGAATTTCTGGCTATTTTCTGTACTGTTGTAGATGTTTCTGAATTCTCTTCAGGAAAATTTTACTTGCATGTGATATTAATGGTATAATTAGATGATTTCTGCATTCTTTTGGGTCTTCTCTTTCTAGAATGGCACAAATGTGGATTTCTTTCCATCAGTTGGCCAGGTAGCTGTCTTCTGCTCCACTGAAACCCCTCCTCCATGGGTGACTCTACTGGTATTTAAAATACTCATGGCAAAGCTTCTGATATCCCAGCAACACACAAGTTACCACAGTAAGCCAAACTGATAGGAATCAAACCCAGTCACAGGAAAATCAAACAATACACTTATACTTGATCTTTGGGTCAACTAAAAGATCAAAATGGAAAGTACAAAATATATTTGATAAATGAAACTATGGTATAGCACCACAAACTTATTTCAGTTATTAAAGGGAAAGGAGTACTCTGAAATGCATATGTTAGAAAAGAAGAGTCTGGAAATTAGTGACTTCTGTTTTCATCTCATGAAAATAAAAATAACAGCAAGTCAGATCTTGCAAAAGCAAAAGGGAAAAATAGCAGAGAATGGCATTTATGAAGGAAATAGGAAAAAAAACATACAATCAAGAAAATCAACAAAACTAAAAGTTGTTTCTGGGGAAGAAAAATCACAGAATTGCTACATGGCCATTGGAGTCCTGGTATGGCACTGTGGGTTAATGCAATGGACTGCAAGGTCGGTGGTTCAAGCTCAACCATCCACTTTTCGGAAAACCCATACAGGGTTGCTATGGGTTGGGACCAACTGGATGGCACTTAACAACAACACCCCCATTATGTATGACCGAGTGAAAGAGGTAGGAAACACAGATTACAACTATCAGGAATGAAAAGGGACATTAGTACAGATCCAATGTAGCTATCCAAACCATAAATAAGAAAATAT
>NW_006408578.1:5562794-5572817 GCF_000296735.1 Chrysochloris asiatica | reverse complement strand
GAATTTGTTATTAAAAACATCTCATAAGAAAACCCTAGGCCCAGATGACCTCCTGTTTAAATTCTTCCAAAATACTGTTGTTGTTGTTAAGTGCCATCGAGTCGGTTCTGACCCATAGCGACCCTGTATAGGGTTTCCGAGGGTGTAAATCTTTACGGGAGTAGAAAGCCTCATCTTTCTCCCGCGGATACTAAAGGAAGAAATAATATCAATCTTGTACAAGCTATTCCAGAAAGTAGAAAAAAAGGGTAAGGAAAAGTTTCTCAGAAGACAAAATGTTCTAATCATTAAAAAAGAAAGAAAAATGGGATTTTAACATAATAAAAAAATTCTGTTCAAAGTATTTTACTTTGTAAAGTACATTACTAAAGTGAATAGCAAGCAGCAGACTAGGAGAAGATATTCACAACACATAGATCTGACAAGAAAATGACGTTTTCTTTGCCTTTTACCCCACTTCACACACTGTTGCAATTCAAAAAATGAAAAGCGGACTACATCTCTTCATTACTTAAAACTCTTTCATGTACCTTCCTTACCCAACAGTCTAAATCCCAAGTCCTAAAAAGTTCCCTCAAGGTTTAGATCTTGCTCCTTTCACACATTATACTTCAGACACACTGAACTGTTTGGCAATCCGAGACAGTTCCTTAACTCATACTCAACGGTCTGCCTGGCAGTTCCTTCTTTGCCTTCGTCACCTGGTAAAAATAGAATTGTTTTTTCTAGACACACACACCTTAAGTATCAAGTTATTTGTGTATTCTTTCCTGATATACTTCAAAATCCTGTAGAATTTATGTCACCATTTGCATCCCTTCCTTTAATAAATATTTATGGACACTTAATCATATATTTGGAGTCCTGGTGTGGTGCTATAGGCTAATCACAAGGTCAGTGGTTCAAACCCACCAGCCACTCCCCATAAACCCTATACAGTGTCGCTATGAGTCAAAATGGACTTGATTGCACTTATAAACAACAATCATATCTACTAAATTGTATTACTAAAGATGTAGAATTGAACTCAACAGAAAGTCCTTGCTTTTGGTGAGCTTATGTTCTAGAAGAGAAAAAAGACAATAAGTGAATTAAAACTTAAATATATACTTTTTTTCATTTTGTTATTAAGGCTAGGAAATCAAATGATGCATGCTATGGAGGCTTGGAATTAGGATGCTATTTTATACAGGATAGTCAGGGAAAGTCTCATTGGCAAGGTGACATTCCAGCAGAGACCTGAATGAAGTAAGAGAGCAAGCCATGTGATTACCTAAGAGAATAGCATGTTAGGTAGTTGATTGGTTGGTTATGTGCTGTGGAGTCTGTTAGGGTTTCCAAGGCTGTAAATTTTTATGGGAGCAGAAAGCCTCATCTTTCTCCTATGGAGCAGCTGGTAGTTTTGAACTGCTAATCTTGCAGTTCGCAGCCCGATTCGTAACCACTATGCTACCAGAGCTCCTTATGTTAGGTAGAGAGTCCCATAAATTCTAAAGCCCAGGGGGACAAGCATGCACTTGGGACTTTAAAAGAATAGCAAAGAGGCCAATATGGTGGAAAGATGTTTTCAATTAGGACAATCATAGGAAATCGACTGGAGGGACAGGGAACTTGTAAGGAATTTGAATTTGACTCAGGGAGTGATGGGAAGCTTTGTGAGCAGTTTTGAGGAGAATATTGAGATCATTTGGCTTATATTTTAAAAGGGTCTTCAGACTGTTTTGAGAGAAGCTTGTGTCTGGATGAAGACAAAGAAACCAGATAAGATTCTCTTGTAGATATCCCAGAATGAAATGCTGGTGATATGAACCAGGGTAGTAGCATTGGAGGTGATGAGCATTGCTTACATTCAGGACATATTCTGACAATTGAGATAACAGATATATTGAAGGATTAGATGTGAGGGGTAAAAGGGAAACCCACAAAACACACACACACATACACCCACTGCAAGAGAGAACAGCCAGGGACTGCTTCAAGATTTTAATTTGAACAACAGGGAGTTGCTATTTCTTGCATTAACCCACAGCACCATACCAGGACTCCTACCATTAGTCATTAGAGACATGCACATCAAAGCAGCAATGAGATATCATCATGTTGTTAAGTGCCATAGGATCAGTTCTGACTCAAAGGGACACTGTATAGGGTTCCAAGGAGCAACTGGCGGGTTTGAACTACTGTGGTTTTCAGTCTAATGCTGACCTACAGTGCCACTCCAGAAGATTTGTTGCTGTTGTTATTAAGTACCTTCAATTCGGTTCTGACTCATAGAGGCTCTGTAGAGGGTTTCAGATGAGTGGCTGGTGAATTTGAACTGCCAGCTTTGTGGTTCAAACTGACCTTGTGGTCCATTGCAATATTCCACAGTACCTTACCATCTTATTCTAGTTTTAATAACAAAGTTAAAAAAAAAAACAAAAACAGAAAACAACAACTGCTGGTGAAAGTCAAGCAAGACTGGGACTCCCCTACACTGCTGGTAGGACAGTAAAATGGTGCAACAGTTATGGAAAATGGTATGACGCTTACCCTAAAAGTTGGCAGTAGCAATACTGCGAGACCCAGCAATCCCTTTACTTGGTATATATTCTCAAGAAATATGAGCTGAGACACAACTAGATATGTACACAACTATGTTCATTACAGCACTATTCACAATTTCAAAGCAATGTTGTTGCTGTTAAGTGCCATTGAGTAAATTCTGACTGATAGGACCCTATATAGAGTTTCCAAGCAGTAGCTGGGAGTTTGAGCTCCCAACCTTGTGGTTCGTAGTGCAGTGCTTATCCTACAGTTCCATACCAGGAGTCCAACAAAAATATGCAGACAGCTTAAATGCTCAACAATAAAATGATTAAACAAACTTTGGTACATGCAGACAATGGAATTAATCACAGTGCTGAACAATGAATCTACAAAACGCCTCACAACATAAATGAACCTGGAGGACGTTATGCTGAATGACATAAGTCAATCACAAAAGGACAAATATTGTATGAGACCATTGTTTTTTTTCTGGATAAGAGAAACATTCTATGATGGTTACCAGTAGGGAGGGAGAAAGGATTCCTGGAATAGAGAGGGTTGACCCTGCTAACATGGGTAATGAAGGGGTAGGCAACATACAAAAAGAGGGAGGTTGGTAGAGGAAAGATGAAGGTAGCAGGAGACACAAGGAGGAATGCAAGAGTTAAATTGAACAGAGGTAAGTAAATACTGTTAAATGACAGTATAAATAAAGCAAAGTATACAATTTGCTGAATATTAATTAAACTGATAATATGCTCTCTAAACTTTCACTCAATTCACAATAAAAAGTTTTTAAAAAGAGCATATATCAGTTAATAAAATTAAGAAGTCATTGTGATTTGCAAGCCATTCAAAAACTAAGAATGCAAAACATGTCTGATAATATGATTATAAATGGATATTTACAAATGTTTTGGTACCATTAACATATAAAATAACAATTATGAAAATATTTAATTTTATCTTATCTCTCAATATTTTTATAGTATTGATGACATATTATATTATTATATTATATATAAATAAATTGTACATTGTTGTTGTTAAGTACCATGGAGTCGGTTCTGACTCATAATGACCCTGCCCAAGGTTTCCAAGGCTGTAAATCTTTACGGGAGCAGAAAGCCTCATCTTTTCTCCTGTGGAACAGTTGGTAGTTTCGAACTGCTGACCTTGCGGCTTGCAGCCCAATTCGTAACTACTACGCTACCAGAGCAAGGTTTATTTTTTCAATATTTTTGTGTTGATAGGAATTAAAAAACAAAATAAAAACCAGTTGTTATTGAGCACATTTGAACTCATGGCAACCCCCTCTGTGTCAGTGTTGAATTGTGCACTGTTCTCAATGGATGATTTTTTGGAAGAAGATCACCCGGTCTTTCTTCTGAGGCATGTCTTTTGGTTATCAGCAGAGTTTGTTAACCCATGTGCATCACTGTGGGACTTGCCTATTGCTGAGATGCTGGAAGCTATGTCACTGATATTTTAAATACCAGCAGAGTATACCCATGGTGGACAGGTTTCAGTGGAGCTTCCAGACTTAGACAGACTAGGAAGAAGGAGAGGTGGACTACTTCTGAAAACCTTATGAATAACCATGGAACACTATCAAACATAGTGTCAAAAGATGAAAACCTTATGAATAACACTATAATATTGCCAGATACAGTGCCAAAAGATGAGTTCTCTCAGGTTTAAAGGCTCTCAAAACACGACTGCAAATGGACTGCCTCCTTGGAGTTGATAGTAATGGCAGGAATGGGATAAAGCTTTTGGGACCTTCATTTGCTGATGGGGCATAACTCAAAACAAGGAGAAAACAGCAGCAAACATCCATTAATAATCAGAACATGGAATTCCTATGAGAGGTGGTGACCCAACAGAATGCGGAAATCATCTAACAATATCATTATTATAAATACAAGTAAAATTTTGCTGAAGATAATTAAAAAATGACTGCAATGGTACATCAACAAGGAAATGCCAGAAACTCTATTCAGATGAGGACATAGAAGTAGGTATATCACTGTTGATGTTAGATGGATCTTGGCTGAAAGCAAAGCATAGGAAAAAAAAATAGCCAAGAAAATCCTACAAGGCAGTTCTGCTTTTTTACTGATAGGGTCCCCAGGAGTTGGAATCATCTTCCTTGCAATGGTTTGTGTTTAGAATGCCCAAGGAAGGGGTTTAGACTTTGGGCAATATAGAACTGTGTTCAGTTTTGTGATTTGTGATTCCAAATGAGACATACAAAGTTAAGATATACAAAGTTAAGGGCAGATGTATGCACCAGTAAGTGCCATGGAAGTATTGGTGGTGGTTGTTATGTGCCCTGTACTCAACTCCGACTCATAGCAACCCTGCATAGAGTTTCCAAGACTGTCAATCTTTATGAGTGCAGAAAGGCTCATCTTTCTCCTGCTGAACCGCTGGTAGTCTGATGTCTGATAAATGATGAATTGGCAGCTGGTAGTTGGTTCAATCTATGTTGGTTTAGCATGCTGAACTCGAGCCCTGCCTTTCTTGTTGGGTATTCTCCATGGTGTCCAGATAAAGACAGAAAACAATGACTGCATGTGTCAGGGCCGTACATGCTCCATTTCAGAAGCAGTACATTCATCTCATCAGAGGTGAGATCTTTCCCAATTAACTGGTCACCAGATGGTCTAATGACCATTTCCTTCAACACTGCTAATTCCTACTGTCCTTGAAGGACTCCAAGTCTACTGTGAGTTATTTCAAACATTTCTGATTTATTTTTAATTTCTTTAAAAATGATAGGGAACTCCCACTGAATAGTTTTCATCTTGTCTAGGTGGGTTGGGTGAAAGGAGATAGGGATAAGATTCTTATGATTCAGTAGTAATTGTTATTATGACTAATTGCGATCATTACTGTAAAGGTAGAAGTTTTGTAACAAAAAGGGGGAGTAGTTCATCTTACAATCTAGGAACAGACGACCCGAGGACCATCAAGGGAGAAGAGCATGAGTGGAATGTGGGACCCTATCCAGAAAAGCAGTGACACCAGAGATGGAGGCAGAGATGAGGACATGGAGAGAGAGAGCAGATGAGGACTCTAGACTCATGGAAAGAGAATGGCTATGTGTTGGCAACCAGGAGGCAGGCTTGCAGTATGTGTCCTTTGGTTGTTTAAATGATTATACATTCCTGAGTATTTCTGTGTACATTCAAAACAAACAAAAAAACCTGAAGGAATAGAAGCAAATGCTTTTGAATGATGATGCATGGAGAGGATTGAAATCATTGCAATGAAATGAAATACGACAGGATAAGTGTAAAACCAATGTTCTCCCATGTAAACTATCACTCAAAATAAAAACCTAAAAAAAAAAAAAAGATAGGGGAAAGTAACCATATTCCTTGTCATTAAAACATAGGGCATTAGCACTGTCTCTCCTTTAATCAATACATATGATAGAACATAATGGATTTCTTCATACTTAAATGACTATTAAAATGCAAATGAAGACCACATGCAGCATTTTTCATCATCCTTAGTCCCTGTTTTTGAAGAGCTGCAAAAGCCAATAAGTCACCAATTTAATATTTGGCAGTGTAGACAATGATCACAGTGCTTTGAATAAGAATTATAAAGACACATGCTGTTTTTCTAAATCTATGACCAGTCTTTCATTATTAAGTAAGAAAAGACTGTAAAAATCTGCTTCATTGGCAGAAGAAGTGCTGGCTGCACTGCGGGTTAAGCATTGAGCTGTTAACCTAAAGGTTGGCAGTTCGAACCCACTAGCCATTCTGCAGAGAAGAATGAGGTTATCGGCTGGTGCAAAGGTCTACAGTCTCAGAAACCCTTAGGAGGAGTTATATTCTGTCCTCTACAGTCACTATGAATTGGAACTGAGTAGATACAGTGGATTTTTGGTGTTACTGGCAAAGGAGTCCTTTGCTCTAAGTAGAAATTTAATTGCTTTCAAAGTGAACTTCCAGAAAATGAAACTGTTCAACATTTTAAACATGGGGGTTGGACAGGGAACCTGCTTTTGCTAAGAAAGCTGGATAATGTTTCTCTTCTAAGCCCTTCAGCCACATTGGCTTAGTGGAGCCTGAGAGTGTCACGTACTTAGATAGTAGCTATCCTAGAAAAACAGAAGCATGATAGGACTTGGTGTAAACGACTGTGTCAACTTAGAGAAATGAAAGCGTAGGAACACGGCTTCATCGCACGCTAGAGGAGGTAATGCTACTTTCATACTCCCAGCGAGGTTAAGCGTTCTAAACTAGATTCTTTCTCCTGCACTAGCTGGAGAGTCCTAGTGTGGCGCTGTGGGTTAATGCGCCAGACTGCAAAGCCGTTTGAACTGTAAGGTCGTGGTTCAAGCTCACCAGCTGCTCCTCGGAAACCCTATATAGGGTCGCTATGGGTTGGAACTGACTCGACGGCACTTAATAACAACAACCACAAGCTGGCTCAGGGTGACAGTCCTAAAATGCGCTTCCTCTGCTCCTAATTGAAGTCCCAGATCCACATCAAGGATCATATAAGAAAACCCTGTTTCTGTTTAACCTTGTCCAAGAATCAGGTTTACATTACTGCTACCTACTTGCAGCTTGTTTTACCTGAACTTTTTCTTCGTTTTTCAAACATTTCCCCTGCTGTGACCTCAGATATCTGACTTCTAAATAATCTATGACTAACCACTTTGGATTCCTGCCTTTCTATCTTGCTCTAACCTTTGGTAGATATATTGTTGGTCTTTTACCTTGTCCACCTGGGTCCTGATATCTAGTTCTCACTTGAGTTAAGGCAGGAGCATACTACCATTGTTGTTGTTGTTAAGTGCCGTCAAGTCGGTTCCAACCCATAGCGACCCTGTATAGGGTTTCCAAGGAGCGGCTGGTGAGCTTGAACCATAGAGTTGCCTAATTTGCTAATCTTCCCCTTGACATGATTTCCTTGCTGAACTGCTGTGCTCAGATGATTAGATAGACAAGCAGGTCTGGTGATCTACATCTAAAAATTAGCCAATGGAAATCCTATGGATCCCAGCAGAATTTAATGTTGGACGACGAGCCTCTTGGGTTTGAAGACATTCAAAATGTACAAAGTCTTCAACAGTGGACATGAGCCATAATTGTGCAGATGGCATAATGCCGGGCAGGGTTTCTTTCTGATGGGCATGGGGTCACTATGAATCAGCGACCCCACAGCTGCTAACAATGTGTTGTCTATATGGTTGGATACCATAGAGCTGTAATATCTTAATAATGAGGTCATGGAGTCAATACCTTGGAACATTTTTGTGTTGTTGTTGTTGTTAAGTGCCGTCGAGTTGGTTCCGACCCATAGCGACCCTGTGCAGGGTTTCCAAGGCTGTAAATCTTTACAGGAGCAGAAAGCCTCATCTTTCTCCCACGGAGCAGCTGGTAGTTCGAATTGCTGACCTTGTGGTTTGCAGCCCAATTCGTAACCACTATGTTACCAGAGCTCCTTGGAACACTTTTATAAGAAAGGCTAAATAGATTTGTTTAGATAATATGAGTTTAGGCTTAGACGCAGAAGAATCCCCACAATTCTTTGATCCTTAGCAACACTTTGTCACCAATTACATAGCACCAAACACTATCTATGGGTTACAAAGACGATCTCACAACCTCATCTCATGTTCAAATGCAGACCTCCTTCATGCGAGAGGTATCCTGATGTATAGATGTAGGTGTTAGAAACACTAGAAAAAAATGTGGACTTGTAATGCTATAAATAAAAGAACCATAAAAGTTAAGGACTTTTTCTTTTCTTCTCTCTAGCCATTTTCATTATTGGGATAAGAAATCTAAACTGACTTCCCTGGCATTGATTTCACCGATAGGGAGATTTCTGAACACTTGAGGACACTTTGTGTGTGTGTTTGACTTGGTTCTGTTCAGGAATCTGGGGGTCGAAAAAGTCAGGCCTAATTAAGCCTTACCATATTCATCTGTGTGAAGGAAATAGAAGACAGCCTTCTATAGATTGGCTCCATGGCCCAGAAAGGTACAAAATGAAAGCATGACTTGAAAACATAGAGTAAGATGAATCAGACGCCAGAAATCAAAGAGACCTGGAAGCTTTTGCTTGGCTGCTCCTATTAACCCATTGTGGGATGCGCAAGACCCCTCAGAGGTGAGGTGAGGCAGGTAATGGGATTAGGCAGAAGAAACCCCAGCTCTTTATCCTGGTGTGTTGGCTCAGCATGTGGGGCTGCCTGTCTCTGGCCAGCCTGTCATACTAGATAGTTTCTATTGTACCCAGAGAAAGAGAGTCAACAATGGCTGCAGGAATCAGGGCCCCAGATGCTCAGCCTCATGAGCCATCTCCGGGACATTCATCTCACTTCCAACTGTCCTGTGGTTTTCAGCAGAGCTGAAATCCTACCCGACCAACTGGACACCAGACAGCCTCAGCTGAACATTTCCTTTAGCACCACTAATTCCTGGTGTCTTTACAGGGATTCTGACCCAGAAATACACCTCAATAGGTAAGAGGTTAAAACAACACAAACAAACAGGGGAAACAAACTGGAAGATAAAAAAAATTCTTGAGCCTCCGGGAATGCAGAGAGTGTATTTGGAGCACAATTCTCACTTGGGTAGCCAGCTCTGTTCATGCTGATAAGTTTTTTTTTTTTTTTTTGAGAAAAACAAATGAATTCATATCTGATAAACCAGCACATTGATAATACTGAATTCCTTTTGCCTTTCTAAAGTTCGTTCAGGGAGGGGGAACAGATAAGTTTTTGCTGGGCAAAGGCTGAGGGAGGTAAGGTTTACTGTAGATGCGACACAATGGAATATTTTCAGTTTAATACGTTTCACAAGGATTATACCGATAAGAGCCCCTTCCCCCCAGATAATTAAGACATGGCTTCATGTCCTCATACCTGCTGTTAAAATGGTTGATAAAATCTGTTTTGAGAGAATCCATTGTTGTAATCACAAATAAGGGCAATGTGGTTGATCACAGGAGGTTTTTTGTGAAGTTTTTCATGTTTTTGAGGGGGCTGTTGTTGTTAGTTGTCATCAAGTTGGTCTCTAACTCATGCCAACCCCATCCAAACACAACCGGATGAACACTTGCCTGGTCCTGTACCATTCCCATGATGGACTGTGGAGTCCTGCAGTTGTGGTCCATAAGGTTTCCATTGACCGATATTTAGAAGTAGACCACCAGGCTGTTCCTCTTACTTTATCTTAGTTTGGAAGCTGTTTAAGAGTCTGCCCAATCTCATAATAACATGCAAGCTTCAATCGACAGATGGCTGATAGTGTACATGCTGCTGTTTTTGTGTGCTTTCCAGTCAGTTCTGACTCACTGAGACCCTGTAGATGTTTCTGAGGAGCAGCTGGTGAATTAGAACCACCAACCTTGTGGTTCAAACTGCCCTTGAGGGTCGCTATGAGTTGGAACCGAATCCTTGGCACCTAACAACAACTATATATATATACATATACATTGTTGTTGTTGTTAAGTGCC
>NW_006408578.1:5557868-5559159 GCF_000296735.1 Chrysochloris asiatica | reverse complement strand
TATTTATGCAATAGCATGGAAGTAGTCACTTAAGTTCTAATTGAGGCTGGGCTAGACTCATACACAGATAAGTCAGAGTCATAAGTAATAAACACCTAATATCTTGAATAAATAGAAAACATTTTACTTATTCACAGACATTAGCATTTTCTCCCTTGAAACTCAGATCACTTTTCTTCTCTGATAACTAATTTTTAATCTTTGAAAATGGAAATATATTGACTTTGAAGTCTGATAGATCTGGTTTAGGATTTTGGAAAAAAATTACTTAGTACAGCATAATGGTTATGAGTCACATAATCACCACCAATACCTTTGGCTAGTAATCTTGTCTTTAAAATGAGGGTAATAGTGTTGTTTTAGTATTAAATCAACTAATGTGTATGGAATTGTTAGCCCAGACCCTGGTACACAGGAAGTTCTCAATGAATGATAATTTCAGGGCTCCTAGTCATGGTGTGGAGTCCTGGTGTGGCGCTGTGGACTAATGCATCAGACTGCAAAGTCATTTGAACTGCAAGGCTGGTAGTTCAAGCTCACCAGCTGCTCCTTGGGAACCTTATACAGGGTCATTATAGGTCAGAATCAACTTGATGGCACTTAACAACAACAAGTCATGGTGTGGCACTGTGGGATAAAGCACTGGACCAAAAGGTTGGTTTGAACCACTAGTTTGGCAGTTCAAATTCACCAATTGTTCCTTCGAAATCCAATACAGGGTTGCTATAAGTCAGAACTGACTCAAAGCACTTACCAACAACAACAGTCATGGTAAAACATAATTAAGGAGAACAAACAAGATGGCAGATCAGGTAGATATGCAGTGAGGAGCTCCATCAGCAACAACACAGAATACCAGAACAAGCAGGCTCAGGGGATGGTGCCACATATAAAGGAATATTTAGAAGGTTGGAAAGCTTACAGCTAGGGGACTTGGTAGCAGAAGCAAGAAATCCATTGATTTCTAATTCAAGATGCTCAGCTGCTCCCAGAGCCACCATCTTGGGTGAGACCAAGTGGGGGAAGGATCAGAGCAGCTACGGACACCTGACAGAACCACAGAGATAAAGGAGTGGACACTTTTTTCTTGTATCTGTTCATTGTCTCTCACTATCTGTGCACCTCCATTCTGTTGACTAGAGGGGGTGCCTGAGTGTGTGGACACCCCACCCCCATCCCCAGAGGGTTCTGCATGTGCACAGATCTCCTTGAAATTTAAAGTGACAGTTTCCACTTAAAACCAAAAGGCAGGGAAATTTCCACTTGAAAGAACAAGCAGACCAGCCTGGAT
>NW_006408578.1:5555192-5557333 GCF_000296735.1 Chrysochloris asiatica | reverse complement strand
GTAATCTGATACAATTTGATGAACTTGACCTACACCTATGGATGCAGTAGCTCAAAAGAGGGAACAAATCTTTACAGCAAGGATCATTCCCACTCCCTTCATACACAACTTGGACACTTGCTACCCAAAATGTGGGGGTGGGGGAAGGCCTACAAAGGCAAGAAGTGACTGGCTTACGAGCTTTCAAGAGGGAGCCTAGATCCAGAGGGCGCGGAGAAAGGTAGAATCTCCACTGAGTAGTATCCAATCTGTCTGGGTGGGACTGAAGAAAGGAGATGTGGATAGGTCTCTTGTGATACAATAGTGAATAATTGTTATCAGGACTGACTGTGGGGGTTGGAAATGTAAAGGTAGATGTTTTGTAGCAAAAGGAGGGGAGTGACTGACTTCACAGTCTAGGAGCGGAAGTCCCTGGGACCATCAAGGGAGAAAAGCAGTGAGGGGGATCCTACCCAGAGAAGCAGTGATGCCAGAGATGGAGACAAAGACAATGATGTGGAGATGGAGTAGCTGGGGACTTTACACCCAGAGAGGGAGAGGGGCTCTGTGCTGACTACTGGGGGGCAGGCTTGCAGGGTGTACCTTTTGGTTGGTTGATGATGCATGGAGGGGATTTTAACCATGGCAATGAAATGATATATGACAGTATGAATATAAAGCTAATGTTCTCCTATGTAAACTATCACATAATTCACAATAAAGCATTAAAAAATAAAACAAAAACCAGCCACAGCTGACCCTAAACTGTTTATCACTAGGCAAAAGGCCTGAATGGGGGTTATGAAGTGGCACAGGCAGACTATAAAGGAAATAGGCCAAAAATAAAATCCTGGGTTACATCATAATGACCAACAGTGGCATCTTTACAACAGTGGCAACATTTCTCAGGAAGAATAGTGAAAAGGGAAGCCCATCTCCTGGTCACCTGGAGGCAACCAGAAAGCATTAAAAAAATACACACCCATCTAAGTATTTAAGGCCTCAGATAACTCCTGAATATGCCCAAAAAACAGAAACAGATGACCACATCAGCACATGTCCAGAAATGAGATAAAGTAACTGAGACAAATGAGCTGGAAACCTACACTCCATTCTGGAAGATGGTCAGGCTTTGGAAATGCCTAAGAAGTAATTCAGAAATTATTATAAAAATGTATCTAAGCACTATACAATGGAATTGAGAAAAATAAGGAAGAAGTCAGGAAAGCGCTACAGGAACAATCAAATAAAATAGATTCCATATTGGAAACAATTCAAAACCTACAGAAAGAAGTCCAAACGATTAATAATAGAACAGCTGAAATGGACAATACACTGAAAGGGCAAAGGAGTAGAATAGAAGAGAAGCCAGAACTAGTGAGCTAGAATATAAATCTCTCAACACTACTAAGATAGAAGAGCAAGCACAAAAAATAAAAATAAATAAATAAATCTGAAGAATGCTTAAGAATCATGTTGAACAACATGAAGAGGAATAACTTAAGAATTGTCAGCATTCTGGAACAGGAAGAATCACATAAGTCCACAGAGGAAATAGTTGAATAACTGCTGGAAAAAAATTTCCCTAATATCCTGAAAAGTGAAAAGATAAACATTCAAGAAACTCAATGAACCCCAGGAAGGATAGACCCTAAAAGACAATCACCAAGATATATAACAATCAAGCTCTTCAAAATAAAACCTAAGGCTACAATCCTGAAAGCAGCTAAGGAAAAGAGAAGTGTAACATACAAAGGCAAGCAAATCAGATAAAACTCAGATCTCTCAACAGAAGTCATGCAAGCAAGAAGGTAATGGGGAGACATATATAAAACCCTGAAAGAAAAAAACCTACCAACCAAGAATCCTCTACCCAGTAAAGCTGTCAATCAAATATGATGGCGTAATCAAAACATTCCAGGATAAACAGAAGCTAAGGAATTTTGCCAAAGCCAACCCTGCTATGAAAACATCCTAAAGGAAGTTCTGTGAACTGAGAACCAACAAGAACAGACAACAATCAGAGAATGACATACATGGCAGCATCACCCTGAACTCAATCAGTAAATGGAAGAGTCAAGAACAGAATAAAATTATAAGAACAGAGGATCTGGGAGGTCAGTCTATGATCAAAACAATTACAATGTGAAAGAAGGTAAACA
>NW_006408578.1:5548527-5549830 GCF_000296735.1 Chrysochloris asiatica | reverse complement strand
TTTTTTTTTTTTTTTTTTTTTGGTTATGTTTTGTTTTTAGGGGGGTTGTACACAAGAAGCACTTAGGAATCTATAATAATTTAAACTACCAAAGGGCACATTCTGCAAGCCTGCCTCCTGGGCAGAAGCACGCAGTCCCTCTCTTCCCATGAGTCTAGAGTCCTCAGCTGTTCCTTCTCTCCATGTCCTCATCTCTGCCTCCATCTCTGGTGTCACTGCTTCTTCTCAAAGGCATATCTTTAAGAGGAGACAATGACATTCCAAGTTCTGTGACCATGTCCCACACCAGACCAGATGGTTACAGCCATCATTCTTGATCTACTATCAATTTCTAAGCAATTGAACACTATTATTAGGAAGAAACACAGATCTGTGTTTCTTTCCGAAAACAAATCTTCCCTTGAAGCACCAAATTAGAACTCGCTTAAGTTATCTGGACTAAGCATTGTATTTTTGTTGCTGCTGCTTTTATTCCACCCTTTTGGTTCTGAGTTACTGGCTCTAACTAAGTGGAGAGATGGAGCAACAATAAGAAATTTACAAGGAAAGACCTCTAAGAAGAAGGAGAGAAGTTAAAAGAGAAAGAAGATGAGAGATGGATTCTAAAGTTAAAGGCCAAGAGCTGAAATGCTATTTTATTAAAAAATCTGTTATATCTGCTTTTAGAATCTTTATTGTCTACTCTGGAAGACTAAGGAGTCCTGATATGGCACTGTGGGCTAATGTACTATACTGCAAAGTCATTTGAACTGCAAGGTCAGGGGTTCAAGCTCACCAACCACTCCTTGGAAACCCTATATAGGGTCGCTATGGTACGGAATTGACTGGACAGCACTTAACAACAACACGGAAGACTATGATTTGTCCTTAGTTGGTGTTAAGGGCTTTCAAGTTGGTTCCAACTCACAACCTATCCAGGTATAGGGTGTCTGAGTCTTTAAGTCTTCACAGGACTTCAACGAACTGTGGGTTTTATGGTGCACAGTCCAGTGCTTACCGTCTGGAGCCATTGTGCTCTCTATGATTTGTCCTTAGCTCTCACCTTTTCCAAGATGGAGAAAGAAAGGGGACCCTCAGCATTGGAAGTCTCACCTATGGGGCTAAGCCACATACTCCATGGGCTAAGCCACATACTCCTCCCATATCTTCCAGTGAGGACCTGGACCACAACACTCACGGGACTACAGTGAAGTTGCCTTGTTCTCATGGAAACACACTACTCCACTCAGCCTTGGGACCATCCTATTTGTTTTTATAGTTTCAGGTGCCAGTACCTAGTATGTTCAGGAAATATGGTTTGAAA
>NW_006408578.1:5538681-5548427 GCF_000296735.1 Chrysochloris asiatica | reverse complement strand
TACAATGTGAAAGAAGGTAAACACAGAGGAACAGAGATCCAGGTGGTGGGAAGGTCAGGTAGATTACAGGATAAAATAGACTGTCTTTAAATGGAGAGAAGAATTAATGGAATGTAAGGTAACCACAACAGTGGGGCTGGGATGTGGGGTTTAGTTCAGGTGTTGGGGAGGGCAATACAAGAAGGAGGAGGAGGCAGAAGAATGAGATAGATAGGGGAACACTGAGACAGGTCTGCATGGACTAAGTGGGACAGAGGTAAATAGTGATGCATGCTCAACCTTGGAACAGTAGGGCTCTGTAATACAGGGATCTGGACATAGTTTGAAGAGGGGAAATAATATTGAAATGCTAGACTGTCTTATGAATATTGGTTTCTCTTGCCTACTATTGTAAAATAGACACGAGTAGGACAGAAAGGAATGCTGGGAAACATAATTACAGAAAACTTGTAAGCCCATCTTTAGCCTATAACTGATTGGAATACCTAAAAGGGATTCTAGAACGTGCCCAGTTAAATAGGCCTCTTAAAAAGCCTTTGCAGAGTATAGGAACTTAGGTGGAATCCTGAGTCCCACGCATACCAGCCTGGAACAGCTAGAGTGACAGAAGATCCATCTTCAAAGAAAGATCATCAAGAAAAAAACCCCCACAAAAATGTCAGAATGACTGGCTACTATAAGAATAAGCAAACTGTTTACCAGGAAGCCCTCAAGGCAAGCAATCAAGTTCCTTCAGGACAAACTCCCCTCTAAGACTGAAACAAGGGAACACACAAACAGGCATGTAAGCTTGCTGGTGCCCACATTGGTCTACTGGTGAGTGGAAGAGAGGGAAAGGCAGCAATGAAGAAATGGGCTGAGTTCAACCACAGTCCACTGACTCCTGCTGACCTGGAGATGAGAGAGAGAAGAGGAAGGGCAGGTTGGTCCAAAGTGTGGTGAGACCTGGAGACACTTGAGCCCATGGACAAGGACATAGCCACAGAGGACTAGAGCTGAGAGTGAAGCATCCAGCTGATATGAAGTGAGGCGAGATGCACAAGAACACCCAAACTTGCAGACAGTACCCGTTTGACCTGGCCTCAATGGCTTGATAATCAGAACTCGACTAGAAGAAGATTACACAAAAAAAAGGAAAAAAAAATTGATAATGGAAACAAGGGTAAATTGCTACAATTTGATGAACCTGACCTATACTCATGGAGGTAGTAACTCTAAAGACCAACAGAGAGGGAAGGAGCCTTCATATCAAGTATCAATGCTATCCCCTCTGTACACAGGATAGATAGGGATGGGAAACTTAGACATCGGCTATCTAAAATGAGGGGGTGATAAAGGCACAAGAGGGAGTTTAGTTTAAGAGTATTGGGGGAGGGGAATAAAGAGTCCCCACTGAATAGTATTTATTCATCTTGTCTAGATGGGCCTGGTGAAGGGATGGGGATAAGATTCATATTATTCAATAGTGAATAATTGTTATCATGACTAATTGCGACTGTCACAATTGTAAATGTAGAAGTTTTGTAACAAAAACAGGGGAGTGGTTAATCTTACAGTCCAGAAGCAGAGGATCCTAGGGCCATCAGGGAGAAGTGCACAAGCAGAATACAGGACCTTATCCAGAGAAGCAGCGATGCCAGAGACAGAGGCAGAGATGGGGTCATGGAGAGGGAGAGCGGCTGAGGACTCCAGATTCATGGGAAGAAAGGGACTAAGAGCTGGTGGCCAGGAGGCTGACTTCCAGATTGTGCCCTTTGGAGGTGTAAATTATTATATATGCATGAGTAGTTTTTTGTTGTTGTTGTCTTTTTGCTTTTGTTTTTTAAAAGCTAAAGTGAATAGAGAGAAATACTGTTAACTGATGGTACATGGAGGGGATTATAATCATTGTAATGAAACAGGGTTTATGATTTGTTGAATGTAAAACTGATGATCTGCCCTGTAAACTTTCTCAGTTCACAATAAAAACCTTTGAAAAAAACAAAGCATAATTAAGCATTTTTATCTTCTTCTTAACTTAGATTGACACATGGTAGCAACAACAGGCTCAAACATAACAATTGTGAGGATGGCACAGGACCGGGCAGTGTTTTTCCTGCTGTGCATAGAGTTTCTATAGGTTGTAACCAATCTGACAGCATCTAACAATGACAACAACTTCGGAAACCTAAGTACAGAACAGGAGGCTCAATCCATAAAGAGACCAGCTTTTAAATAGGTTGCATTTTTGTCCTCAGTCACCTCTAAGAAACGATGTGTTTGTAAGAATACATCAACACAGATAGCAAAGAAGAAAAGTTGGACTCAGTCCTTATTCATTTCCTTCAAACTGCCTCTTCAGTCTTGGGGCTGCATCATTTCTGGGGTGATTTCCAGGTGAAAAACCACAGGACATGGTGCCCCTGTTCAAAGTCAGTCAGTGAATAAGTGAGTTGCTAACCTGGGACAACTCACTGCCATGAATGGGTGTTTGCTTCTCACCTCTATTTCAGTTATGATTCTGATGACTAGTCAAAACTGTCATGTTTGCCAGCAGCAGCAGTTAGTCTGTCTCATGTCAGAGCAGCACCAGATGTGTGTGCGTTAAGTGCCATTGAGTCCGTTCCGACTTATAATGACACTTATATAGGTAGGTTTTCCGAGTAGCGATTGGTGGGTTCGATCACCTGACCTTGTGGTTAGCTATCCAGTGCTTATCCTTCAGTGCCACATCAGGTTATGAAAAAAGTCATAAAACCAAAAACAAACCAATTTTGACTCATGGCAACCCCAGGCATGCCAGAGTAGAACTGTGTTGCATAGGGTTTTCAATGGCTGAGTTTCTGAAAGTAGATTGCCAGATCTTTCTTCTGAGGTACCTCTTAGTGAATATTAACCTCCAACATTTTGGTTAGTGGCTGAGTGCATTAACTGTTTATGCCATCTAGGGAGTTCTATAGGTTATGCGGTTGTTTTTCAAATGAGCATACAAAAGACCTTTATTTGTATAAATACCACCAATTGAAGGTGATAACATGTATGTGACATTTATAAAGATGGAACATAACGAACATCAGTGGATAAAGACTTGGAATTTTTAGATGAAGCCCACAGTACATAAATCTACACGTGCTATTGGACAGCTTGATGATTTATCTAAAACACATTGCAGAATTACATAATTTCTAAGCTGCCAGCCACTCTAGAAATCATCTAGAACAAACCTTTTGTTTTACAGATGAGGAGACAAAGCCCTACTCTAGTCCCATAATTAGTGTGTGGCTCAGGACTTGAACTCAGACTTTCTGTCTCCAAGCCCAATAAATTCCAACTGAATTTTAGGTTCCCAACAATGGGTACAAAGGAAAAGCAGAAAGTCCCTGTAGTTCAAGGTCATGGCCGATCTATTTGGAGTTACCTTCACAAAGCCGACTGGTCCATTCTCACAGAGCCTACTCATGGAACAGACTTTCTAGGAGAGGCAGGAAACTGGGCTTTCTGCCATGTAACATCTTTTATTTCCCTTTAAGGAGCAAAAAAAGCCTGCCTGAGTCCCTTTTGAAAGGGCATTTTACTATACCAGGGAGCTCTAAAAAGTGATGGAAAAATTCCATTGTCTTTTCATTCCAGTTCTCCATGAACTTCTTGAAGCCCCCTCATATTTTTCAGAACTAGTAGATATCTATGACCTTTGACGCCATGATTCCTCACGGAGAAATGAATTACAAAGGGAAATCGAGATGAGGGCAAAGCTTTAGGTACAAAGATGGCATAACATCACTTTATCACATCAAAAGTTTGGACCCAAGGCAATTGCTTAAATAAGCTATGATATATTTATATCATAGATTATTTTACAGCCATAAATAGGATATTGTAGGAAAAATAACATCTAATGACCTGGGGAAATGTTCTTAATACGTTGCTAGGGAAAAAACATCTTGTAAAACAGCGTCTGCAGAATGATTCTAATTTTGCCACAGAAATCTCTATTTATACCTACATCTGTTTAAAATGGTTTTAAGATAAATAGGCCAAAATATCAAGAATAAATGGTGCAATGGCTGGTCATTAATAATTTTGTCTTAGGGTTTTGCTCTGTTCTCTAAAATTCTGAAACAAACACACCTTATTTTTATAATAGGACATCAAAATTATGATTCAAACATTAAGTCTTGAACTTTGATTTCTCCTCTACATGGTTCTCTGGAGTTGTCCCACCAGCTAAGGATGTGGGTTAGCGTCTCAGACCATTGATGGTGGGGATACAGGTAAGGATAGGGAAAGGGATGTCCTCTGAAGTTTCATTTCTTTCTTTTAGGACACAAGACTAACATACAAAAATCCATTGTTTTTATATATACCAGCAACAAACAATCAGAATTTCAAATCAAATGCACGTTACCACTTACGTTGCCATCAATGCAGCACCTCAAAATGCTCAGGTAATTCACATTTCTCTTGTACTCATGGATCAGCATGATAAATGTGCACTATGCTGTAGGATAAACACTGGACTGTTAACTGAAAGGCTGACAGTTCAAACCTACCAACTACTCCTCAGAAACCCTATGCTGGATCACCATGAGTACCTACATCCTACATAAAATAGTTATTAAAAGGGATTTGGTTCTTTCCATATACAAGGTCACTATGAGTCAGAACTGACTTGACAGCACTTAACAACAACAATCACACACACACACACAAATTTTTTTATGACTTCTTCTACACTGTTAAGGGATCTCAAGCTTTTTTTTTTAAGTCAAGGCCTAGTTAGGCATGAAAAATTCCCATGGCCAACCCACTTCATTTATTCTTACTTTCCAGTGGTGATGGTGTGCCATGGAGTTGATTCGGACTCATAGCGATCCTATGTAAGGTTTCCGAGGCTATAAATCTTTATAGGAGCAGAACGTCACATTTTTCTCTTGCATAACAGCTGGCAGTTTTGAACTGCTGACCTTGAGATTAGCAAATCAACTCATAACCAATACACTACCAGAGTTCCTTGACTCTGCAGTGTTGCTGTTGTTAAGTGCTGTCAAGGCAGTTACAACCCATAGTGACCCTGTATAGGGGTCCAAGGAGTGGCTGGTGAGCTTGAACCACCAACCTTGCAGTTCAACCCAACTTTGAAGTCCAGTGCATTAACCTATAATGCCACACCAGGAGTCCCCCTACTTTCCAGTGGGAAAATAAAATACATGGTCGTATAAACATAGATAGAAAACTAAGCATATTGCAATAAACTAATTGCTGGCAATAGATAAGAATTCATCGTTTACCTTATGTGAAAATATATGAGCTTATGAACATAATACAAGTTATAAATCTGTGTTTTGTAATACCTGAAATTAACCCGGTAATACTATTGCATTTATATGGCTAGCATGTTGCAAAATTACTTAAATAGAATAAATTTATAGATTACACATAACACCTGGAAGTAGGTATAACTATTCAAGTGTATCTTAGAGAGTTATATATGTCCTAGCACTAAGGAAGAGGGACGGGGGTCTGGGCTCATCTTTGAAGCCTAACACACACCCATACATGTCTTAGCTTAGTACAGGCATGCTTCTAGATGGTGTGGGTTTGGTTCCAGACCCCTGCAATAAAGTGAACCACACAAAGTTTTTGGGTTCCCAGAACATATAAAATGAATGTTTGGCCTATCCTGTAGCTTATTAAGTGAACAGGAACATTATGGAAAAACTTGAAATACTGTGAGAATTCCCCAAGTGTGACACAGAGACATGATGTTAAGCACATGTTGTTGGAAAAAATGGCTCTGATGATAGACTTGCTCAATTCAGGGTTGCCACAAACCTTGAATTTGTAAAACTGTACTATCTGTGTCACGCAATAAAGCAAAGCACAGTAACATCAAGTATGCTCGTAACTGGGAAATAAACTTGATGCAAAATGCAACATTGCACAATAGTCAAATAGATTAGATTGGTAGTGATGAAGCCCCAGAACCAGGTGCCTTCAAATCTTCGGACTCATGATAACCTCGTGTGTGTGTCAGAGTTGAACTGTGCCCCACAGGGTTTTTACCGGCTGATGTTTCAGACGTAGATCACCAGGCCTTTCTTCAGAAATGCATCTGAATGGACTCTGTTGTTGTTGTTAAGTGTCGTTGAGTCAGTTTCTGAGGAGTGGCTGGTGAGTTTAAGCCATCAATCTTGCGGTTCAAACCGACCTTTGGCTCCATTGCTTATCCTATCCTCAACCTTTTGTTTAGCAACTGAGCACGTTAAACTGTTTGCACCAGTCGGTAATAAAGCTGGACTGGGAAAAACTTATCGAAAAGCAAGAACGACAACCATTAAAAATCCTAATTCAATCAAGACAAAAATAATAAGGCACCGATCAGGAGTCTGCAGGAGAAAGATGAGACTTTCTGCTCCTGCAAAGGATTGAAAGCCTCGGAGACCCTATACAGGGTCGCTATGGTGTAAACGACTCTACCACACTTAATACTAACAGCGATTCAGAAGTCCTCGTGCAGTGTTGTCAGATAAGCCCTGGACTGCTAAACGCACGGTCGGCGATTAAAACCCACCAGCCACTCTTTGGAAGCCCTACATAGGGTTGCTGTAGTTGGAACTGACTATATGGCACTTAACATCAGCAACCATTCTAAATGTACTCCTATATGGCAAGGAGCTCTGATAGCACAGTGGTTATGAATTGGGCTGCTAACCTCAGGGTCAGTAGTTGGAAAATCCAGCTGTTCCATGGGAGAATGATGAGGCTTTCTGCTCCCGTAAAGATTTACAGCCTTGGAAACCCTGTACAGGGTCACTATGAGTCAGAAGCGACTCCACGGCACATCACAACAACCAGAAGAGTGTAGTAAGAAGCTAGATTTCTTAATACAATATGGGATTTTCTTTTTTCTTTTTTTTTTGTGGCTGTTGGGTGCTGTTGAGTTCAAGTTCGTTCCAAATCATAGTGACCCCATGTGACAGAGTAGGACTTCCCTATAGCATTTTCTTGGCTGTAACAGGTATGGAAACAGATTGCTAGGTATTTCATCCATGGCACCTCTGCTTGGGTTAGAGGTCTCAGTACAATCCACTCAGAGACCATTCTTAGGTTATGAATACAAAATATGTGTCATTAAGTAGGGAGATAGTACTAAATGGCCCTTTGTGAAATGGAAATTGATTACTTTGCACTCTCCCTTACCTGTAAGACCTTTAAAAAGGACTTTCATTTTAGAATCAGTGCCCCATCCCACTACCAATGTACCAAGTTACCCATTTATATCCCCTTGGGTTTGTAATCAATGAAAGGAGTCATTGAGTGGTACAGACAGTTCATGTGCTAAGCTGCTAACTGAGAATGGAAGTTCAATTTCACTCAGAGGTGAATTCCACCTTGGAAGAAAGGCCTGGCCATGTAGCAGAGCAGCCATTGGAAACTCTATGAACCACAGTTCTGACATTCATGGGGTCACCACTGGTTTGAACTGACTTGAAGGTAACTGGTACTGGTACTGGTTGATTAATGCAAAGTGAAGAACCATACAAGAATGTGAGCCTTTGGCTCAACCAACACGTCTGAGTGATCTCAGGGTCTGGAGGAGACTAAGAATGCTTCTTCTGAAGAAATATGCAAAAATCTAGAAAGATTTCTTTCTAGTTATGCTTTATTTTTTCCTCCTTTTCTTTCCATCTCACTGCCTCTGCTCAAGGCCTCTGTGAGGACAGGAACAAAGGATCACTTGTGGGTAGCATCCCTCTCCAGCTCTCAGCACACCTGTCCTGCCCCGGACCCTCCCTCAAGTGTCATTCCCCCACTCCCCCCACATTCCATTATGGTTTTAATTGTATATCAATGATTGGGGGAAAACAACTGTCACCATAATTATAATAAACAATAAAAAAAAATGAACAATAAAAATACCCCACTGTCTGTCATTCAGTCGATTCCAAATTGTTGCAACCTGGTAATAACAGTGGTGATTTGTTTTCTCCTGGTGATTTTAAATTTTCTTCATTCTTTGACAAGCCAATCATTCATCTCTGAGAAAATTTCCTTTCCATTCATAGACATTTGTGTTTCATACCAATAATGGGAGAGACTTTAGGATTTTTAAAATGAAGAGAAGATGCTGGCATTGCTTTAAAAGACTCCATCTTTAGGGAATTCATGATTATGAGAAAAGTCCTCAGCAGGCCCAAGAAGAAAGCCCAGGAAACCTCACCACTAGACAGGCAATCAGATGCACAAGACATGGGTGTGCTGGAGAATTTGCTGTGATTTAGGTAATGGGGTGGAGGGTGGACATGTCGCCATCTGAAAGGGCTTTGAATCACCCCCTCCTTTTAACAATGGTTCATCTGGCTGTGACAATCTGCATGTCTCTCTCTCCAGAGGCAGAGGGTAATGACAACAG
Organism: Chrysochloris asiatica; assembly: GCF_000296735.1. Lineage (NCBI taxonomy): Eukaryota > Metazoa > Chordata > Mammalia > Afrosoricida > Chrysochloridae > Chrysochloris > Chrysochloris asiatica. The sequence goes on along the minus strand of NW_006408578.1, from coordinate 5,540,035 downwards.
TAGTGATGGTCTGGAGATCTCATGAGCTGGTGGACATGGAGAGGACCAAGGGCCGAGAGACCTGGCTGTGAGGTTGTGTGACCAGGCTCTGAGGCTAATTAGGGTGGCCGGATTTCAGGATGCCCCTGGCCATCCTGCCTTCTGCAGGCTGCCTGGTTGGGATGAGTCAGGAGTCAGGCAGCAGTGGCCTGAGCACTCTCAGAAGTCTGCAAACTTTGTGTTCTGGAACTGACATGGCCAGTTCCCAACTGTTGTGGAGTTGGTTCTGACTCATGGTGACAATAGAACTGTGTCAGAATAGAACTGAGTTCTGTAAGATTTCTAATTTTTTGTTTGGAAGTAGATTACCAAGATTGTCTCTGAGGTACTTCTAGGTAGACTCCAACTTCCCACCTTTCATGGACCAGGTCAGTATGTCAGAGTCTTGCACTCTTCAGGAATGTTAGGAGGGTATATCCAGAAATCCTCTTTGGCCTTGCAGGGGTCCTCCTTGTCCTGAACAGCGCACAGAGCTGCAGCCATAGCCTCTTTCCTTGACCTCCCACTAAACCAACTCCTTCACTTGTCTGGCTTAGTTCACCACATGCTTCTTCATATTAATTTTGGTTTGCGTCCCATATCAACTAGTGTTTCAATCCAAGAATCAAATTCTCTCTTGGCAAAAAGTACTTAAAAAAAAAAAAAGAAGTGAACAAAAACAAAAGGAGCTGAGGATGTGGTTAGTTGGCTACTAGGAACTTAATCCACAAAATCCTAGTACGTCAGTCTTCTTTCTTCATAGTCACTTCAGCAGATGGGTGTTCTAGCCCAACTCCCATGTTCATATTTCAATTATGTGTTTATGTCCGTCTATTCTGCTAGGATCCAGATTCCTCTTTGCATCCTCAGAGGATTCCACATACTCCTGCAGGATTTCCAGGGTGCCGCTTCAGCCTCAACTGCCTTGAAGTCACTCATCTGTCTGTGCCCTAAAGTAGATGAGAACAAGTAACCAGCATCCATTACAGACAGGGGCCCAACTGACCCTTCCCCCACTTTCTTGTTTCATCTGATTTAATGACACTATAGTCTGAGTCTGAGACCAGGTTATTTTTATTCTTATCCTTGGTACAAGTGGCCAATAGAAATGAAGAAATGACGATGCCTGGAGCCTAGAAAGACATACCTTGTTGCAGACCGTGTAAGACGAGTCAGAGGTTCGAGGCCCTCTAGGGCCGAGTGTAACAAATGAGGCCACTGGCAGTTAATAGCAGATTGTTTTTCATCAAATTGTTTAGTCATATTTATTTAATTCCAAACATGAGCCCTGGATGTCCACAGAGAAATGCAATATTCCTCTAAGTTTCTAAGGTCA
>NW_006408578.1:5511793-5536577 GCF_000296735.1 Chrysochloris asiatica | reverse complement strand
AAGAAAACAAAAATCCTCACCACTGGACCAATAAACAACATTCTTATCAATGGAGAAAAGATTGAAGTTGTCAAGGACTTTATTCTTCTTGGACAACTATCAACACTCATGGAAGCAGCAGTCAAGAGATCGATCACGTATTGTATTAGGCAAATCTGCTGCACAGGAAGTTTTTAAAGTGTTGAAGTGCAGAGATGTCACATTGAGGACTAAGGTGTGCCTGACCCAAGCCATGGTATTTTCAATAACCTCATATGGATGCTAAAGCTGGACAGTGAATAAGGAAGATCATAGAAGAATTGATGCCTTTGAATTGTGGTGTTGGAGGAGATTACTAAAAGTGCCATGGACTGCCAAAAGAACCAATAGATCTGTTTTGGAAGACGTGCAGCCAGAGTGCTCCTTAGAGGCCAAGATGGCTAAACTTTGTCTCTCAAACTTTGGACATATTGTCAGGAGGGAACAGTCGCTGGAGAAGGATGTCATGCTGGGTAAGATGGAGGGTCATAGAAAAAGAGAAAGACTCCCAACGAGATGGATCAGCTAGGTGGCATCATTGATGGCCTCTAGTGTGGCGGCGGTAGTGAGGTTGGCCCAGGATCGGACATTGTTTAGTTCTGCTGTGCATGGGGTCGCTATGAGTCAGTTCTGACTTAATGGCACTTGACAACAACAACAACTAACTACTAGGTTGGCAGTTCAAACCCACCAGTCCTCCCTAAAAACACTATATAGGGTCACTATGAGTCAGAATCCACTAGTCGGCACTTAACAGCAACAACAGCAGCAGCAATATTGATAGGGCAAAAAAGATTGAGGCTCATGTCAGTGCCCAGTGTCATCACTGGGGGGGTTCAGAAAGCACCAGGTGACATTGTTAGAGGAGGTGGCACCAAAATGACTGTCTATATAATTTTTGTTTCAGCAGAAATTAATTATTTTTAACAAAATTATTCTGTTAGTTAGTTATAACAACAAAATCATTTTTCATAAACCCAGCTTACATGTATCAAGATATCTACAAGGCTCAAACTACATCAGAGGTGGGGGACAACTGACCCATGGGCTGTATAAGGCCTGAGAAATCATTTGGTCTGGCTGTGCCAAGGCAACTGCAGTTCCAGCCATGATATTGTTGTTGTTGCTATGTGCCGTTGAGTCGGTTCCAACTCATAGCGACCCTGTACAGGGTTTCCAAGGAGCAGCTGATGGGTTTGAATTGCTGACCTGTGGTTCCCAGTCCAGTGTTGATCCTACAGCATCACACCAGGAATGTTTGGGCAAATATCATTGTTGTTGGTTTTAAGTACCATTGAGTCAGTTGGTTTCAACTCATAGAGACCCTGTATATGGTTTCCAAGGAACAGTTGACGATTCAAACTATTGACTCTGTGGTTCAAACTGATCTTGGGATCCAGTGCTTTATCCCACAGCACCACACCAGGATTCCTGAGCAAATGTAGCATGCTAATTTTTAAGTTGATAATTTTGTATAGCCTGTGAATATGTTATAAATTTTGGCAGAAAAAGGTTCCCACCCCTCTTCCACAATGACTTCTTTTTTGGAGGCTTCTAATGTGCTCCTGTCAGAGCTGTTGTTATCACCTGATCACAGTGCCACTTAGAATCACGTGATTTCTTAGAATCATGTGATTTCATATGCATGGTCTAAAGCACTCTCTGTGGCCTTGGTTGTTGCCAGTGGTTTTATATTGCTGATTTTGTCAAATTTTCTGGTGGTTTAGCTACATGGTTGTGATCATTAATACTTGTGAACATGTATCAGTAACTTGAAGTAGTAAGTAACGGAAAGGAGAAACAAAAAAAGACATCTGCTCAGTTACTAATGATGATGTGACTAATAACGTAATTCAAATGTAGAAAGTTTTGTACAGCAGTTTTGTTGTTGGTATTCATATAATCTGATATTACATTTAAGTGATTTTCAGGTATATGATATGCTATGCTAGGATTAAAGTTGTTAGTAAACATTACTAAGGATTCTGTAAGGATCCCTGGTGATGCAATGGGATAAGTGCTGGACTGCTGACAACAAAGTTGATGGTTCAAACCCACCAGCCACTCTTTAGGGAAAAGATGAGACATAAAGATTTATAGTCTTATAGGGTGGCTATGAGTCAGATTTTGTGTGATGTGTTATGGGAGGAGGTCCACGGGAGGGGTGACATCACAAGGTACTGTACTGAGTGGCACCAACCCCAGTGGGACCACCACCTGTCCCTATACTGACATTGAAAGTACATTGGCATTTTGGGTTAGCACGTTTCTCTCTTTCTAGGAGGACTTTGAAGTTGGCTGACAGGTCGGTACCATATGAAGACCCCAAGCTGCACTTGGCATTGAGGGCTTCTTGTTAAGAAAATTGGCTGTTAGGAAACCCAATCCTTAACAGCATCAGAAAGAAATGGGAAAATGGGTCCTATGATGCTTCCATAGCCAATCTACCACCTACTACCAGTGACTACAACGTCCATTCTGACTTGTGGTGACGTGACCCTTCTGTCAGAGTAGAGCATGCTCCACAGGGTTTTCATTCACAGATTGTTTAGAAATAGATCACCAGACCTTTTTTCCAAGATGACTCTGGATGGAATCAAACATCAACCTCTTGGCTAATAGCTGCGCTCTGTATACCGTCTGCACCACTCCAGGCTTCCTATAGTATCTCAACGTTATCAAAACCAACAATTACCCTGGTTTGATGGAATTCTTTATTCTTCACGGTCTCCATTCTTCCTTTCACTTTTCCTGTTGTCATAGACCATTATTTATGCTGGAACAAGAATTCCTGTAAACTAATTGTTAGTTATAACAATACCAACAACGAAAAAATCTCTCAGATCCACTTGCTTAGCACATCTAAAATAAATCTTAATTCAAATAGCTTAAAATGAACACAGGAAGTAAGATGGTCATAAAGTAGATAAGATCGTCATTACTGTCTCCACGGTTTCATCCTGACTCCTGATCCTCTGCATCATTTTCCTGTCCACTGCACTCTGCTCATGCGTTCCTTTATTCTTATTATTAGAATATTTTACAGCCTCTGTTGGGATCTAAATGGCATGAAAAATGATTGCTTGTGGAACCGCTCTCCATTGTTACGGAGACAATAAGAGGATGTGTGATAAGCATTTTATGACAGATTTGTCTCTGGCTGAAGGATATTATCAGCATAATTATTTGAATTTGTATTCTACCTGTGGTTCCATACAATTTATGGAGACTCCTTGCCAAGAGAGGACATTGTTTCTTCATTTCTAGAAGAACTGCACACTCATGTTGATATTGTCTTGGAGCTGAGTAATCCTCACCCTGCTAGCTTTGTTGTTGAAAGGACACTTGCACTTTTTGAATGTCTCAGGTAAGCTTACTTGATGAAGAGGCATATAAACAGGTACCATGTAGTCTGCATTCAACAAGGGGCAGATTTAAATCATTCTGATGTTTTGTTTTGTGTATTTTTTCAATAAAAGTAGACTGAAAATGTTGCTTTGCTTCATGGAAGCAAAGGAGAGAAGGAATTTTTCAGACTGATGAAATATCTGTTATTTCTTTCACTAGAGGTTTTCAAAAGTTCAATGCTCATTATCAAGAACATTCTAGAAGCTATGTTGATACGAGTTGGAAATGACACTAGCTGGCATTTTGATACCAACTCTGAGATCCAATTTTTCTAGGATTTCTTTTAATATGTATTTAATATAGAATGAAATCAAGGGGGCTGCAACTTTGTAGGAATGCAGATTTATAGGAATTTCTGATGGACATCAACTCTTGTCTATGCCCCCCTAATGGAGCTCTGGTAGCATAGTGGGTACGAGTTGTGCTGCTAACCTCAAGGTCATCAGTTCGAAACTACCAGCTGTTCCACAGGAGAAAGATGAGACTTTCTGATCCTGTAAAGATTTACAGCCTCAGAAACCCTATACAGGGTCGCTGTGAGTTGGAACAAACTCCATGGCACACTACCACCACCACCATGTCCCTCTAATCAATTCTGGTGTGGCACTGTAGATAATGCACTGGACTGCAAGGTTGGTTTGAACTGCAAGGTCAGTGTTTCCAGTTCACCAGCCGATCCTCAAACACCCTATAAAGGGTCACTATGAGTCAGAACCGATTCAACAGCACTTAACAACAACAACAATCAGCAGTCAAGAAATCAAACGACCAAATCTGCTGCACAAGACCTCTTTAAACTGTTCAAGAACAAAAATGTCCGTTTGAGGACTAAGGTGCACCTGACCCAAGCCATGGTATTTTCAATAGCTTCATATGCATGTGAAAGTTGGACAATGAATAAAGAAGACCACAAAAGAACTGATGTGCTTGAGTTGTGGTGCTGGAGGAGAATATTAAAAGTATCATGGACTGCCAGAAGAACAGACAGATCTGTATTGGAAGAAGTCTAACCAGAATGCTCATTAGAAATCAGCATATCCAGCCAGACTTTGTCTCTCATACTTCAGATATATTATCTGGAGGGACCATTCTCTGTAGATGAACATCCTGCTTAGTCAGTGAGAAAGAGAAAGACCCCCAACGAGATGGATTGGCACAGTGGCAACAACAGTGGACTCAAGCATAGCAACAATTGTGAGATTGGCGCAGGACCAGGTAGTGTTTTATTCTGTTGTGCGTTGGGTTTTTATGAGTTGGTACCAACTCAATGACACCTAACAGCAACACCAAATCAGCTGGATTTGTGTGTCAATGCAATATACAAATATTGGATACCAAGAAGATAAAGACAGTCCCCACACTTAGGAGGAGCTGTATTATTTATTGGACAGACAAATCACAGGTAGATAAGAAATCATTTTTTAAATATAAGATTGTTGCCCAGAACTCTTTGTAGGTGGGGCTCAGCTAGAGGAGAGGGCACCCCAAGCTGTGGAACAGAAGATTTTATCAAAGTAAAAAAAGGATTTGAACTGTCCTCTTTGAAGAAATTTTTTATTTAAGTATTCCTGAATGCCTTCTGTTTCATTCTCCAGTAATCAGCGCAGGGCAGTAGTTACTTTTTTTGCTCTCTTTGTCTCTCAGATCATAAGAGTAAGCAGACCCACAGAAGAAAAGCCAGAAGTAGATTTGCAGTACACTTTGTTGTTAGTTGTTGTTGATTTGATTCCAACTCATGGTGAATCTATGTGTTACAGAGAGGGGAATTGCTCCATAGAGTTTTAGTGGCTGTAATCTCTATGGAAGAAGATTGCCAGACCTTTCTTCCGTGTAACAGATAGGTATGTTTGAAACACAACCTTTAGGTGACTTGTTGTGAAATGCCATCAAATTGGTTCTGATTCATAGTGACCCTGTATAGGGTTTCAGAGGAGCAGCAGAAAACATGTTACAAAGAAAACATGCAATCTTTGGATGCCCACAGACAGGTTCTGTCAGTAATACACTAGTTTTGTTAGGGTGCCTTTGAACCTGTGGTTCAAAGCAACCTTGTGGTCCAGTGCTTATCCTACAGCACCACACCAGGACTGATGGTGCTAGTGTGCCGTGAAGTTGATTCAAACTCATAATGACCCTGTATAGAATTTCCAAAGCTGTAAATCTTTATAGGAGCAGAAAGTCTCATCTTTCTCCAAAAAAACACCTAGTGGATTTGAACTGCTGACCTTGTGTTAGCAGCCCAACCAGGACTAGTTGACCATAAATCATTTGTACCACCCAGGAACCACAGGGCTGATTGAAGTTAGAAGAGTAAACTTGGTAGAGAGAGGGAGGAACAAGTTCAGTTTTTCATTGACAACCCACATCTTCAGGAAACTTGGTAAAGATTTAACATCTTGGTTTCATTCCTTCTATGTAAACGGAAGTGTTTTCAACAACAGTCACCCAAATATGAAGAAATAGCAGTAGGGAAATTGGTGCCTCAGAAACCCAAGTTCAATATCATCAAAGGGGCAAAGATTGCAACATTTTGAAGTTGTTGAGAATAGCTAGTGTGACTCCTTCTAATAGAACATGAATAATAAAGAAGGGATATGAACGGCATTTCTGCATTTTGGAACATTTGGTAAACATAAGACGGCTCCATTTTCTGTTTACCATATGTGCCATATTGTCTATTAGCATACAATTCCAGTGACCCTTCAAAAATCCAGAATCAGTGACAGAGAACATGACAAAGATTCTGTCAAATTTAAGAGGATGACCAAAATTTAATCTTGTCTCTGACTTTGAAAGTAAAATAGCTTTTTGAGTCCAGTCATATATCTTTTTGATAGATTTCTTTCTACTGAAAATATTTTTAATAATACAGAGCTTTGTTTGCTCATGTTGTTGTTAGCTGCCATTGTATTGGCCCCAAATCATGGCAACCCAACACACAATAGAACGAAACCCTGCCTGGTCCTCCACCGTACCCATGATGGGTTTCAGTTCAGACCATTGTGATGCGTAGAGTTTCCATTGGTTGGTTTTCAGAAACAGATTCTCAGGCCATTTTTCCTTGTCTGTCTTAGCTCATAAATATTTATTCTACACTGGTTTCATTAAGATTAATAATAGGTTTCACCTGGTTTTTTAATGATTGCAAGCATTTTATTAAATTGATAAGATAATTTTTCCACCTACTTAATTTGTTCTCTAACTACTTTTTTTTTTTCTGATCCTAATATTTTTATCAAGTCAGAAGGAAGCAAAACTGACACAGACTAGGCCATCAACTCCATTCACTTAAGTAAAATTGAAGTTCATGATTATTAACAGAGCAGGTATTCAGCATGGTGCCAATACCTAACTCACAGGAATACACACACATACACAAAGTAAGTCAAAAAGTATTGTTACTAGGGTTCCAGTTCATAAATGCATGGGTTTGTCCCAAAGAAAACATGTTACAAAGAAAACATGCAATCTTTGGATGCCCACAGACAGGTTCTGTCAGTAATACACTAGTCTTGTTAGGGTGCCTTCAAAATGCAAAACGCTGAAAAGTGCATGAAGCATTACATAAAGATCAGCTAGCTCATCTTTCCATAAGTGTTTAAAACAAGGTTAAAGCTAATGAAGAAAATTTTATAGAATGAAATCAAAGCTAGGGACAAGGCTTGGCGTTACTAATGCAATCCAGAGACCCAAGTCCAATCAAAATAGTGGCTTCTGACGGGATCTTCAGGGCCAGTTAGGGTTGAGGTTGATAGGTCAGTTCAGAACATTAGGCTGCCTACTTTTTTGAATTCCAAAGGGCTCATCTTGATAGATTTCCCCAAAGGACACAGGAGGATCACAGGAGCTTACAAGAAGGAAGTTGTAAGATCATTTGAAACATTGGTGATAAAGTTGTGCTGAGAAATTTTTTTCTATCACAACAATGCACATGCTTGGGAAACATTACCCTAGCCACCCTACAACCCTGATCTTACCTCGTTAGACTTCTTTTCATTCCCTAAACTCAAGGAACATTTGACAGCTACATGATTTGTGTCCCTCAAGGATGCCCAAACTGCCATTTGGACGTGATGCAAACGGAAGAGTGCGGAATTCTTCAGGGAAGGGTTAGACAGATGGAAACACTACCATAAGAAATGTACACATATAGATGGAGACAATGCTGAAAAACAGTGCCTACACATTTTGATATGTTTATATAGTAACTAACGATTTCTATGATTTTGTTGACATACTTCTTGACTTACCCTAGTATTGCCATTGTTGTTACTTTAGGTGTAGTTTCCAATTAAAGGAAACTGCCGGGTTCCTGCACCATCTTTCCAATTGTTGTTATGCTTGAGCCCATTGCTGCTGCCACCGTGCCAACCCATCTCATTGGGTGGGTGGGAGTGGTCTTCCTCTCTTTTGCTGATCCTCCACTTTACCAAGCATAATGTCCTTCTTGATGATATGTCCAAAGTATGAGAGATGAAGTCTCATCATTCTGACTTGAAAGAAGCATTGTGTTTGTACTTCTTCCAACACGAATTTGTTTGTTCTTTTCTCAGCCCATGGTACTTTAAATACTCTTCTGCAGCACTATAATTTGCATGCATCAATTTATGCTAATATGTTACTATTGTTGCTAAGTGCCGTCAAGTTGGGTATGACTCATAGCAACCCTGTATAGGGTTTCTGAGGCAATTTAAATCTTTGTGGGAGCAGCAAGCTTCCTCTTTCACTTTCAGAATGGCTGCCGGGCTCAACCCTCAGACCTTGTGGTTTGCAGTCTGGTGTTTATCGTATGGACCCACTGTGTTCCCTTACCCTAGTCTATATGCGTATGTTTGCGTATATATGGAGTTCTGGTGTGGTGCTGTGGGTTAATGCACTGGCCTGTAAAGTTGGTTTGAACTGCAAGGTCGGTGGTTCAAGCTTACCAGCCGCTCCTTGAAAACCCTATACAGGGTCGCTATGGGTTGGACTCGACGGCACATAACAACAACATCATCATGAGTATATGTACATATATGTACTTATATACACACATATAGTTTTAGTATCATGATTAGAACAGAAGAAGCAAGCAATACGTATTAAATGTGATTACTATTATTTTAATTTTTATTATGATTTTGGTGAACGTTTACAGAACAAATTGGTTTTCCCCTCAGCAATGCATACATATTTTGCTTTGTCACACTGATTGCAATCCCCACACAGTAACAACAACACTCTTTTTCTCTGTGGAAAGCACCCTGTGTTAATCATTTCCATTATGATTATTTTATAGAAGAAAAAGTGCCCCTAATATTATAGATTATGCCATAATTAAATATTTTGTTGTTGTGGTTAAGTGCTGTCGAGTTGGTTCCAATTCATAGAGACCCTCCCTGTATAGGGTTTCTAAGGAGCGGCTAATGAGTTTGAAGTGCCAGCCTTGTGACTCAAACCAACCTTGCAGTCGTGTGCTTATCCTACAATGTCACACCAGGACTCTACTTAAATATACTAGCATTTTATTTCATCTATAAAGGAAAATAACTTCTAGGTTTATAGTATTAGGCAAAAAGTATTGAGAAAGATTGAGCCAAAAACAGTATGTAATTCATGTGTTTTTTTAAAAAGACAAATAAGGTGATGAAAATTATTTTTCTGGAAGACTACTTAGCTTTCTTCTTTCATTAATTTGCAATTTGCTTGATCAATCTTATTCATTCTCATGACTTGATTTATATTCATTCTTATATATTGACATCCCACTCTTATCTCCAAACCCAATCTTTTCCTTTGGCTCCTAATCTGTATATTTTAGGCCTAATGGAACTCCACTACTCCTTCAAATTTGATGTTTCAAAGTTTCACATGTATCCACATCTGACACACTGATAGAATTCTAATGCATCAGCATCTCCTGGGAACAGTTAGATATGAAAAGTCCTCATTTTTACCTCCAAACAACTGAATTGGAAACCCAGGATTTGGGATAGATGGTGGCCATGATGATCTATGGTTAACAAGCCCTGTGGGTACCTCTGGGGTACACTTGATTCTCAGAACTACTGTTCAAAACATAAGGTGTTCATTTTGTTTTATATTTGTTTTGTGACTCTCTCTCACCCCGCTGATGAATTGTTCAGTTTTTCAAGTGAAACAGATGCCTCTGGTACACTAAGCAGAACCTGGTGGGAAGGATCAAGATAAGGATGGGAGACATCTACCTGGACTCTGATGCAATACTGCATACAGATGAAGGTCTCACCTGGGACAGGACAGTGGGTAAAGCAAGAGTGTTCCATGTTCTGGGTTTTCAAGGACACTGTTACTAACATCCTCTCTCTAGTTGTTCTTATTTGGTGACGTCAAGTCTGTTCTGATACTTAGTGACCCTACACACCACAGAACAGAACACTGTCCAGCGCTGAGCTATCCTCACATTTGCTGCTACATTTGAGCCCATTTCTGCTGTCACTGTGTCATTCCATCTCACTGGGGGCCTGTCTCTTTTTCACTGACCCTCTACTTTACCAACTATGATGTCCTTCTTCAGAGACTGGTCCCTTCTGGTAACATATCCAAAGTATGAGAGACAAAGTCTTGCCATCCTCTGGCTTTACTTCTTCTAATAAAGATTTGTTTGTTCTTCTGGCAGTCCAGGGTACTTTCCATATTCTTCTCTATCACTATAACCCAAATGCATAGATTTTCCCATTGTCTTCCTTATTCATTGTCCAACTTTTATATGCAAATGAGGCTACCATAACTACCATGGCTTGGGTCAGGCACACCTTAGTTCTTGCTCTCGAACACTTTAAAGAGGCCTTCGGCAACAGATTTATCTAATGCAATGCAGTGTTTGATTTCTTGACTGTGGCTTCTATGAGCATTGATTATGGGCCCAAGTAAAATGAAGTCTTTGACAAGGTCAATCTTCTATCCATTTATTATGATGTTAGTTATTGGACTCCTGGTGTGGCACTGTAGGATCAGCACTGGACTCTGAACCACAATGTCAACAGTTCAAACCCACCAGCCACTCCTCAGAAACCCTATTTAAGGTCGCTATGAGATGGAACCAGAGTCCTGGTGTGGCGCTGTGGATTCATGTGCTGGACTGCAAAGTCGCTTTGAACAGCAAAGTCGGCAGTTCAAGTTCACCAGTCACTTCTCAGAAACCCTATACAGGGTCTCTATGGTTCGGAATGACTCAATGACACTTAACAACAACAACAACATGAGTTAGAACTGACTCGAAGGCAATTAACAATATTAACAAAAACAGCTATGCAGCTAACAAAGAAAATGTTATGTTCGTTCCCATTGGAACATGAATACTGGTTGCTCTGAGAAAAATCATTTCATGGTAAACGAAATGTACATTTAAGTGTGCAACATGATTAAGAAGTTGAAACCTCTCACTTATGTTGTAAACTCAAAACCAAGCACATTGCCATCAAGTCTATTCTGACTCACAGCGACCCTGTACAGGGTTTCTGTAAATCTTCATGGCTTTCTCCCATGGAGTGGCTGATGAGTTTGAACTGTCGACCTTGGTGCTAACAGTCCACTGCTTATTCTGCAGCATGACTGAGATTCCTTTCACCTAAAGGTGACTTTCATTTCTTTTTTCAGCAAAAACAAAACAAAAAAGAATCGTAATCAGAAACTCCAGAAAAAAGAAATTAGTAGTTTAAAGCTACTTATCAAATAAATAATAAGCAAGTATGAATTTTGCTAAAGTTTGAGGAATTCATATACATTTTTTTTTAATTGCATATGGTAAAAAAGAGATATTTTCTTGTTCTTATACCATTCTAATTTGAGGGGGTGTGTTTAAAGGTATAGGATTTATTGTCTTTTTAAATCATTGTAATTTTTTGTTGTTGTTGTTGTCGTAAGTGCCCTTGAGACAGTTTTGATTCACAGTGACCCTGAGAAGTGCTTCTGAGAAGCAGCTGGTGAGTTTAAAGCCCCGAGCCTGTGGTTCGATCCCATCCAGTGTTTATCCCATAGTACATGCTGTTTACTGATTTCCATTTTTTTGGTTTTCACTTTTCTACTGAAATTCTTAATCTTGTCTTTAAATTCCTAGACCATATTGTGGCTTCTGTTACTGTTAAGTGACATTGGGTCAGTTCTGACCCATATGACCCTAACTAGGATTTAGGAAGAACAGCTGGTGGGTTTGAACTGTTGACCTCATTGAGGTTAGCAGTCCGGTGCTTATCCTAGAGTGCTACACTAGGAATCCCAGGACCTCGTATTAAGTATGGTTATTTTAAAATTTCTATTGGGTGACTCTGTTTCTGGATTCCTGGCTCTTGCTTACTGTACGTTATCTTATAGCAAGACAATTTGTCTAAAAGCCTTTAACTTAAAATTTACTGAAATTTGAAATACAGATGGGTTATGTGCGATACTGTAGTGAATAATGGTTATCAAGATGGATTGTGAGGGTTGGAAATGCAAGGGTAGATGTTTTGTAGCAAGGAAGGAAGCGGTTATTTCTCCAGTCTAGGAGCGGAGGTCTCTGGGACCACCAACAGATAAGAGCCGAGAACGGGACCCCACCCAGAGAACAGGGAATGCCTGAGATGGAGACAGAGATGATGACATGGAGGGATGAAGCGGCTGGGGACTTTGGATCCAGAGAGGGAGAGAAACTGTGGGCCGAAGACTGAGGGGGGAGGGGGGAATGTAGAGCACGGGCTTCTAGGATATGCCCTTTGGTCGGAAGATGATGCATGGAGGGGATTGGAACCATGGCAATGTAATGATATACGATGGAATGAATCTGGAACTGAGGTTCTCTCATGTAAACTATCATATAATTCACAATAAAACATTAAAAAAAATTTACTGAAATTTATGGAAAAGGAAAGCTATTGTTTTAGCGGCATGAGTTTCTGATAATTTCATTACTCAAGTTTTTTGTGTCTTTAAGATTTTGTTGAAAAAATGTTTTTTGATAATGGAATGTGTGTTGAACCTTTGTTTTAAAATTTTTGTTAGCGATGATGGATTGTGGAGTCCTGATGTGGCACTGTAAGATGAGTACTAGACTGCAAACTGAAAGGTCAGTTGTTCAAATCCTATAGAAGGTCACTATAAGTCACAACTGACTTGACAATACTTAACAACAGCAACATGATAGCCCAGATATTATATGGGATACATAGGTCCCAGTGGACTCTTGTGATAGGATAGATGAGATGAGGCGTGGAAAAAAAATATACACTTGGATGTTAATCTAACGCTGCACCTTTTGAACAGCATACAGGAAACAATAAACATACTTCCATGCCTCATCTCACTGTGCAGAAGACCCAGTAACACTAATGCTCCTCCAAACTGTCCCACTTCCGTAGAAATCTCTAAACACAGCAACATGTCACAGAGAAACTTCCTTCCGTTTTACGCAGTTACATAAGCACTCACCCTGCCTCCAGCATGTTCTATACGTGGGATAAATAGTTTCCAAAGACACCCCAGCGGTGGGAAATGTGAGTTGTACTTAATGACATGTACCACAGGTCATGAAAGAGTCATGGGTGACCAAAAATATTGGAAATGGATCATGTTGGTGGCGAATGTCATTAATGTCACTGAATTGTACATATAAAAAATGTTGAAATGGCAAATTTTACATATATATTCACATGCATAGGAGCTCTGGTAGCACAGTGGTTAGGAGTTGGGCTGCTCACCTCAAGTATTAGTGTACAATGTTAATATCAGCAAATTATATGCTTTGACATTGTATGTACTAGTTAGCGATGATAAGATGTGAAAAAAAAGAAGGGCAGTAAAACGTAATGGACTCAAAAGTGACAGAAGTTGTGAGGATTGTGCAGGACTGGGCAGTGTTTAGTTCTGTTGCTATGAGTCAGAACTGATTTGATGGTACCTAAGGAGCTCTGGTGGAGTCCTGGTGTGACGCTGTGGGTTAATGCGCCAGACCACAAAGCCATTTGAACTGCAAGGTGGGCAGTTCAAGCTCACCAGCTGCTCCTCGGAAACCCGATACAGGGTCGCTATGGGTCGAAAACAACTCGACAGCACTTCACAACAACAACAACAAGGAGCTCTGGTAGTGCTAATCTTATCAGCAGCAGTTCGAAACTACAGCTGTTCTGTGGGATAAAGATGAGGTTTTCTGCTCCGATAAAGATTTACAACCTCGGAAACCCTGTACAGGGTCGCTATGGGTCAGAACCGATTCCATGGCACATAACAACAACAACAATGACAGCAGTTAAGTGTAGTCCCTTGTAACTTGAATATGTCTTAAGTTGTGAACTACCTGTAATAGGTAGGTTGGTAGATAGCTGGATGACTAGATAGATAGACAGATACATGGACAGACAGACAGATAGATAGGTACACATTGCTTCTGTTGTTAGGTGCCATCAAGTCACTCATAGTGACTCTGTGCACAACAGAACAAAACACTGACTGGTCCTGTGTCAACCTCACAATCGTTGTTACACTTGAGCCCATTGCTGCTGACAATGTAACAATCTGTCTCGTTGGGAGTGGGGGGGGGGGCGCGGTCTTCCTCTTTTTTGCTGACCCACCACTTTACCAAGCATGATGTTCTTCTCCAGGGACTGGTCCCTCCTTATAATATGTCCAAAGTCTGAGAGACAAAGTTTCGCCACCCTAGCTTCTAAAGAACAATCTGGCTGTACTTCTTCCAACACAGATTTGTTTGTTCTTCCAGCATTCCATGGCATTTTTAATATTCTTCTCCAACATCATAACTCAAATGCATCAATTCTTCTATGGTTTTCTTTATTCACTGGCCAACTTTCACATGCATGTGAAGTGACTGAAAATACTGTGGCTTGGGTCAGGCACACCTTAGTCCTCAAACTGGTATCTTTGATCTTGAATACTTTAAAGAGGACTTTTGCAGATTTGCCTAATACAATATGCTGTTTGAGCTTTTGACTGTTGCTTCTGTGAGTGTTGATAGTGGATACAAGCAAAATGAAGTCTTTGAAAAATTCAACATTTCTCCATTTATCATGATGTTATTTACTGGTCCAATGGTGAGGACTTTTGTTTTCTTTACACTGAGGTACAATCCACACTGAAGGCTGTGGTCTTTGATTTTGTCAGTAAGTATTTTAATTCCTCTTCAATTTCAACAAGCAAAGTGTATCATCTGCATGTAACATATTTTAAATAAGTCTTCCTCCAATCCTGATGCCATGTTCTTCTTCATATAATCCAGCTTCTCGGATTATTTCCTCAGCATACAGATTGGAAAAATTGGTGAAAGAAAAAAAACCTACAATACACCTTTCCTGATTTTAAACTATTCAGTATCCTCTTGTTCTGTTTGAATGACTGCCTCTTGGTCTATGTACAGTTTCCTCATGAGCAAAATTAAGTGTTCTGAAATACCCATTCTTAGCAATGTTATCCATAGCTTGTCTTGATCCACACAGTCGAAGGACTTTGCATAGTCAATAAAGCACAGGTAAACTTCTTTCAGACTTCTGTTGTGGTGCTGTGGATCAGCACTGGACTGCAAACCACAAGGTCATTAGTTCAAACCACCAGTTGCTCCTCAGAAACCCTAAATAGGGTCTCTATGAGTCAGAACTGCCTTAATGGCACTTAATAACAACAACAACAAAACATCTTTCTGGCATTCTCTGCTTTCAGCGAAGGTCCATCTGACATCAGCAATGATATCCCTCATTCTATGTTCTAGTCCAAATCTGACTTGGACCTCTGACAGTTCCCTGTTTATGTGCTTTTGAAGACATGTTTGAATTATTCTTAGCAAAATTTTACTTGCCTGTGATATTAATGATATTGTTTGATGCAGACAATCTGTTGAGCCACCTCTCTTTGGAAAGGTCACAATATAGGTCTCTTCCAATCAGTTAGCCAGGTAACTGTCTTTCAAATTTCTTGGCATACATGAGTGAGTGCTTCCAGTGCTGCATCAATTTGTTGAAAATTTTCAATTTGTATTCAATCAGTTCTCAGAACCTTTTTCTTTGCCAATGCCTTCAGTGCACATTGGACTTTTCCTTTCAGTACCATTGACTCTTGTTTATATGTTATGCCTTGAAACAGTTGAACAGCGACCATTTCCATTTGGTACAGTGGCCCTGTATAATCTTTCCATCTTCTTTTGATGCTTTCTGCATCATTCAGTATTTCCCCCCACAGAATTTTTCAATATTTCAACTTGAAATTTAGATTTTTTTCTTAGTTATTTTAGCTTGAGAAATGCTGAGCATGTCCTTCCCTTTTGGTTTTCTAACTCCAGGTCTTTGCACATTTCATTATAATACTTGACTTTACTTTATGGAGCAGCTCTTTGAAATTTCCTGTTCATTTCTTTTACACCCTCATTTCTTCCATTTGCTTTGCTTTCTTTCCTGACTTCTTAGTGACCTTTTGCTTTCTTCCTGTATGATGCTCTTGATGTCATCCCATACCTCTTCTAGTTGTCCGTAATTAGTGTCTAATGCATCAAACCTGTTTATGAGATGTTCTCTAAAGTCAGGTAGGATATGTTCAATGTCATATTTTGGCTTTCATGGACTTGATTTAATTTCCTTCAGCATCAGCCTGAACTGGCATATAAGCAATTGATGGTCTATTTCACACTCTGCCCCTAGCCTTGTTTTGGCTTAGGTTGTTGAATTTTTGCACCATCTCTTCCCACAGATGTAGTCAATTTGATTTCTGTGTATTCCATCTAGTGAGGTCCATGTCTATAGTCATCTTTTATGTGTTTAAAAGAAGATATTTGCGATGAAGAAATCACTGTTTTGCAGAACTCTATTATGCGATCTCCAGCATCATTTCTATCACCAAGGCTATATTTTCCAACTACTTTGTTTCCATTCCAATCACCATTCATAATCAAAACATCCTGATTGCAAGTTTGATCAATTTCATACTGAAGAAGTTGGTAGATTTCTTTAATTTCATCATCACTGACTTTAGTGGATGGTGCATAAATTTGAATAATAGTGGTATTAACTGGTCTTCCCTGTAGGGGTATGGATATATGCCTACATATCTTGAAATGCTCTTTTTTATGATGAATGTGACACCATTTCTCTTCAATTTGTCATTCCCAGCATAGGAAACCATGTGATTGGCAGATTCAAATAGCCAATTCAAATACCAGTCTATTTCAGCTCATCAATATCAGTCTTTACGAGTTGCTGTTCAAACTGACTTTGCAGTCCAGCACTTATCATACTGCACCCCATCAGTAAGGGATAAATGTTTTTGATTTTCACTACCTTGAATACTGACATAGATTTTTTTTTTTTTCCCCAAAAAAAACCCCTTATTATCTGTTAGTATTTCTTCTGTGGAAATTTTTTTCTTCTACTTTTTGTTTAAATAGAGAGTCTGTATTAAATCTTTGTATTAAATTCTTGTATAGCCCTTTTCCAGAGTCAGATGTCTGAGAACTAAGACATCCTCTTCCATAGTTCCAGAATGGAGCGCGACAAGCACTCCGCGACACAAGGAAATAGGAATGATGCTCAGAGTGGTCAGATTAAGTCATCATCAGATGAGACAATGACTGTTGAGCCCAAAGTCATACCAGCTCCCCTGGTCCAGGTTTCAATGGATCCTGCAGGACTCCCACTTAGGAGCCTCAATGAAGAAGACACTATTAAGGACCTCAAGACCATCCCACGAAGGAATTCCCCCAATCCTGCAGCCTGCCTGCAGAGGTTTAGGCATTTCCACTATGAGAGTGCAGCTGGATCCAGAGATGTCCTCTGGCATCTCCAGGAGCTTGCTGAACAGTGGCTGAGAACTGGCATCCACACAAAAGAGCAGATTGTGGAAATGCTGGTGCAAGAGCAATTGCAGGCCATCTTGCCAGAGGAACTCAAGGCTCGGGTGTGGAGATATCAGTCCAGAGTTAGAATTACTGGCTGAATCAGCTGATTTCTTGTTCAGGCAGCATGAGAAAAGTAAGCCAAAGTGTCTCTTTGGTGACTGACCCAACTGCAGCAATGAACCTCAGTTTCCTTGAAGCTTTCCTTTGACTATCGAAAAGAAGAATCAATCAAAACCTATGTTGGCCTCTATTTGAGTGAGGCAGTCTTATTTCCTCGGACTGATCTCCAGGAGATATTTCTCAGCCCTCTTGTTTGGACAATCAGCTTGTATTTGTTCTTCTGAAAATCTCCTTGTTTGCACTTTGTAATATGCTTTAATATACTGCCTTTATGTAGCTAAAGAGTAATCTACTTTAAATTTCAGAACTCTTAATTCTCACTGGGAGCATGAGTGGAACCTTCTGTAACCCCACTATATTCATTAGAAATGATTGAAATAATTAAAGTGGTCCTTAATCATAAAAAAATTATTATTCTATAATGAGTATATTAACATATTTCAGTGTCCTCGTTTGTAAAATGAAGGTAAGAATTAATGTTCCCTAGAGTTGCACTATTTGGTGCTGGGGGCTAATGCGTCAGACTGCAAAGTCGGTTTGAACTGTGAGGTCGGTAGTTCAAGTTCACCAGCTGCTCCTTGGAAACCCAGTACAGGGTTGCTATAGGTCGGAATCGACTTGATGGCACTTAACGACAACAACAACAAGAGTTACAGTAGGAGTCCTGGTAAGGCACTGCAAGATAAAGCACTGGACCACAAGGTTGGTTTGAACCACAGGTCAGAGGCTCAAACTTACCAGCTGCTCCTTGGAAACCTTATACAGGTCCCCACTGAGGACTTGGAATTATTACCTCCTGTTTCCAGAGGAGGAAACAAGAGTGGAATCCATGACATCAGTAGTTAGTGAGTCTGGCTGCCCACTGAATCACTCAAGAAGCTTTTCCGATACCATTCAAGGCTCGGGTTCCATTCTAGAACAATTCTACAAGAACTGCTGGGAGTCCAATGCTCTGTCCAAATTCACCCTGATAACTGCAGAGACATTCCTGCCTGCTCAGCATCTGCACTTTTTATACCACAGGGAAGGATTTCTTGAGCATAGAAACAGCTGCTTAATTTTTAAAGGTTGCAGAAATGTAAACAAAGGCTTAACTTAAAACACAACAGATTTTGGATATAAGGCTTGACTTGTTGACCCTTCAATGTAGAGTCTGTAATCTATGTTTTGGGGCATCAGTAAATCAAGCACAGAGCATGGTGCTTCCTCTAAGTTTTCCTTCAGACTTGTGGGTAAAGAAAATAGTAGAAAGGGTTAGGATGATCAGAGAAAGGGAAGCATTTTGATGGTCTAATAATTTTGAAACAATTGGCGTTGCACAGACAACATGTAAGATGTTTGCATGAATCTACTTATTGTGGCTTTTGTGACTTCTCCAGCAAGTGATATTTAACAATATGAATGAGTGACTTCATTGCATAACTTTTTAGAACACAAATTTTGATTTCCAGATGCACTCATTATTAGCTGGTTAGCCTTAGATACCAACACTCATTTGCTCATTTGTCATACTATGTTGGCTTGTGTGTTGCTGTGATGCTGGGAGCTATTCCATCTACCTACAGATCCAAAGCATACCTACACTTCTCAACTCAGTCCTCTCAGATCCATGGTGGACAGGATTCAGCAAAGCTTCCAGACTAAGACAGACTAAATCCCAAACTTAACAAATAAAAATTGTATGGATCACAAAGAACATTGCTTTACTTTCTTGCGTTGGACATGTTTTCAGAAGGGATCCATCGTTGGAGGAGAGCTTCATGTCTAGTGAATAGAGGGCCGAGGAGGGAGAGGGAGACTCTCAGTAAGATGGATTGCTGCAAGGGGTACAACAATGGGCTTGAACATGCTGGCTATTTTGAGGATTTTGAGTACTAGACAAAGTTTACTCTATTCTACCAAGAGTTGTCACAAGTTGAGGCAACTTAATGGCAGCTAACAACAACCACATCAGATGAGTTACTTAATGTCTCTGTATCTCTGTTTCCTCAAATGTAAAATGGGGATAATACTAGTATTGTTGTTGTTGCTGTTATTTACCTATCATACCCAGTAGCCCTCAGTCTCTGACCTTAACTTCTGGGTTTATACCTCTCTTACTCGTGCAGATGTCCTGCCTTGTCTGACCCGATCAGCAAGCTTGCATCATCCTCCAAGACCCAACCCAGTGACCTCTACTGTGAAACCATCCACACTTTCTCTTTGTGTGCATATTTCTAGGTGCAGTATACACAGTTTTAAGCACTTACAGTTATTTGAGTCTATGCTTGCTTGCCTGTAAGACTGGGAGATTTTCAACACCGGGAGTGGGTCCTTATATTTTATATCTTATTGTGTAATACAAGGGGTATTGGTAGTGTGTAGGTTAAGCACTTGGCTGCCAAAAGAAAGGCTGGCAATTCAAACCCACACAACAGCCCCATGGGAGAAAGATCTAGGGATCTATGTACTTTTGTAAAGATTGTCATTGTTGCTAAGTGCCGTCGAGTCGACTATAACCCATAGCAACCCTGTATAGGGCTTCTGAGGAACAGCTGGTGAGCTTGCAATTCAAATGGCTTTGCAGTCTGGCACATTAACCCACACCAGGACTCCCTTGTAAAGATTGGTGGTGATTAGTGGTTATGTGCCATGGATTCGGTTCTGTCGGATTCATAGCAACCCTGTAGAGGGCTTCCAAAGCTGTAAATCTTAGCAGGAACAGAAAGTCTCATCTTTCTCTGATAGAACAGCTGGTAGTTTCGAACTGCTGACCTTGCGGTTCGCAGCCCAATTCATAACCACTACGCTACCAGACATTACAGGCTAGAAACTTCACTGGGATGGTTCTCTTCTGCCACCAGGGGTTATGATGTGTGAAAATGGACTCAGTGGCAGTGAGTGACAACAACAACAACCTAAAACAGAACAGATAAGCAGCTCAATGAAATGTTTCCCAAGAGAAAGAGGAAAGAAGGACTGGATGAGAAAAGGTTCTTTCTTAGAATATACTTCCTCCTCCAAACCCCTCTCATCTTTTAAGGAAAAGCTCAATTTTTAATTTATCCCTGAAGTCAGATCTGACTATTCTAACTCTTTCTGGTTAGATGCTTCTCTGAAAGTCAGTAACTCTTACATTTAGAACAAGACAGATTAGCAATGATTTGTTCTTTAATGCTTTAGTTTGTGTGTGAGTGTGTGACTGTGTGTGTAAATGTTTTTTGGTTTATTTTTCTTTTTCATGTATCTATCCTCCAACCTTTTTCCTGGTCTGCCTTAATCTGGCAGTTCTGTGGAAACCTGTTTAGCATTGTAGCAACATGCAAGCCTCCACCGAGAAGCAGGTATATGCTGTCTATGTGAGGACCCTTGGCTGGGAAGCATTCTACCAGTGAGCTCCCACTGAATGCTGAGCAAAACTTGTTGTTGTTGTTGTTAAGTGCCATCGAGTTTGTACCAACTCATAGAGACCCTGTGCACAACAGAACGAAGCACTGCCCAATCCCTGGGCCAACCTCACTATCATTGCCACGTTTGAGTCCATTGATGCTGCCACTTTGCCAATCCATCTCACTAGGGGCCGTAGTAAAAATATAAGGAGATCAGAAATGGGGGCAGGGGTGGCAGGGCCTGGACATTGCTGTTGCTAAGTGTTGTCAAGTCAGCACTCGTAGCGATGCTGTGCTGGATTCTGCTGCGGTGTTGTAGGTTAATGCGCTGGACTGCAAGGTTGGTATGAACCACAAGTTCGGCAGTTCAAGCTTACCAGCTACTCTTTGAAAACCTTATATAGTGTTGCTATGAGTCAGAATCTACTCAATGGTATTTAACAACAGCAGCATAATGTTTCTGAGGCTTTGAAAATCTTTGCAGAAGCAGTAAGTCTGCAGAGCAGCCTGGAGGGCTCAAATTATGGACCCGGTGGTTCACAGTCCAGTGCTTATCTTATGAAGCCTGTTGTTGTTAAGTATTGTGAAGTTGGTTCTGACTCATAGTGACCCTGCACAGGGTTTCTGAGGCTGCAAATTTTTACGGGAGCAGAAAGCCTCATCTTTCTCCTGCGGAACAGCTGGTAGTTTCGAACTGCCGACCTTGATGTTAGCAGCCCAATTCGTAACTACTACGCTACCAGAGCTCCTTGTATGAAGCCTGGGCATTACTATTTTCATAATCACCTCAAGTGCTTCAGCTATGCAGCCGGGTTTCAGTACCACAGTTCTATCTTTCCGCCTAACTTCGTTGTGATCTTCAACTCCGAGATCACAGGTGAGTGATTCTCAACCTTGATAGCAAGTGGAATCATCTGGAGATCTTTTAAAAGTCTAGACATCCCAGGTCAATTAAATCAGATTCTCTGAAGTGTGGAGCCCAGACATCAATATTTTTTTAAGCTTCCTAGATGATGACAAAATTCACAGCCTAGTTTGCAATACACTGCTATAGTTTGTATAAGTTGTTATACTAATTGAGATTGTATTGCAATTCTCTGGTTTTCTCAGTGAGTTGAGCTTGAACTGACTGAGCATTTAGATTTAACATTTAGATCCTCAAGATCTAATCCCACTTGTTGGAAACAATAGGAAGACCTTAGATTTACCCTAATGTGCTGGGAATGCTAAGGATGAGTGGGAATGTCAGCATGGCGCCACTTGCTCTCTGTCTCCATGCTCCTCATGTCTGGAGGATTTAAGTCTCCAGCATGTCAGCCAGGCGCCTTTGGCCAGAATTTGCCTTCATGCAAGAGGAGAAACCTCCTAGGCATGTGATCGCCGGGCCAGGAAAATGTCACCCATTGCCAGAGTAAAACCAGCCTTCCACGCAACTGGCACATGAAACAAATTTGGCCAAAGTGGTTGAAGAGGCATCAGAGCATGGCAAGCTGACTTTTCTGGAAAGAATGTCCAAGGATGCACCTATTCATGTTTGCAGGTGCTGTGCAGAAATGGCCTCAAATTCAAGAACATGGAACTGTCTGCCTGGCAGACTGTAAATCTGTCTTTGTTGTCTAAGCATTAATCTGGTTTAGAGAACAATCAGTTATAATTTGGGGAAGACAAGCAACCCAGCAAATGGTGTCTGTATTGGGTCCATAAAAATACTAGGCAAATGAAAATTTGTTGTGAATTATACGATCAAACTAGACTTAGAAAACTTGTGCTGTGTTGGAAAAATCTCAACTCTTTTTGCAACTATCTGGGATTGAGTGAAGCTCTTAATAAACTTCGTTCATAGCTTTTTCTCCACATTTAAGCCTACATTTGTTTAAGGAAAGCTTAATCCATGTGTTTCTGATTCTTTTAGACATAGCTCATCAACGACTTTATTTTGGGGGGGAAAAGTCTACTTAAATGCCTTTTTTTTTTAGCCTTTTAAAGCATTTCCCTCTTTGAAAAAGTTGTCACATAGCAAATTTGCCAAGTTTCGAGTCCTCTCAGCTTTCGTGAATGCAGATTTTGACCACTGTTTGGGATTTGAATTGTTTTCATACTTGCCAAAAATGTGACTTCCTGTTTGTTTCAAATGCCCAAGCCCTTATTTTTACAATGAGTTTAGGACTCTCCACAACCCTGAATGCAGCAGATTCATCCATCCATAGAGTCTTGTTTTTCCTGTACCTATTGTGGAGTTTGTGAATGTGTTTATATTACTGTTCTTCTGACTCTTTGGAATCATTAGTGTTTGTGTTGCCTAGTAATCAAAGAAAAACATTTTGAGCTTATGAGAGCACCTTTTATTAAGAATCTCACAGCTGGCTGGCAAACATGAACAGAGAGCTAAGACACCATTAGCCTCCATATAACCTGTGATGCATGCTGAACTTAATTTGGAAGCACGAGAAAATCCAAGTAAGAATGTCCAAGGTGAGTGTCTACACGGGAAATAAGCCAAATGGCCCTTTAGAAGGTCAATAGCTGTTTTTGCAAATGTTACTTAAGCAAGTTAGCCAGATGTTTCTGTCTTAGAACAGGAGGAAAAAGGGTCTGAACCAAGTTTATCAGTTTGAGTCAAGGTTCTGTTGAAACAATGCAAAATCACCACCTAAAAAACCATGAAATGCTAGTCAGTTCTTCAGGCATATTCATCTACTATTTGTAGAATCATTCTTTCTCTTTATTACAACTTCAATTATACATGTTTAGTTCAGGTAGAGCAAGACACGCTCAAGAAAATGTTCATGAACTATTGTTACAAACCGGAAAATATAATAAACAGAGTATTCACAGATGTAGTAAACTGATAATCTAATTTGATCCCCAGATGAGTAATTTGGTCAACACCATCTTTCATGTAGATTGCTATTTAGTGATGTGTAGATGTCTGTACACACCATTGGTATGGCTCTGTGGGTTAATGCGCCAGATTGCAAAGCCGTTTGAAATGCAAGGTCAGTGGTTCAAGCTCACCAGTCGCTCCTTGGAAACCCTATACAGGGTTGCTATGGGTCAGAACTGACTCGACGGCATTTAGCAACAAAAACAACTGATGTCTGTACAGGAAATGGAAGCCATTGTTTTTACCCTTGAAGAATTTACAATTAGGATAGTTAATAAAATATCACACCAAAGGTGCTCTGGTAGCACAGTGGTTATGAGTCGGGCTGCCAACCTCAAGGTCAGCAGTTCAAAACTACCAGCAGTTCTGCGGGAAAAAGATGAGGTGTTCTGCTCCCATAAAGATTTACAGCCTTGGAAACCCTGTGCAGGGTCACTATGAGTCAGAACCGACTCCATGGGACTCAACAACAACACCACCAAGTGGAGACCACAAAAGCATGTGCTCAGTCCATGACAATGACATGTGTTCCAGTGACTCAGTGCTGGGGGAGGTGGAGAGAAGGGACTATAACAGTTGAGTGACTGAGAGAGCAGACTAGGTGGGACAAGGTACTCTAATTGTCAGGACATTCAGTCACCATCAGGCATGACATTTTATACATCAGTGATTCACTTTTGAAAATTAAATCAATGAATTTGTATCTTGCAAATTTATACAAATCGTCCAAGGTTCTATATTGAGATAGAAGACCAAACTTCTGGGGAGGAGAACACACTTTAACAATAATCTACTGTGGCGCTGTAGGATAAGCAGTGGACCACAAGGTCAATTTGAATTGAAAGGTCGGTGGTTCAAACTCACCAGCTGCTCCTCGGAAGGCCTATACAGTGTCGCTATGAGTTGGAACCAACTCGATGGCACTTACCAACAACAACAATGGTACCTTAAATTTACTGTAGGTAACAAGGCTCACATCCAGTAAATGAACTTAACATAGTCAGATTGGATAAAAATATATGCATACTGCATCAAAGCATGAAAAAATGTTATGAAGAGTTGTTTTATAAATATTACAATGCTTATGCATATTTCCTTATTTTATTTTGCCAGTTAACCATTTGCACCACTGAGACTCCAACTATATATTGTTGTTGTTGT
>NW_006408578.1:5509620-5510808 GCF_000296735.1 Chrysochloris asiatica | reverse complement strand
CATGGAATGTACGAAGTATGAATCTGGGAAAATTGGAAGTGGTCAAAAATGAAATGGAACGCATAAACATCGATATCTTAGGCATTAGTGAGCTAAAATGGACTGGTATTGGCCATTTTGAATCTGATAACCAACTATATATAGTTAAGCCTATTTAGTGTGTGCAGCTGCTAATCAATAGATTAGTGTTTTGACTTCACCCAACAGAGCCTCAGAAGAAAGGCCTGGTGATCTATTTCTGGAAAATCATCCACGGACAACCCTATGGAGCACAGTTCTACTCTGACAGAGTTGACTCAACAACTGGTTAATCATATATGTTGTTGTTAGGTGCCATCAAATAAGTTCCGATGCATAGTGACCCTGTGCACAACAGAATGAAACACTGCCTCGTTCTGCTCCACCCTCACAATTATTGTTAGGTTTGAGCCCACTGCAGCTGCCACTGTGCCAATCCATCTCCTTGGGGGTCTTCTGGCAGTCCAGGGTACTTTCAATATTCTTTTCCAACACCATAACCCAAATGCATCACTCATGTATGACCGGTAGTAAATTAAGATCTGCATCCTGGGGTGAATACTATGCTCTTATACTCACAGTTTCAGATACAGAGGGATTCTGCTTTCCAAGTTACTAAACGAAAATGTTCATTAACAAAAGAAAAGCAACATGTCAAATTTGGGATTTGATTTGCATCCATTCAAATGATCAACAAATAGCACTCATCATGTGCCAAACACTGTCTTAGGTGGTAGGGGTACAGGGGTGTACCCCGTGGGAAGGTTCTTCATTTAGAGATCTTGCTTTCTGAAAGGTGTGAAAAGTTTACACGAACATCTCACTGCTAACACAGGAATACTTTCAAGATGCTTTAGAAAATAAACTAGAGTTTGTATTTGTACTGGGGGATATTTGAGGATTATGTATTAAAAGCATTAGATTCTACACTTTGGTTATTATGGGAAAGAGACAAAGCTGAACACCTACTTTGATGAGTAGTGCTGGCATCTTAAAAGCTTTGTGCAGCCATTTAAGGTGCAATATTGGTCTCTTCCACCTGGAGGAAAGAAGAGTCAAGAAAACTGAAGATACTTAGAAATCATTAGTCTAACAGACTAATGAACCATGTGAACATCAGCCTCTATGACCTGAGACCAGAAGAACTTGATGATTCCCAGATACCACTAC
>NW_006408578.1:5488465-5508913 GCF_000296735.1 Chrysochloris asiatica | reverse complement strand
CTTTGTATACTGTGAGGCATGGGTCTTCATTCTTCTGAATGTAGAAATCCAATTTTTCCAGCACCATTTATGAAAGAGCCTTTTGTTTTCCCATTGAATGGTCTTAGTACCCTTGTCAAAAAATAATAGATCATAGAAACATGGGTTTATTTCTGTACTCTCAATTCTATTCCTTTGGTCTAAATGTTTATTGTTAGGCCATCTGTTCTGATGATTGCACTATATAGTATGTTTTAAAATTAAGAGTGTGAGTCCTCCTGCTTAGTTCTTCAAAATTGTTTGAATATTTGCCTATTGCTTTTCCCTGCAAAATTTAGAAATTATTTTTTCCTTTCTTTCTAAAGAAGGTTAGAGTTTTTATTAGGATTTCATGAACTCAAAGCGTTTCGTTCTGCTGTGCATAAAGTCACTATGGATCAGTACCAACTCGATGGCACCTGACAACAACAACAACAACAAATAAAGCACATTAAATAATACAGACATCTTAACTACATGGAATCTACTAATCCATGAACATGGGATGTCTTTCCATTTATTTAAGACTTTTTAAATCTCTTTCAACAGTGCTTTATAGTTTTGAGTCCTGGTGTGGCACTGTGGATTAATGCGCTGGACTGCTAAGTCTTTGAACCATAAATTTGGTGGTTCATGCTCCCCAGCTGCTCCTTGGAAACCCTATACAGGGTCACTATAGGTCAGAACCAACTCAAGGGCACTTAACAACAGTAGCAATCACATGCCTGGTTACATTTATTAGTAGATTTTTTTCTTTTAAATGTTGGTACATATTTTAAGAATATGTTGTAAAAGCACTTTCAGAAACTATTTTAGCTGTTTTTAAAATATGAGAATTTGAACAAGCAATAAAGGTGAATAGTATACTGGCAAAATTTTAAATAAGAATAAATAGCATTAGAAAGTTAAGTGTATCTAAATACCTTTAGGCAAAACTTTGGATCTGGAAACAAGTGAATGATTTATTCAACATTTCTTTAATTAGATACATGTTGAAGGAATATTTAACCATGTCAGACTCCTAAAACTCATAAGTCTAGAATTTTTTTATTACTCTATTTATTTGTAGAAGTTTAAAAAATATCATAAATAAGAGAATATTTGTAAATCCAAATTAAAATTAAGGTCATACTTTAAACCAGGTTGTCTTAGGCTGAATTTTGTAGGCTATGCACTGTATCACAAACCACAAGGTCATGGTTTGAGCCCACCACCTGCTCTGTGGGAAAAAGATGAGACTTTCTGATCCCATAAAGATTTACAGTCTCAGAAACCCTATAGTTGTTGTTATATGCCATCAAGTTAGTTCTGACTCATAGCCACCCTGTATAGGGTTTTCAAGGAGCATCTGGGTTGCTGTTTATATATTTGTTGTTATTAAGTGTTGTTGAGTGGATTCTGACTCATAGTGACCCTTTCCTTTATAGGGTTTCTGAGGAACAGCTGGTGGGTTTAAATCACCAACCTTGTGTTTAGTTGTCCAGTGCTTATCTTACAGCATCACATCAGGACATACATACACATGCACACACACGTATATGTATATGAAGGACCTTCAAAGTGTTAGGAAAATGGAATTCAAAATTAAGGGAACTTTTCCATTAACTGTTTGAAACCCCTAATATGTATGTGTAGAGTCCTGGTGTAGTGCTGTGGGTTAATGTGCTGGACTGCAAATTTGGTTTGAACTGTAAGGTCAACAGTTCAAGCTCACCAGCTGCTCCTCAGAAACCATATTCAGGGTCGCTACGGGTCGGAACCAACCTGACGGCACTTCACAACAACAATGTGTGTGTGTGTGTATAGAAAGAATTTTATCTCAAGGAAATGGTTCATGAGGTTGTAGTGCAGAGGTGGGGAACCTTTTTTCTGCCAAAATTTGTAACATCATTCATGGGCTATACAGAATTATAAACTTAAAAGTTAGTGTGCTGTATTTGGTCAAACACTGAATTAACTCACCCCTAATGTGATGGCTGGAAGTGCAGTCGCCTTGGCAGGGCCAGACCAAATGATTTTGCATGCCTTATATCACCCATGGGCCAGACGTTCCCACCCCTGTTGTAGAGGTTGACAAGTACTCTATTTATAGGTCAAATATCGGGTTGGAGGTTCTGCTGACTCATGTACTTGTTGTTGTTGTTAAGTGCCATCGATTCAGTGCCAATCCACAGTGACCCTGTATAGAGTTTCCAAGGAACGGCTGGTGAGCTTGAACCACTGACCTTGCAGTTCAAACAGCTTTGTAGTCTGGCGCATTAACCCACAGCACCATATCAGGAGTCCCATGTACTTGTGGATGTTGACAAATCTAAGATATGAATGCAGACTTCAGGCTATTGGCTCATGAGCTGCTGAGGCCAACTAACCCCAAGACTGACAGACAACAGGGCATGTCATTGGCTTAAGTCCCAAGAGCTGGAGGTCAGATGATGATGAACTGGATATAGGCTCCAGATCAAAGAAACAAGTCAGAGAGTTGAGTCAGAACACCCATATATATTAGATGTAGACCACACCCCCAAGGAAATGCCCTTCCAACTGATTGACTGCATACAGCAGATCCATCGCATCATATAGATAATTACATTATGTCAGATCTCATCAGGGGTGATTACATTATGTCAGGTCACAGAATGGAGGATGACCAAATCACCACAGAAATGACCAAGGAATACCGTAACAGTCAAAACCTGCTATGTGTATCAACTCATCTGGGTCAGAGACTCATGATGCCGACAAGTGGACGCACAACCTTAACCATCACGTGGATCATTTAGCATCATCTCCTCATTGTGGTTCATAAGCAAGTTTCTCTTTTTAGCTCTACTCAGTAAATTTAGGTGTGTCATTTGAAAGTCAAATGCTGACAATTCCTGCACAACTGTGAGACACAATGTAGACTCACCAAACATTCACTCAATCCATTTTTCACATTCCTGTCTCTACTACTCAGGCTTTCCAAAGCTAAATAAGCATTTTCTTACCTTCCTTGCGGCTAAGAGTGGTCATCTCATATAATCTTTCTTCTCAGTGTGATGTTAAGTCAAGGTCTGCTGAGAAGAACAGAGATTCTGGAACCATCTACTTTATTGATTAAAGAGGTCAAACACAGTTACCACCTTCACTCCCATTTTATCCTTCTCTTGTCCTTGAGTGCAATTGTGATGCCTGAATTGTGACAATCATGTTGTAACAATGTGATGACAAGCATGAGGACAAGATTCAATGTGCAATGTGCAAAATGATAGATTCTGATCCCTATGAAGCAACTAAGCTGATGCCAGCAGAACTAACCTGATTTCCTGTTGTGAATAAACACTTCTCACTCCCCTACGCTGGAGTCCTGGTGTGGCACTGTAGGATAAGCACTAGACTGTTAATCAAAAGGTTGGCGGAACAAGCCCACTAGCCATGGAATCACTATGAATAGGAAGTGACTCAGACAAAAACAGCCCCTACTGTACGTCCCTGTAAGTCAGGTACAGTTGATTTGTGTTATTTAAGGTTGTTGTTGTTGTTATTAAGTGCCATCAACTCAACTCCAACACATAGTGACCCTGTATAGGGCTTCCGAGGAGCAGCTGGTGACCTTGAACTGTTAATTAAAGTTGTATGAACCATGAATCAATGAACAGTGAACTTTTATTCCTAGGGGAAACACAGAGTTAGGTTCCTGGGAGCCTCTGGTCAACCAATTTATACAGAACTTTTGTTTTATAGGTGTTTATGTTTAAAGACAGCCTTATTTACTAGATAGTTGATTCGTTAACATTAACAGCCAATAAATGGCATTATAAAATATGCTTGAATGGAGTTTACCTAACACATATATTTTCCCTAAAAGGCACACCACAACCTTCTTGCGCTTAGGAATGCTAGACAGCACTACAGCTCTCTACTTGGGGATGATTTAAAACAGCAAGATCACTAATGAGCAGTGCTATAATGAGAAAAACTCTGACTAGCAAACCACAAAAAGGACCCATGTTTGCAGTATGAAAACTGAAATAAGAAGGCAGAACATCATTTGCTTGCCACTCGCTGGGAATGTACATGTTGTATACACTCTGCCATGCTGTGTATATTCACAAAGGACAGCAAAGGTGGCATGAATATTAATTTTGGGGTCACCAAGGAGCTCTGGTAACGTAGTGGTTATGAATTGGGCTGCTAACCTCAGGCTCAGCAGTTCAAAACTACCAGCAGTTCCGCTGAAGAAAGATGAGGCTTTCTGCTCCTGTAAAGATTTACAGCCTCAGAAATCCTGTACAGGGTCGCTATGAGTCAGAACTGATTCCACAGCACATAACCACCACCAATAAAGTTTAGTGAGTAGATGAATTCACAAATACCAAATCTGTGAATAATGAAGATTAATTGTATTCCCTTCCTTGCTGTCAAACACACTAATAGGTGGAGATACTTTTTTCCTTACGGTTTTTGTGAGCATCCCACACCAAAACTATGTAAAATGTACACTTTGCAGTATTAACTTATGTCAATATTTTACTCTATTCTTTTTATTATATTCTCATATCAACTTATGGAGAAACTTGGACTTAAAAGAATTCAATGAGCAAAGTTACTCATGTTTTCTAGCTGCAATCAGTAGGCTAGAGATTCAAGTCCTTGGAGAAGAGGTGCCCAGAAGAAAAGCCTGGTGATTTACTTCTGTAAAATCTGTCTCTGAAAATCCTATGGAGTACAGTTCCACTCTGACACATGTTGAGTTGCAATGAGTCAGAATCAATTCAAAGAGGAGACTGGTTTTCTAGCTGCAAATCTTTGGTCATGTCTTACCATGTGAAATATAGACTATGGCAGTACTTTTAGAAAATGATCGTAATTCTAAACATTTGTGTTGTTCTTAAAAATGTTCAATACATTTTCAAAAAATTTATCAACTTTGATTCTCACAAGCCAGCAAAGTAGATATTAGCTCCACGTTACATCAATGTTGTTGTTGTTGTTATGTGCCATGGAGTCGGTTCTGACTCATAGCGACCCTGTACAGGGTTTCTGAGGCTGTAAATCTTTACGGGAGCAGAAAGCCTCACCTTTCTCCTGCAGAGCAGCTGGTAGTTTCGAACTGCTGACCTTGCGGTTCACAGCCCAATTCGTAACCACTACAATACTAGAGCTCCTAATGGTACAGCAATACTGCTATCATTTTCCTTCAGTTCTTTCTCCTGCTACTATCCTTTGGCTCAGCAACTCTGCCATTATAGATGACCAGTTTCCATCTTAACTATGGAAAGTCCTGGTGTGGTGCTTTAGGATAACCAGTATACTGTAAGGTCATCAGTTCAAACTCCCCAGCACTCCTTGGTAACCTTATACAGGTCAGAACTGACTTGACAGCACATAACAACATCTTACTATTCTTTCTTGGTGGGAGGGTGCTTCATGTTGCTGTCTTAGTAGATCTCTATCCATTCCTTATAAAATTCTATTTTAATTCAGAAAGGCATGTAACCACAACATCAGAGCAGTTTTCAGCTTGGCTGGAGCCAAGGATCCCTGAAAATCTCACTCAGGGCTGTGCACGTTGCCAAGTTCACTTATTAAAGGGAAAAATGCTTACAGTATTAGGCTTGAAATGTGATTAGAGCTGGTCCTGGCCAGGAACAGCTTTACAAAGGTGGCGCCTTCTGAAGCAATTGCAGCTCGCTTTGTTTTCTATCAGACATGCTTCCTTGGAGTAAGCTTCTTTTGTCTCATTTGAGCTAATTTGATTACATCTACCCCTTGCACATCCCCAACATGGTGACTATAAAGTGAGCCGGCATGTAAAAAACCCAACACTGGCTTGTTGAAATACACTCAATGCTTAATGAAACTTGGCAATTCAGTTTAGTCAAGCAGCTTAGAGGTAACTTTACTGGGCACTTACTCCTTGTCATCTGGTCACACTGTGCGGCCCCAGGGCCAGCAGTGCCAGTGTCCCCCAAGAATTTGATGGAAATGCAGGCTCTCAGACTCCCTTTCTCACCTACTTAATGAGAACCTGACTTTTAACAAGGCCCTTGAGCATTTATATGTACATGGGTGTTTGAGAAGATTTTAAAGAAGAGCTATCTATCACATAATTGTATCTGTTACACATGCCCTCAAACGAGTCTTTGCTAGACTTTGCATTCTTTCTCTCTCTTTTATACCTTGCTTGCGGTACTTGAGGAATTTCCATGACTCAAAATGTACTCTATTAACCCCATCTTTTTCTTTTTTTTAAAGGCTTCACAGTTATAAGTTGATCTCCTAACGCTTATGTTAAAGTGAGTAAGTGTGAATTCATCCTCTTTGAATATGGGTGAGTGCTTCACTCTAAATTTGTCTTTCCAGGTTAGATTTGGTCTGAAATTTCAAACAGAATACCTGAGATTTTTCTGATCCTCAAGTACTACTCCAACTTATAAAGTGAATGGATTAACTATAAACTATGTGGACCTATGTAGGATGGGGAGTCCTGGTGTGGCGCTGTAGGGTAAACACTGGACCACAAGGTCAGTTTGAGCTATAAGGTCAGCAGTTCAAATCCACAACTGCTCCTCAGAAACCCTATACAGGGTTTCTATGAGTCAGAACCAATTCGACGGCACTTAACAGCAACAGCAACAACAACAACAAATATAGTATGGACCCCTGTTGTAGCACTGTAGGGTAAGCAATGAATTGCTAAATGTAAGGTCGGCAGTTCAAATCTACCAGTGGCTCCTCGGAAACCCTATGAGTCAGAAATGACTTGATTGCATTTAACAACAATAGCGTATCCTATGGAGTCCTGGTGTGGTGCTGCAGGATAAGCATTGGACTTCTAACCACAGCGACCCTGTATAGAGTTTTCAACAAGCGGCTGGTCATTTTGAATCTCCAACCTTGCAGTTAATAGTCCAGTGCTTATCCTACAGCCCCACACTAGGACCCCAGCCCCCAAAAAACAAAACCAAACTCACTGCCATGGAGCTGACTCCAAGATGATGTTGTTGTTAAATGCTGTTTAGTTGGTTCTGAATTAAAGCAACCCAGTATAGAGTTTCTGAGGCTTTATTCATAAATCTTTGCAGGAACAGAAAGCCTCTTCTTTTTCCCTCAAAGTGGCTGGCAGACTCGAAGCACAGACTTTGTGGTTCATAGTCCAGTGCTTATCGTATGGAGGCACTGTGCTCCCTATTCCATCCAACACAGTGGTTTGCAAATATGGTGTTACTATTTTGGAATTAGGAGCTCTGGTAGTGTAGTGGTTACGAATCGGGCTGTGAGCCTAAGAGATGCCTTCCCAAACTTCTCGTAATTCTCTCTCCATTGCTTTGTTCTTTGTTTCATGGCACTAACTACTGTTCTACATTTGATATACATTGTCAAGTATCTAGCTCCTCATTAGACTATGAACTCCAGGAAGTCAGGGACCTAATTGGATTCTCCAATTCATAGCATAGTACCCAGCAAAATAAGTACTCAATAAATAATTGTTCCATGACAGACAGACTAACTGACTGGCAGAATATATAGATCAAATCACAAGAAATGCTTAAACCAAAGCAGTGGCTGCAGTGATGAAATGTAGAAGCTTATCAGTGAGGTAGAAACCATAGGATTTGGGTAAACTTTGTACATGGAGCTGGCTGTCTCTGCCTTCTAGATCTGTCATAATACAAATACTACAAAATATGTGACTTTAAAGAGCAGCAAATAAATGCGGAAGGCTAGTCCAAATCAAGGGTCTTGGCTAAGCTGTCGATTCCTTCTGGAAACTTTGAAAATAGAACTGAGCTCCGCAAGGTTTACAATGGCTGATTTTTCAAACGTAGATAGCCCCACCTTTCTCCAGAAGGGTCTCTGGGTAGACTGGAATTTACAAACTTTCGATTAGCGGCCAAACACTTATCCATCTGCAACTCTCAAGAGCTCCACTCTTTGGCTAAAGGGTCTATAATGTTGCTGTTTCCTTCCATTTACAGGAGAGCTGCTTGATTTGCTTCTGAGGCCTTCTGTAACTAGGTGCCATCCTGGGTGGTCACCCTAATTTCCTACCACTCCCAAACATCGTTGGCATGGTTTAGCAGAGAGATGTGTAGGATATAAAAAAAGAGAAACATATCTAATTTTCTAAAGATCCAGTTTGGAGTCACACCGTTCTTGTCTGTGTGACCTAGAATAAGTACATCAATCTCTTTCAGCCTTAGTTTCTTCACTGAGAAACACAGGGTAGAAGTTCTTACTTTAGTTTTGTCACGATGATGAAATGAAATGATAGATGTTACCCGCTTCAAATCCTTTTGGGAAGGAGCTGGAGAGAAATAAACACATCAATTAACTGAAGAATGATGAATGGAATGTAAAAGTTGAACTTGGAATGTATGCAAACAAATGGAATGTATGCAAAGTACTTGGAAGTTAAGCAAGTTTATGAAATGTATATGAAGAGTTGCCATAAATGAGGCCAGTTCATTCCTATCTCTCTGCCTCTGATAAAACAGCTACTTACATTTGGATGCTCCTCTTAACCCTGTCGGCCTTCCCATCCTAAACTCCAACTCTGGTCTTGATGTTTGGGGGTATTTTTTGTCAACTCAAAGTCCTGTCTCTTCCTTTGAATATCTGTACTATGTATTGTCTAGATGACCAATTTGGGGTTTATTTATAAACTGCCTGTATTGCTAGGGGTTCCTGGTATGGCACTGTAGGATAAGCACTGGACCGCTAGCCACAAGGCCAGCAGTTCAAACCCATCAGCCACTCCTTAAAAACCGACTCAATGACACTTAACAATAGCAACAACAACATATTGTTAAAGTTTTATCTTTAGTCCACTCAGGTAAATTGAATGCTTCTGGAATCCAGAAACTATGCCCACATACTCTCTCAGAGTATATAAAATGTAGTTGTTGTTAAGTGTTGTCGAGTTTGTTCTGACTCATAGTGACCCTGTAGAAAGTTTCTGAGGAGCAGTTGGTGGGTTTGAACTGATGACCTTGTGGTTTGCAGTCCAGGGCTGATCCTACAGCATCTGCACATTGGGAGTCTGTAATATAGAACATTGTTGTTGTTGTTAAGTGCTGTTGAGTCGGTTCCAACCCAGAGCGACCCTGTATAGAGTTTCCGAGGAGGGGCTAGTGAACTAGAACCACTGACTTTGCAGTTCAAACCGCCTTTGCAGTCCAATGCATTAACCGACAGCACCACACTATAGAATTGTTGTTATTGTTAAACACCTTCGAGTTGGTTCTGACCCATAGTGACCCTGTATAAGGTTTCTGAGGAATGACTGGTGAACTTGAACCACCGACATTGCTGTTCAAATTGCCTTTGCAGGCCAGTGCATTAACCCACAGCACCATACCCAGACTCAGCACTATAGAATGTCGTTGTTAATTGCCTTTGAGTTGATTTTGACCCATAGCGGCCCTGTATAGGGTTTCCAAGGAACAGCTGGTGAGCTCGAACCACTGACCTTGCAGTTCAAATGACTTTGCAGTCTGACGCATTAGTCCATAGCACCACACCAGGACTATAGAATAGAAGTTTGCAAATAGCAGGACTCAGATCTACATTTTAAATTTAACTTTCTGTTAACTAAGAAAAAAGGAACCTTTTTCATACTGATATGTTAGGCTACATGAATGACTTCAATTCATAGGCATTTCTCCTCCTCTTTATAAGAACGTTCTACAACTCTGGGGCCTGTCTGCTGGGGCCGATGCAGTCCATCTTGTGAGTATGCCACACAAGCTATCTCTAACACCCTATTCTTCACAGTAAGTCTGGTACTGATTGGGGCAGAGTATGAGAAATCTGGCTGCTCTATGCAGGGCTTACAGCTGCTTCGTTTTTGATGGGATCATTTACAGAGGGCTTAGGAGGAAATAAGCTCCGGCCAGAGAAAGGCGCACTATGAACACTACATAAAGTTTTGTGTTTTTTTTTAATCCTAGAAATCACCTGTTCTTTCCTCATCTGGCAGCCTTGATTTGGGTTTGTGTAGGTTTTATTCGTTTAAAATGAAATGCATTCATAAAACCGTAACTTGCCTTGTTAGTTCTTTGGAAGTCCAGTCCACATAGATTTTGATTCCTTTTATAATGTTTAGGTGGCAGTTGTTGTTGTTGCTAAATGCCTTCGAGTTGCTTCCGACTCATGGCAAACCTTGTATAGGGTTTCCAAGGAGCAACTGGTAGGTTTGAACTGCTGACCTTGTGGTTTGCAGACCAGTTCTGAAGTGTGTTGGAATAACTCAGGCTTCCCATCCAAACACATTATAAAAACAACCCCTTTCTCAACAAATACTTCAGTGCTGACAATAGAGCCCTGGACTTCAGCCATTAACAAAGGGGGCCACTGTTGACAAGTCTTGGAGAGTTATTTTATAATAAGTTTCAACAGTCATTTCAAAGAGCTCAGTGTATGTGAAGGAACTTTGATCCACAGAAGGAAGTTGAGCATAAAGGCCAACCCTGCTTCTGAAGCCTTGTGAAGCTGATGGAGGAGTAGATTCTGGTACTGATGCCTATTTACAGAGCCTCACACACTGATCAATAAAGGTGAGGGCCTAGAAGTTTTCCAACTTGTAGGAGAGGTGAGGACACTAGCATTGGTACTTCAGTAACTCCATAAAAAATATAATTCGTATTAATACTACCAGCAGTTCCATTTACAGAGCAGTCCACCATGCATTTCATCCACTCTATCTCATTCTTCCTCTCTCCTACTTCAGAAATAGTG
This sequence comes from Chrysochloris asiatica, assembly GCF_000296735.1. NCBI lineage: Eukaryota > Metazoa > Chordata > Mammalia > Afrosoricida > Chrysochloridae > Chrysochloris > Chrysochloris asiatica. The sequence continues at coordinate 5,498,173 of NW_006408578.1, read as the reverse complement.
TCAGGAGGAACCAGTCTTTGGAGAATGATATCATGTTTGGTAAGGTGGAGGGTCAGAGAAAAAGAGGAAGACCCCCAGCGAGATGGATTGGCACAGTGGCAGCATCAATGGGCTCAAGTGTGGCAACAATTGTGAGGTTGGCCCAGGATTGGGCAATGTTTCATTCTGTTGTGCATAGGGTCGCTATGGGTCGGTACCGAATCAATGACACCTAACAACAACAACAACATCTCATTTTTGTCTCACAGTAACCCTACAAAGTAAGTAGAACACTGGCCTTCAGTTACGTGATCTCCCCAAGGTCACTGAGTCAGTGTCAGAGACATTACTTGAACCCAGGTCTAGCTAGCTCTAGAATTTCTTAGGCCTCATGCTACACTGCCTAAATCATTATGCTTCTTAAAATGATAAATGTCTTAATGGTCGTGTCCCTAATTTAACTGAGGGCAAATGTACCCCACACCAAAATATGTGGTGGAATCCTAACCCCCATACTTAAAAATGTGATCCTGTTTGAAAATGTAATCGTCTTTATTATGTTAGTTAGAACATACCTGAATATTGTGGGTTCTAAATCTGATCATTTCTGAGATTTTAAAAACAAAACAAAACCCCCCCCCAAAAAAAAAAACAACAAAATTTGATATAGAGGCGTACAGACACACAGGGAAGACAGATGGCACGTGAGGATCATCTTCAAGCAAAGAAACCAAGGATCATTGGTAGGCAACAGAAACTAGGAGAGAGGCTCACAGAAGGAATCAGCTAGGCTGCCACCCTGATTTGGACTGTTAGCCACTACAACTATGAGAACATAAATTTGTGTTAAGCTGCACTAGGTGACTAAGACAGAATTCAGATTTTAAATAGTTTGTTGACTTTGAGGAAAGTATTTCTGTAATTCCTAATGTTATTGTGATTAAATGCTGTCTAGTTAGTCCTGACTCATAGCAACCCTGTATAAGGTTTCCGAGGAGCATCTGGTGAGTTTGAACTGCCAACCTTGTGGTTCAAACTAACTTGTGATCCTGTGCTTATCTTACAGTGCCACATCAGGGCTCGAATAACAATGGAGAATTTAGCTCCATGGTGGAATCAAGTTATAAATCTTTAAAAACTGATAAGGTGTTCTGACTTTGTACTAATTACCATTCTGTGTGTATATGGGGTTGGATATTAATTAGGAAGAGACACAAGGAACTGGAAATGTTCAATCTTTTGTTCTGGGCAGTGGTAACATGTATGGATACTTATGAGTGGGCTTATATTCCATTATCTTTTCATTCCATTTTTTTCCCATGAACTTTTTGAAGCTCCCCTCCTCATATGCAAAAATTAATTGTTCTGCATACTTAAAATTGGTGCACTATATTATAAGGAGCTCTGGTAGCGTAGTGGTTATGAATCGGGCTGTGAACCTTAAGGTCAGCGGTTCGAAACTACCAGCCGCTCTGCGGGAGAAAGATGAGGCTTTCTACTCCCGTAAAGATTTACACCCTCGAAAACCCTGTACAGGGTCACTATGGGTCGGAACCGACTTGACGGCACTTAACAACAACAACAGCAACAACAATATTGTTGGTAACTTATATCTCAATAGTAGATTTTAGACATTAAAATTTGCAGAATTTATTATTTGCTGGAGACTTAGACCACTGATTTAGGACATTTCTTACTTTCAAGTATGAGTATTTTATGCTATAAATTTCTCTAAAGTACTGCTTTAGCTGCATTTCACACATTTTGATAGATTTTATTGTTATGCTCATTCAACTCGAAATATTAAAACATTTTTCCTTCTGAAATCTTCATTGATCTATGGGCTACTTACTTATATATAGTTTAACTTCCAAATAATTGGGGATTTTCCTAGATATTTTTCTATTATTAATTTCTACTTTAATTTCACTGTGATTAGAAAGCATACTTTGTACGCTTTCAATTTTTTTTAAATGCACTTTGTGACCAGAATATCATCTATGGTGGTGGTCGTCATGGTTATGTGCCGTTGAGTTGGGTTCTGACCCAGTACGACCCTGTATAGGGTTTCTGAGGCTGTAAATCTGTATGGGATGAGAATGCTTCACCTTTCTCTTACAGAATGGCTGGTAGATTCAAACTGCTGACCTTGCAGTTAGCAGTCCAACTCGTAACCCACTAGACTACCAGCGCTCTTGTTATCTTATCTATCTTTCAGGTGTACTTGAAAATAATCTATAGTCTGCTGTTACTGATTGAAAAGTTCTATAAATGTCAACTAGGTCAATTTTTATAAATTAGGTCTTATATTCTTCCTGAATGTCTCCCTGTTTGTTTAATCAGTTTCAGAGAGGACTGTTGAGGTCTAGAATCTTATCTATGCAGTTATTCTTCTCTTCTTTCAGTTATATAAGTTTTTATTTCATATATTTTAAATATCTGTTAATAGATGAGTAGGATTGCTATGTCTTCTTGATTTGTTTACCTCAGTGTCATCAATAAATGAGCTTCTTGAGTCATAGTAATATTTGTTACTCAGAGATCTACTTTGTCTGATATTAATAAAGTCACTCCAGCTTTCTTTTGATTATTGTTGTCATAGTATATGTTTTCCCATCCTTTTGTTTTGGGTCTATTAGTGGCACTGTAGGATCAGCACTGGACTGTGACCCACAAAGTCAGCAGTTCTAACCTGCCAGTGACTCCTTGGAAACGCTATAAAGGATTGCTTTGAGTTGGAACCAAATGTACAGCACTTAACAACAACATTGTCAAGTCTTTATATATAAAGTGGGCTTTTTGTTGTTGTTTTGTAAATGGCATGCTGTTGTGTGTCACTTTTAAACCTAACATGCCATTCTGTGTCATTAAGTTGGGATGTTTAGACCATTTATATTTAATGTGATTACTGATGTGGTTGAACTAAACACTACTACTTTGTTGTTTGCATTCTTGTCTTATTTGTTCTTTGTACCTTTTCTCCCCTTCTTCAATTTTATTTTGGATTGAGTAATATTATGATTCAATTTTATCTATAGCCAGAATGCTTCTTAGGAGGCAGAATGGTGAGACTTTGTCTCTCATATTTTGGACATGATATCAGGAGAGATTGGTCTCTGGAGAAGGACATCATACTTGGTAAAGTGGAGGGTTAGAGAAAAAGACAAAGATCCCAACAAAGTTATTGACATAGTGGAGCATCAATGGGATCAAATGTAAAACTACAGTTGTGCGGAGGCACAGGGTTAGGCAGTGTTTCATTCTGTTGTGCAAAGGGTTTCTATGAGTCAGAATCGACTGGATGGCACTTCACAACAACAACTGGCTTATTATTTATTGCCCTGTTTTAAAAAACAAAGCTTAGTAGTAGCCTCAGGGTTTACATATATGCCTTTAATTAATTATAGTATACCTTCAAATGATGCTGTATTCCTTTAATTAGGTTGTAAAATCCTTGTTGCTGTTGTTAAATGCTGTTGAGTTGGTTCTGACCCATAGCGACCCTGTATAGGGTTTCCAAGGAGTGACTGGTGAGTTTGAACTGCTGACCTTGAGGTTCAAACCGACTTTGCAGTCGAGCACGTTAACCCACAGCACCACAATGTATTTCTAATTTCTGCCTCATATTTTTTTGCTATTGTTGTTATATATTTTATATTCCTTATAGTAGAAACCCACAGTAGATTGCTGCTATTTTTTATAAATGAGAAATAAGTGATAAGAAACAAGAAAAATGTCCTTTTTACTAGCCTTTATTTTAACTATTACTAGAAATCTTCATTTCTCTGTTTAGATCCAAATTTCTATCTACTGTCATATTTATTCGATCTGAAAACTGGCTTTAACATTTCTTGTCACTCAGGTTTGCTGGGCATGCATTTTCTCGGTTTTGTTTGTCTGGAAAAGTCTCTATTTTTGTTTCATTTTTGAAGGATATTTCATAGGGTAGAGGATTCGAGATTGACAGCCTTTCAATTTTTAAAAAATGTCACTCTACTGTTCCCTGTCTTGCATCATTTCTGACAAGAAGTCTCTGGGACTGTTGCAGTGTCTTTTTTTCTTGAAGTGCCTTCAGATTTGCTCTTCATCTTTGATTTTCAGAAGTTTGAGTCTGATGTGTTTGGGCAGGTGTATATGCGTGTGGTACTTGGTTATTCTGCTTGGGGTTTTCTGGGAATATTGGGTTTATGGCATGATTATCGCTCCTTATTCTTTAGGAAATTCTTCATCATTGAGATGATCTCTGTCAGTGTCCACATCTCATCTCTTTGGTGGGGCCTTATTTTCCTTAGACTTTCAGGCCTATTGGTTAACTTGCAAACTCAATTCCCTGTGAAGTTGAAAAGCTGATTTTGCGGTTCATCTAGATTTTTCTTACTGTCATAGTAGAAGCACCATTCCTTCCAGCTTTATGTCCTAGATGGCAGTGGAAGTCCGTATTATATGAATTAGATATTTCAAGTGAATATCTTTTTGGTATATGACACAGCCTGGAACTAAGAAGGGGATGAGGTTTTTCTCTACTTGCAAGTTAATCATTTTACTTTCTACAGATTCTTGCATGCTAAAATAAGACATAAGACTCCTGGGTCTGAGACAAATGCTAATGTGTTAATTTTAACAATAATAGTGCCCAGAGTATCATCACTCTGTGTGAATTCTCCAGTCCCTGCCCCTGCAATTTCCAAAGTATAACAAGAAGAGGGTCAGATGGCACCCACACAGAAAGTGGGTTGATTATAGGAGAAGAATCCTGAGCTTAGGGAAATTGAATATTTTCCAACTGACAGTAAGTATATTTTCTAACTGACAGTAAGCTCTTTCCTGTGGAGGAAGATTGTTAGCTATGCTATTATTCTCGAAAAGATAGCCCAGAACAAACACAGTTCCTCTGCTCCTAAGACATGTGTAAGCCAAAAAAGACTCATGAGAATTGTCTCCCAATAAGACCACATCTCACAGGTGAATCTATTCTTCACTACATGTAAATTTCTCTGTATTAGTAACTCCATTCTGTATTTTGCCTCAGGATCTATTTCACACATTCAGTGGTATTTACTATGGACTTCTCATGTACAGCAAATGTGGCAGGTCTTAGAGATACTACGGTGAAAAAAACAAATACAAGCCATGCATCTCTCAGCTGATAAAAAGGATATTTGGCCAGTTGTCCGCAGTCTCAGCATGTTAGATTGCTAATGCTGGGAGTATTATTATGGTCTGATATATAAATGCTGTTTTGTTTTGCTTCTTTTTCTATCACTGTTTTTTTTTTTTTATTTATTTACTAACTTTACCATAATTCCTTCACTATTATATCTTTTTGGAGGACTTTTTACACTTGACTTTGAGGATTTTAAAAACAAAAACTGAATTTTATTGTGTTACTTCCCCTTTGCTTAGTAGAATGCCTAGAAAGAGTTTTCTGTAACTTACACATTGTTACCACATAGGTGACATGAGGATTCTTTTTTTTTCCCTGTAAATTTGCTTTATAATTGTGCTCTAGATGCCACATGTTATTTCACTAGAAAATGATGCTTCATCCTGATTTGCCCAAGCACAGTAGAATGGCCAGATAATTTTTACTTGGGTGTTTGTCACATCAAAAAGCTTTGAATCATTAGGCTTAGTATGCAAATTCCGATATTTTATCACATCAACCTTTACACTTCATAAAATAGATATGGTGAACAAACACCACCTGTGAGGAATATCGTCCTCAGAACAATCAACTGAAACAATCAACTGGATAAAACTAAAAAGTTTGGCTAAAAACAAAGTTCAGAAGGCTGGAAGGGGCAGGCAGGAAAAATAGGCATGTGGAAATGGAGAACTCGGGGAGGAAATAGGAAGAGTACTGTAACATTGAATAGGTTGCAACTAATGTCATAAAACAAACTGTGTATAAATTGTTGAATGGGAAACTAAAATGCTTTGGAAACTTTCACCCATACCACAATAAAATGTTATTTTAAAAAAGAACACAGATGTAAAATGATAATTGTTGTTGTTGTGAAGTGCTGTCGAGTTGGTTCTGACCCATAGCAACCCTGTATGGGGTTTCCGAGAAGCAGCTGGTGAGCTTGAACCACAACCTTGCAATTCAAAAGGCTTTGCAGTCTGGCGCATTAACCCACAGCACCACACCAGGACTCCAAAATGATAATGCATGAAACTTAATTGGAACATGAATTTTAAAATAAATATAAAATTAGTTTTAGAATTGTGGTTCTGTGAATTATTTGATGTGTCCCTCCTAGTGATTGTAACTCCCACCAGATGACTGAATTGTTGTTAGTGACCCTGCATAGAATTTCCAAGGAGTGATTGGTGAGTTTGAACTGCCAATGTTGTGGTTCAGATTGACCTTGCAGTCCAAAGCTTTATTCCACAGCTTCACACCAGGACTCCAAATGACTGGGTGAAAGCATGCAAATGGAAGGTGTTTGTAGCCCATCAAGTGGACTGGATAGCTTGTTAGAAATGTAAATAAGTCACATGGAATCTTTAAGGTGTATGCTAATGTGGCGGTTAGTGTGTTTTGCCATCCTGCTAGGTTTAAAATGAGCTATCTCAGAAATAGAAAGCAAGAATCTCAATACCATTAAGAAAGAAGAGCCAGGATTGCAGAACGTCCTTTAGAAGACCCCATAGGAGATAGATAGCTGGAACATTCCAGACAGTGAAAGACAATGAGAGACAGCGGCAGAGAAACAGTGGCAGTAGCAGAACTAGGAGCCAGGCAGTAGAAGAATGGTAGGCTTTAGGTAGGAGGTTTGCTGGTGGAGTGGGTTGTTATTGTTAAGTGTCTTCTATTGGTTCTAACCTCTAGCAACCCTGTATAGGGTTTCCAAGGAGCATCTGGTGAATTTGAACCACCAACCTTGTGGTTTAAACTGCCCTTGTAGTCCCGTGCATTACCCTGCAGCGCCATACCAGGACTCCATATATGAAAGTGGTGATGGTTGTGTGCTGTGGAGTTGATTCTGACTCATATAGACCCTGCTTAGGGTTTCTGAGGCTGTAAATCTTTACAGGAGCAGAAAGCCTCATCTTTCTCCAGCGGAACTGCTGGTAGTTTTGAACTACTGACCTTGAGGTTAGCAGCCCAACTAGAAACCACTTGATCATAACATTGAAGGGAATTTGCATTTGTAAAAATAGCTTGGAACCATACCCTGAACACTATTTTTTTTACAATGCGTTCTTTTCAAAACAGACATAAAATGTAATTTTTTTTTAAATTGCTAGGATTATTGTCACATTTCATTGCTGACAAAATGAAATGCAAAGTTAGATATTTCCCTCCATCCCCACAAAAACAAATAAACAATGATTTGACTTAGTCCAAACCAGCCAATGTTTTTCTTTCAAGTGTTTTTACTTGATTTTTAAATTTCATGAAAACACAAGCACACATGAAATTTTAAAATATATTCCGAGTTCATTTATGCTTAGCTTATGTTTCATGAACAAATGTCAAGACACCTTTGTAAGTGTTGACCTTTGAGCCTAGAAATTATGTTTTATAAGCACTCAACTAGGGGAGGGCCAAAGTTCAACTTTAAACTCTGTGTGTTGCTTGATTTAAATTTGAAGCTTGGCACAGTACTTGCTCCTGTTGCTGGTTATTATTCTTGGAATGCAAAAGATGCATGTTTTTATAATTCTCTGAGGGCTTCTGTATGGCTTTTCCAGAACCCAAATCAGATTTTGCTTCTAGGATTATGTTCTGAGGCCTAAAATTCCTCTTCTTTTTTTTTTTTTTCTCTAGCAACTTTCAGATAAATGGGTGCTAATTTTGAAATTCATAATGGCTTTCCTGTCTGCTAGTGTTTATTTAATGGTATAAGTTACCTCTAGAGAAGCACACTCCTTGTTATATTTGTTCTTCCTTTGCTGCTTGGAGGGGGTCTGATTTCCATCCAAAAGACTGAATTGCTTAAGGAGAGGTAAGGTGCATGAGTTCCTTTGTATGTGAATGTTAGTCCGCAGTCAGTATGTCTATAAACATTCACTGTGATGTAGTGAGTGAATTATCTAAAGTCTCTTCTAGCTATAGTCTGTGGTGGTAGTAGTGTGCCGTGGAGTTGCTTCTGACTCACAGTGACCCTGTCTAGGGTTTCTGAGGCTGTAGATCTTTACAGGAGCAAAAAGCCTTATCTTTCTCTCATGGAACAGCTGGTAGTTTCAAACTGCTGACCTTGTGGTTAGCAGCCTGACTCGTAATCACCTTGCTCCTAGAGTATCTTGCCATAGTCTGTAACTCCCACCAGAGGTTTCTGCCCTGTTGAGTTTGAGTAAGAGAAGGTGGGAGAAGATAACTGATAGGATGACAAGATTCAGCTATGGATGGTAGTTGAGGTCATTGTACAAATTTGAAACTCCAGCATGAGTTTAAAATGAACCATCTCAGAACCAGGAAGGGAGATCTAACTGCCATCAAGAAAGAGAGCCAGGAGTTGAGCTCCTCCTTTGAACCCCCAAATCTCTGGTCAGATAGTTGTCTTCCAATTGTTTGGCATAGATGACTGAGTGCCTCCAGTGCTGCATCAGTTTGCTGTAAGATTTAAATTTGTATTCCGTCCCCAGAATTTTGTTTTTTGTCAATGTCTTTGGTGCATCTTGGACTTTTTCCTTCAGTATCATTGATTCTTGACCATATGCTACCTATGAAATGGCTCTAAGTTGACCGTTTCTTTTTGGTGCAGTAACTATGTTCCTTCCATCTTCTTTTGATGCTTTCTGCATCATTCAATATTTTGTCTGTAGAATCCTACAATATTGCTAGTCAAGGCTTAAATTTTTTCTTTAGTTCTATCAGCCTGAGAAATGCTGTGCATGTTCTTCCCTTTTGGTTTTCTAACTCCAGATCTTTGCACAAATTATAATAATACTTAATTTTGTCTTCTTGAGCTTCCCTTAGAAATGTTCTCTTCAGCTCTTTTACTTCCTCATTTCTTCTATTCATTTTAGTATCTCAGTGCTGTAGAGCAAGTTTCAGAGTCTCTTCTGACATCCGTTTTGATCTTTTACTTCTTTATTGTCTTCTTAATGATATTTTGCTTTCTTCCGGTATGCTGTTCTTGATACCATTCCACAACTCTTCTGCATTCAGTCTTTAGTGTTTAATGCATCAAATCTGCTCTTGAGATGATCTGTAAGTTCAGGTGGAATATTTTCAAGGTTGTATTTTGGCTCTCATGAACTTGTTTTAGATTTTTTCAGCTTCAGCCTGAACTTGCACATAAGCAATCGATGGTCTGTTCTACATTCTGCCCCTGGCCTTGTTTTGGCTGATCATCTCGTCTCACAGATATAGTCTCACAGATATAGTCAGTTTGATTTCTGTGTATTTCGTCTGGTGGGGTCCATGTGTATAGTTGTCTTTTATGTTGTTTAAAAAAGGTATTTGCAATGAAGAAGTAATTGGTCTTTCAAAATTCTATCATGTGTTTTCCAGCATCGTTTCTATCACCAAGGCCATATTTTCCAATTACTTATTCTTCCTCTTTGTTTCCAACCTTTGAATTTCAATCACCAGTAATTGCCAACACATCTTGATTGCTTGTTTGATCAATTTCACATTGAAGAAGTTGGTAGAATTTTATCATCACTGGCTTTAGTGGTTGGTGTGTAGGTTTGAATAATAATGGTATTAACTGTAGTGGTTATGAGTCAGGCTGCTAACCTCAAGGTCAGCAGTTCAAAACTACTAGTTGTTCC
>NW_006408578.1:5486026-5487135 GCF_000296735.1 Chrysochloris asiatica | reverse complement strand
CCAGTGCATTAACCCAGAGCACCACACCAGGACTCCTTGAAAGAAGTACAACCAGAATACTCCTTAGAAGCCAGCCAGGATGACGGGACTTGTTCTTTCATACTTCAGATGTGTTCTCTCTCAGTAGGTTCCAGTCCCTGGAGAAGGACACCATGCTTGGTAAAGTAGAGGGTCAGTGAAAAAGAGGAAGACTACCAAAGAAATGGATTGACACAGTGGCAGCAGCAATGGGCTCAAGTGTAGCAACAATTGTGAGGATGGCGAAGAACCTGGCAGTGATTGGTTCTGTTGTGTATAAGGTCTCTATGAGTCAGAACTTAACAATAACAACTTACAATATATGTTGCCCTAACCAATAATATGATAATATAATCAATAGTAGATAATGTATTCAGATTATTTTTAGGCATAAAATCTCAATTCTCCCAATAGTTCTCATTACAAATCCAGGATAGTTTTCAAAAGTCACCAGAGAAAGGTAGTTAATCTTCACAGAGATGACAACATTTTACATTTTAATATTAATGAGGTTCATATAACTATCATTTGTGGTACATAAATTACATTTGCACGCCTGCCTGGTGCCATAAATTAGACTGAGGGTTCTGCTGGGACCCTGTATTCTAGAGAAGGCCATATATTCATTTATATTGAGAAAATATAAAGTTGAGGGCTCACCTAGTCTCTAAAAATAGAAAATGGTGCTTTCTTGCGTCTCCGATGAGTTTTTTTCTTGTTGGAGACTATATAGTCCAAACTTGGCTTAAAGTAGTTAAAACAGATTTCTGAGTTCTAGGTTTAGGAGGAATGATTACTCTTCTCAATCCTACAACCGTTTGATTGGGTGAAGGCAACAGAGGGTGCATGAAAAGAAAGAAAAATTTCAGGCATAAAGTGAGCAAACAAATACAAGTTCGGGATAAACTAACAAATGTTTTCAACAGAATCATATTACAAGCCAACAAATGTAATTCCTTAAATCGACCTTTCCTTTATACAGTTTCTCACTCCCTTGAGCTTTAATTCCCTGGGAGCTAGCAAAGACAGAGACAACATAAGAGGTTGGGAAGCAAGTTTACACAGAACAGCCAGGTTACTGTCCAGACTCC
>NW_006408578.1:5483106-5484540 GCF_000296735.1 Chrysochloris asiatica | reverse complement strand
TAATCATTGCAAATGAAACGAAATACGATAGGATGAGTGTAAAGCTGATGTTCTCCCATGTAAACCTCACAATAAAAACTTAAAAAAAAAAAGAATAAGGTTAGCTTCTGAGACTAGCCTCTCTCATGTCCAAGCCCGTTATATTCAAACACTACCTATCTCCATTAACTCGGAAAATAAACATTATCTTGAAACATAGTCTAAGGGTTTCACACTATATATTTGCTAATGGTCCCATTAGAGCTCTAATTGTGTATCAAATTCTGATAGACTAGGATCTCAAGCAGAAATTATTCTGTTAATACAATGGACTTTGATGCCAGTCCCCAGATTCACCCTAGAAAATACATCTCCAGAAGTCTGTCACTGGAGACATTTGCTCTTACACTTGGGAAGACAATGGGTTTGGGAAGGAAGATTACAAAGTGGGAGGAGGGGGACCCAGTGTCCTGAAGGAAAAGAAAGAATAGACTCAATCAAAGAATTAGATACTAGGTTGATAATCATGCAAACAACTCCTGAACTAGGTAACGTGCCACACGTCAGCATCTTGTACTTGGGAGCCCATTGTTTAAAAGTGCAGGGAGACTGTTCTGTTCTGAGTGCACAGGAAGCCCATAGACAGTCTCTTCTATAGGATATCTTGATAACATCAGCAGAGCACTGAGCACATGCCTCCTGGTCACATACACACCACAGATGAAGAGCTAGTAAAGACAAAATTCTTCTGCACTCTCATTGGTAATGAAATGGCTAACACAAACAGAATAATAATAAAAATAGCTTGAATTATGCATGACACTAAATTATGCATGACAGAGGCCAAAGCTGCCTGTTGTCACTGCTGTCAGGAGGAACCAGGGCATCAGGAAATGCTACAGAGGATGGCATATCCTTCATGCATTCTTTCCCTGGCTGTTTCTTCACTAGTCTCTTCCACAACACAACTTCCCAAACCCCAAAACACCCAAAGATGTGTTGGTGTATAGTCTATGCCAACTCACAGTGACCCCAGACATTACAGAGTAGAACTGACCCACAGGGTTCTCATGGCTGCAACCTTTATGGAAGCAGATTTGCACACCTTTCTTCTACAATGCCGCCGGGTGTGTTTGAACTGCCAACTTTTAATTTAGTTTTGTTGTTTTAAGTGCTGTCGAGTCGATTTTGAATAGTGGCCCTGTGCAGGGTTTCTGTTAGTAGTCAAACACAAATATTTGAGACACCTGAGGATGCACATAGTGCAAAAAGGAGCCTGGTCAAAACAGACCCCTAGAAGGATAATTTCCATTTTTATTTGCCTAACAATTTCATAAAACAGTTACTAGACACATTGAACGCTACCAATAGTCAGAGGAATGCTTTCACAATGAAGAGGAAAACAGTAAAAAAAGATAAAGCCCTAAAAATTATCAAAATATCACAACAAATTTT
>NW_006408578.1:5465664-5467406 GCF_000296735.1 Chrysochloris asiatica | reverse complement strand
CACCATGGGAATAAGCACATCCCAATTGCTAAACCTCTGGAAATCCTAGTCTAGTCAAGTTGACACAGAAACCTGACCAAAACCCAGAAGAGTTATGGATGAATCAAGAACATCATATATGAAAAAAAGCCAAAGGTTTGGCTTTAAAAAGAGAGGAAAGAAAGAAAATACCAAAGTGGATGTCAGAAGAGACTCTGAAACTTGCTCTTGAGCATAGAGAAGCTAAAACCACCGGGAAAAAATGAAGAAATAAAAAGGGCAACTTGATAAGACAAAATCAAGTATTATATTGAAATGTGAAAAGACCTGGAGTTAGAAAACCAAAAGGGAAAGAACATGCTCAATATTTCTCCAACTGAAAGAACTAAAGAAAAATTCAAATCTCAGGTTGCAATACTGAACGATTCTGTGGGCAAAATATTGAGTGCTGCAGAAAGTATCAAAAGAAGATGGTTAGAGGATAGACACATCATACACCAGGCATTGGGGAGGGCAATAACAAGAAGGGGGAAGGGGATGGGAAAACAAGGTAGATAGGGGAACACTTAGGTAGGTTTGCATGGGCTAAATGGGACAGAGGTAAATAGTGATGTATGCTCAACCTTGGAACAACAAGGCTCTGTGATACAGGGATTGAGGCATAGTCTAAATGGGTAAAAGAGGGGAAATAATGTTAAGATGTATGACAGTCTTATGGATATTGGTTTCTCTTGCCTACTATTGTAAAATAGACACTTGAGTGGGATCGAAAGGAATATCTGCAAACATGAAATACAGAAAGCTTGTAAGTCTGTCTTCAGCTTATAACTGATTGGAATATCTAAAAGGGGTTGTCCAATGAAACAGACTTCTTGCAAAGTCCTTGTAATATATAGGACCTTAGGTGGAATCCTGAGCCCCATCCAGAACCTTATGAGGTGGGACATGGCCACTTGAAAGGACAGACCAGCCTGGAGTGGCTAAAGGAGCAGAAGATCCTTCCTGAAAGAAAGACCAGCAGGAAAAAACAAAATCCAAAACAAAAACGACAGTCTGTTTTTACAAGAACAAGCAAGCTATTTGCCAGAGTGCCATCAAGACAAGCAATCAAGTCCCTTCTGGACAAACCCTCCTCCAGGACTGAAACTCAAAGGCTGTTAACACATGAGCAAGTATGTAATCTTACTGGTGACTGCATTGATATACATTATGAGTGGAGGTGGGGGAAAAGCAAGTAATGAAGATATGGGCTGAATTCGACCACGTTCCAAAAATTTCTGTTGACCTCGAGATGAGAGAGAGAAGAGGAAGGGCTGATTGGTTCAAAGTTTGGGGAGACTTGGAAACTCCTGAGCCTATATTGATCTAGCCATGGAAGACTAGAGCCAAGAGTGAAACGTACAGCTGATATGAAGTGAGGGGAGATGCACAAGAACACTCAAACTTACAGGAAGTACCCATTTGACCTAGCTTTGATGACTTGATGATCATACCTCAAATTGTTGCTACTGTTGTTGTTGTTGTTGTTGTTGTTGTTAAGTGCCATCCAGTCAGTACTGACCCATAGCGACCTTATGTACAGGAGAACAAAACACTGCCCGATCCTGGGCCAACTTCATTACTGTTGCCACACTTGAGCCCATTGATGCTGACACTTTGCCAGTCTATCTCACTGGGGGCCTTCCTCTTTTTCTCTGCCCCTCCACTTTACCAAACATGATATCCTTCTCCAGTGACTGGTCCCTCCTGACAATATGTCCAAA
>NW_006408578.1:5461723-5464459 GCF_000296735.1 Chrysochloris asiatica | reverse complement strand
ACGTGGGACCTTAACCACAGAAGCAGTGACCCCTGAGATCAGGGCACAGGTGATGGCATAGAGAGATAGAGCAGCTGAAAAATTTAGACTCAGAAAGAGAAAGGCTGTGTGCTGGTGGCCAGGTTGCAGGCTTGGTTGTTTAAATTTTTATATAATCCTGAGTGCTTTTGTGTACATCTAAAACAAAAGCAAAAACAACAACAACAACAGAGGGAATAGAAGCAAATATTGTTAAATGATGATGCATGAAGGGGATTATAATCATTGCAATGAAACAAAATACAATAGGATGAGTGCAAAATTGATGTTCTCCCATGTAAACTATTACTCAATTGACAATAAAAACTTAAGAGAAAAAAGAAAATGGAAGGAATACACAGTCACTGTACCTTTAAGAAATGGCTGACATGAAATCATTTCAAGCAGTAGTTTATGGTCAAGAACCTGTGGCATCAAAGAAAGAAGTCTAAGCAGCACTGAAGGCATTGATGAAAAATCAGGCTCCAGGAATTAATAGAATACAATTGAAATGATTCAACAAACTGATACAGCACTGGAGGTGCTCATTCTTCTATTCAGGGGTTGTATAAGTCCTGTAAAATCATTAGGTCTGGTGCTGCCAAAACAATAGCATTTATAGCCGTCACAGTAGGGTGAGTTAATTAAATGTCTGACCAAATATAGCAGGCTAATTTTCAAATTGATAATTTTGCTTGGTTCATGAATCATGTTATACATTTTGACATGATCTATGTCAGGAAATACAGAAGACAGTTAACTGACTAACTAGTTGGAAGAGATCTATATCTGTGTCCATTCCAAAGAAAGATGACTCAGTATAATGCAGGAATCATCTCATAATATCATTGATATTACATGCAAGTAAAATCTTGTTAAAGATATTTCAAAATTTATTGCAGTGGTACATTGACGGGGAGTTGCCAGGAACTCAAATGGAATTCAGAAAGGGACATGAAATGAGGGATATCATTGCTGATGTCAGATGGATCCTGACTGAAATCAGAGAATTCCAGAAAGATGTTTTATTGTGGTTGTTAAATGACGTCGAGTTAGTTCCAACTCATAACAACCCTGTATATAGGGATTCCGAGGAGTCATTGGTGGATTTGAATTGCTGACCACATCAGAAGTCCAGATGTTCACTAGTGTTTTACTGACTATGTAAAGGCATTCAACTGAGTGGGTCATGACAAACTATGGATAACATTATGAAGAATGGGTATTCCAGAACACTTCATTTTGCTCATGAGTAACCTGTACATACACTAAAAGGAAATTGATAGAACAGAACAAAGAGATACTGAATGATTTAAAATCAGGAATGTTGTGTGCCAAGGTTTTATTCTTTCACCATACTTATTCAATCTGAATGCTGGGCAAAAAATCCAAAAAGCTGGATTATATGAAGAACATGGCATTGGGATTAAAGGAAGACTCATTAACAACTAGAGATATGTCAACGGCACAATTTTGCTTGCTGAAAGCAAAAAGGACTTGAAAAACTGATGATCCTTCAGTATGAATTGTACCTCAGTGTAAAAAAACAAAAATCCTCACAACTAGGTCAATAAATAACATCATAATAAATGGAGAAAATATCTGAAGTTGTTAAACTTCATTTTGCTTGCATCCACAATCAATGCTCATGGAAGCAGCAGACAAGAAATCAAACAACGTGTTGCATTAGGCAAATTTTCTGCAAAAGCTGTTTAAGAGCAAAGATGTCACCACATATGCATGTGAAAGTTGGAGAAAGAATAAGGAAAACCATAGAAGGAATGATCCCTTTGAATTATGGTGTTCAAAGAATATTAAATTACCATGGACTTCTAAAAAAACAAACTAACCTGTGTTGGAAGGAGTACAGCCAGAGTGCTCCTGAGAAGTGAGGATGGCAAGACTTTGTCTCTTATTCTTTGGATATGTTATCAGGAGGAACTAGTCCACAGAGAATGACATCATGGTTGATAAAGTGGAAGGTCATTGAAAAATAGGAAGACTCCCAATGAAATGGACTGACACATTGGCAGCAATAATGACCTCAAACATAAAGAATTTGAGGTTGACACAGGACTTGACAGCAGTGTTGAGGTCTGTTGTATATAGGGTCACTATGAGTCGGAATGGACTTGATGGCACCTAACAACAGTAACAACATGATGTTAATAAAGCCAGATGCAAATACAGGATTAGTCTGTATTTTAAGTCAATCTCTTCTGAGATATAAAAGAGATTATACAAGCTTTTAGAGTTCAGAGGGACTTATTATTACCAAGAAGGAAATGATGAGAATGGAGTCCATCCTTTGGACCAGCAGTCTCTACACTGTGAAGCTCCTAGATCAAGAGGAATATTGATGCTAAGACCCAGACAGATATACTGGACCTATAGCATAGTGGTTACGAATTGGGCTGCGAACCACAAGGTCAGCAGTTCAAAACTACCAGCTGCTCTGCGGGAGAAAGGAGGCTTTCTGCTCCCGTAAAGATTTACAGCCTTAGAAACCCTGTTCAGGGTCACTATGGGTCGGAACCGACTCAATGGCACTTAACAACAACAACAACATAGATGCTGAAAGGAGACAGGCACCTTTCCCCCAAAGCCCACAAAGAGAGAAAGTCTTCCCCTAGATCTGACATTCTGAGTTTGGACTTCTAGCCTCCAAAACTATGTGAGAATAAATTTCTGTTTGTTGAAGTCACCTATTGCATTATA
>NW_006408578.1:5457290-5461127 GCF_000296735.1 Chrysochloris asiatica | reverse complement strand
TAAATGATCACTTCTGTTTAGGTGAAAGTATTTTAACAACCAAACATGTGAAAACATTTTATTTCAGTGTTTCCATTCATTTAAAAAAATCACAAAGAAGCATTCTTCCCTTCTAGCAAAGGGGGAAAATGTTCAGAGGTATATTAGCAGCCTCAAGTCCCAGGATTTTGCCACTGGTGGAATACCCTACAATCAAGGGGTTTTTGTTGTTGTTGTTTTGTTTTTGTGTTTTCCACAATTATGTGGGTTGAGAATAAGTCATAATTAAAAAATAGGAATAACTTGCAAGTAACAAAGAAGAAGATATAGTTCATCAATCAGGAAAACTTCCAACCAAGCTAGCTCTTAGTTTTTTCTCAGCCATGCCTGCAAGCAGGCCCTTCTCTTCAGCCTCCCACACTGCCCCATTGTTCTGACCAGGCCTTTGCTCTGATCCAGCAAGTGTTACATACAACTCTTTATCTTCACCAGCAAGTGCCAGTGGCACCCCACTATGCCAACAGGGCCTCCTGCCTGAAGGTGCTCAGCTCTATTCCTCTGTGGGTCTGCAAGCTCACAGTCTTCTCACTTCATTGCTCCTATTAACCCTGCACCGTCTCCTGCTGGCTCCAGGGTCACAGCTCTGTGTGTCTCCTGGCTCCAGGAGGTGATCAGTGTCGGGCCTGCAGGTCTCAAGGATGCGCTCTACTCTAACAATTTGTCTTGATGGTATTGAGGTCATTTACAATCACGTTTTTGAAATTATTACACATGCTGTTTCTTTGTCCCCACTGAACTCAACCATTCAGCTAGTTTCATGCTTAGAGACGGAAGTATGCATGGCAAATGAATCTTACACACTCCTCATTAAACCAAGCCAAACCTACCAAGTCCATTCCAACTCAGGGTAACCTCATATGTTACAAAATAGGACTATGTTCCATAGGGTTTTTCTTAGAAACAGTCTTCATGAGAGCAGATCACCCAGGCCTTTGTTCCACACCATCGCTGGATGGGTCCAAACTGACAACCTTTCTGTAAGGCATACCTCACACAGAGGAAGTGAAGTAGAATCCTAGCTGTTGATATGAGACTTGACATAAAGAGCTAGTGGTCATTTGTTTCTCATCAAACACCAGGTCTCTTAATGGACTGTTGTTGTTAAGTGTTGTGGACTTTGTTCTGACTCACAGCGACTCTGTATAGGGTTTCCAAAGAATGGCTGGGGATTTGAATACTTGATCTCACTATTAGCAGTCCAGCACCACACTAGGTGGGGCTAACTTCATGAACAGTCTTAGAATACTTGAGGCGCTTTGCACAAAGACATTTTGAAGTCATTACAATTCTGTTTTAAGGGTGGTTTGGCTTTATAGTCTTAATTACTGAGCACTAAAAAGTCTAGCTTCTGACACTGTAAAACAAGGTTTAATATGGATTTTTATCAGGGTCTTCAGGTGTGCTCTTATAGCTGTAGAGTTTGGTGGGACTCTCATGGGAAATGATAAATTGTTGTAGGCATTTTCTAGACAACAGTATCTCTACAGGAGTGAGAAAGAGCTAGGCCTAAGGGTCCTGGTGTGGTGCTGTGGGCTAATGCGTCAGACTACAAAATCATTTGAACTGTAAGGTTGATGGTTCAAGCTCACCAGCTGCTCCTTGGAAACCCTATACTGGATCACTATGGGTCAGAATCATTTTGACGGCACTTAACAACAACAACAAGGTTCCTGGTGTGGCGCTGTGGGATAATGCCCTGGACTGCAAAGTTGGTTTGAACTGCAAGGCTGGTGGTTCAAGCTCACCAGCACTCCTTGGAAACACTATACAGGATAGCTATGGATTGGAACTGACTTGATGGCACTTAACAACAGCAACAAAAAGGGCCCAGGTATGACACTATGGGATAACGCACTGGTCCTCTAGGTCAGTTTGAACCTCAAGTGACAGGATAAAACTTAACAACAACAAAAAGACCTGTCCAGGAGTGCCCCAACATTAAGAGGTAAGCAGAGGAGTCCTTGTGTGGCACTGTAAGATAAGGACTGGACTGCTAACCACAAGACTGGCAGTTCAAACCCACCAGCCACTCCTTGAAAACTTTACACAAGGTCCGAATGAGTGACATCCAGATCAATTACACTTAACAATGAAAGGAGGAAGAAGCCTAAGGCACAGGCTGAAGGAGAATCCGGAGCGTCTGATGTCCTAAAAGATCAGATTTAAGTGTTTTTAGAAGGTAATGATCACAGTGGCTTTTAAAACTAAAACTACTAAAGTGTTGGATTCTGTACTTTGGGAATTGATTTTTATAGCAGGGAGGAGTCAGTCCTGAGGCCATGTCTTAGAAAGACTCTACAAGAACTGACCTCTCATTGGAGCTAGGCCTCTGCCCTATGTAGCGTATCCATTGATACATCTGTTCTCTTGGAATAATAGAGAAAGTAGACTTGATGGATCCACAAGGGAGTTTGCAGGTATGATGAAGAAAAATACGTGAGACCTCTCTTATGAATCTTTCAGTTTCCTCTGTAATGTGTGAGGCAGTTAGTCATTGAGAACAGGGATGGATCACCCAAAAGAGTAAGTAAGTGCCTGCTTTGTTGTTGTTGTTATGTGCCGTGGAGTCGGTTCTGACTCATAGAGACCCTGTACAGGGTTTCCAAGGCTGCAAATCTTTATGGGAGCAGAAAGCCTCATCTTTCTCCCCAGGAACAACTGGTAGTTTCAAACTTGGGCATCAGCAAAACAGAGACACTAGCTGTCCTAAGTAAAGACCCATAGATGCCAAGCAGACAAGGCAAGGAAAAGCGAGCCCTATAATGAAAGGGAACTGGCAGGGCATTAAATGAAACTGATACCAACTCCAGTGTGTGAGTGTGCCCGCCAGAAATAAAGTTCATGCAGGCTCACGAGGATACCAAGAGCAAGGTTGTTTAAGCTATGAGGCCCCTGTCATTTCAACATCATCTGTTGACACCTGTCTCCTACAGCCCCCTCCCGTGTAATTGGAACACCTTTTCTTGGTGGGTCTCTTGGGGGTACATTATTTATTTCTAATAAACAAGAGGTGGGAGTGGCTATCCAGGGGACACCAGAAGTCATCAGTGTTCAGGGCCCTTACATGCCTTCGTCTGGCCTTGTTTAAGAATGAGGAAGAGGGGTGTAGGTTGTATGAACAGAGAGGTGAAGGTGTGAAAAGCATTTTGGGCAGGAGGAAGTGAAGATACTAATGACATGTGCTAGGATTGATCATAACAACTGTTTCTATTTCAGAGTCCATGATTCCAATCTTTTAGAAAACTTAAAACATTTTTGTTTATTAGCATACTTTATGTATTACGGATATTGATATTAGATAATTATAATACTGTTTTACTTTTTGTGATAACGATAGTCCTAGTTTGGCACTGTAGTATAAAGC
Source organism: Chrysochloris asiatica (assembly GCF_000296735.1). Taxonomy (NCBI): domain Eukaryota; kingdom Metazoa; phylum Chordata; class Mammalia; order Afrosoricida; family Chrysochloridae; genus Chrysochloris; species Chrysochloris asiatica. Next base: position 5,457,724 of record NW_006408578.1, on the reverse strand, counting down.
ACTGGATCACAAGTCTGTTTGAACCACAAGGGTCGCTATGAGTTGGAACCAGCACAATGGCACTTAACAACAGCTGTTGTTATGTGTGTGTGTGTAAAATGAAACATCTGCAATTTTAACATTTTTTTTTTACATGTGCAGTTGTTATTAAGTGCCATCGAGTTGGTTCAGACCCATAGCGATCCTGCATAGGGTTTATCAGGAGTGACTGGTGAGTGTGAACCACTGACTAATATTAGAGTTCAAACTGACTTTGTAGTCCGGCGCATTACCTCACAGTGTCAAACCAGGATTCCCACATGGACCAGTTATTGTTGTTAGCTGCCATTGAGTTGGTACCGACCCATAGCAACTCTATGCACAACAGAACAAAACACTACCTGGTCTTGGGCCAACCTCACAATTGTTGCCACATTTGAGCCCATTGACGCTGC
>NW_006408578.1:5420534-5452040 GCF_000296735.1 Chrysochloris asiatica | reverse complement strand
AGTGTTTCTCTGCTATTCATAAGATTTTCAGTGACTAAATATTCAGAAGTAGTTTGTCACTCCTTCTTCCTAGTCTGTTTTCATTTGGAAGCTTATCTGAAACCTGTCCACCATCAGTGACCCTGCTGGTATTTAAAATACCGGTGGCATAGCTTTCAGAATCACAGCAACTCACAAGCCACCACAGTGTGGCAAACTGACAGATGTGTGGTGGCTAGCACCAGTAAGTGATGTTAATTACCATTTCTTTAATCTATGTCTGGATTTCTCCATTACCCTTAGTCTATTGTTGGTATAGAGTCCTGGTGTCATACTGTGGGCTATTTCATCAGACTGCAACATCATTTGAACAGCAGAGTCAGTGGTTCAAATTCACCAGCTGCTCTTTGGAAACGCTATACAGGGCCGCTATGGGTCGGAATCAACTTGACAGCACTTAGCAGCAACTGTTGCTTTATCAATTTTATTATGATGCTTTCATTTTAATTTTTCATGTTGTGAGATGTCATATCTTGGTGTCTATTTCCATTGTTTGTGTGCAGAGTAAGTCCTTCATTTCAAGTAACACTGCAACTGTCTTTTCTTCAGTTAACCTTCTACCACTTCTATCACTTCCCTAATTTAGGATCTTCATTTCTATTACTATGTTCTTTTGCATCTACCACTGAGCATTGAGCATCTAGCGGATACTCAGATGACACATTGTTTGCACCGTTGAAGAATATGGAAAGAAGGTGGAATGGAAACAAGAATCACAGGCAGGAGGAAGTGGGATAACTGTTGTTCCATGGAGGGGATTGCAATCATTTGAAATATAACAAAGTGTATTATTTGTTGAATGTAAAACTGATAATCTGCTCTATAAACCTTCACCCAAATCACAATAAAAAGTTTGAAAAATGGTTAAAAAAACAAACCAAATTGAAAATAAATAAAAGTTAAAGGAAAAAGAAAAACAAAGAATAAAGAAAAAGTCTCAAATCAATAATCAATTATTTTATGTTCTGTATATTTTGAAAAATTGAATATTCAGTTTTATCATATGGATCCTTCAATGTGTAAACTAAGAGTCAAATGAATTCGGATTTGGGGGGGGGAAGGTAATAATGAGGCAGTAAGTGGAAAGATGGTGCTTTGGCTGAATTGATGGAGATGTATCTGTTCTTGGCATTCGAACAGGGCTTCAGGTGCCAAAAACTCAGAATGAAAAGCTCACAGAGAGGCTTAAGGGCCAAGGGGAAAGTTCTCCCCCACTGGTCCAGTGATGGTCCCAAGACTAAGAAGTATTTTCAAAGCTTTTCTCCAGGGATTTCTTGAGGTTCAAGTAACGCTTGAAGATCTCCTTTTGTCATATTTTACTTTATCTAACGGGCCTCTGTGATTCCAGCATGGGTAGGGTGAGTCTGCCCTTGGGGTGAATTTGAGTTTGGTGCTAAGGAGGAATGTAAAAACATAAAGCATGTTGCCTATGAATGTGAATTCCTATGGACAGTGAGAACTGAGCTAATTCCTCCCTTCACTTTCAGAATTCATAACACAAATGTTATCAAGCACCTACTTTGTACCCACCAGCTACTCCTAGGAAACCCTGTACAGGATCACTATTAGTCAGAATCAATGCAATGGTACTTAATAAAAACGACTTTATACCATATATTGTTTTAGAATGGAGAAATCTTGTTCATGTCACTGAGTTTACCTGACTTCGTTTAAAGAAAAACTAACTGCTCCATAGTTTGCAGACTGGGGATTTTACAATTTACATTCTTCATCACTTTTTTGCACATTATTGGGTTTACTGATACTTAATGTCTAGGCCGCTGGTTCAAGGTCACCAGCTGCTCCTTGGAAACTCTATACAGGGTTGCTATGGGTCGGAATCAACTAGACAACACTTAACTACAACAACAACAATGTCTCATAATTGCATTTATCTGATGCCCAACTATTTGTCTGTTCACATTTTCAGGAGCAATGTTATTATCGTTGTCAACCCCTGAATTCATAGAATGAGATAGAGATCATTAGTGACGATTTTCCTAGAATGTCAGCTGAATTGTTTCTATTTTTCTGTGTCTTTCGTTGCTCTACTGTCTCTCTCCCATTGCCTTTCTCCTCTCTCTTTTCTCTTACAGAACACATACCAGACTTTCAAACCTCGGGGTGCTCTTTAGCACACTACAGATCAAGTTCCTAACTCTTGCCTTTTCTTTTTGCAGATTTAGCTGCTATAGAGTGTTTGTGGATGACTGGCACGTACAGTTTTATTTCTTTTGTGGAGTAATTGAAATGGAGACATGACTCAACTCTTACTGAAATACCACATTGTAAAGCTGACAGATTTGGAAAATACTGGAACTCCTACCCTACCCAAAGCTGTCTTTCTGGTCTCCTATTCTATTATCCCACCCATTAGTTGTTGTCCGTGCTTCAAGACTCTTTTCTCTACTTAATTTAGTTGCATGACTACATGTGATGCTGTGTCTCAGTGAATTGTAGATTGGGGATGGAAAAAAACAAAAATAAAACAGTGCTGTACCTTTGGAGCAAATCTGTTTAAGAAGTAAGGAAATTCTTAGATCGGAATTTCTGTTCAGGGGTCATTGGGGAAAAAATAAATAAATAAAATCAGAGTTCTGGGCAGTAAAATGACTTTTGATTCCCTAGATTGGAATTGATGATGAGCAGTGTATGTGGCAATACATTTTAAGTGGTTCTAATCAAATACGAACTGAGATAGGAATGTCATGCATGCTTATTTTTTCCTGATTAAACCCCAATTGCTTGTGTGTACTTCATCATTTTCTCTGACCTCCACTCCATTCCACTGTCAGCTTTTTTTTTTTTTTTTTTTTAAATAGGGAAGGAATTAAGTTTTAAAGATGTTTGATATTTAGTGCAATTTTATGAGTTCTAGGATGAGATTTGAGAGCTTCTGGTCTGAATAAGAAAAACTTCCACATCAAGGATCACACCTGCGTGGGTTCCTTTGTGTAATCCTCCCTCGCCAGCGGGCCATTTCAATGGTAATCTCCTGGAAAGACATCACACTCCTGATGCCTTGTTGCTAGTGAGGTTCTAATTACTTATTTTTGGAGATAAACCCAAAACCAAACCATAAAGATGTCATGTGTGCAGAGTAGGACTACTCCATGGAATTTTGAAGGTAATAACCTTTTGGAGGGAGATTGCCAGATCTTTCTTCAGAAGTGTTTTTGAATGAATTTGAACTAATAACCTTTCAGCTAGTATTTGAGGAATTAATTGTCTTCACAACCCAGAGACTCCATTTATGACGATAATCGCAACTAATGACATGTCACTTCTATCCTTGTGCTTCTCTCTTTCTGGCTTTTCTTCCGTCCCTCTCTCTTCTCCTCTTGTCCTTGCACTGTTTCTTCATGCTTACATCTCCTCATTAAAGAATGGTGTCTCTCTAGTCATAACCAGTTGCTGTGGAATCCATTCTGATTAATGGCGAGTGAGTCCATGTTTGCCACAATAGGGTTTTCAAGGTACCTCTGAGTGTGCTCAAAGTGACAACCTTTCTGTTAGCAGCTGAACGTATTAGCCAAGGACCCCATGAACCTTCAGACATGGGGCCTGCGTCTTTGATGACATTGCCTTGTCATCTTCTTGGATACTTCTCTAGCTCTTATTGCTTTGATGTAGGGATCCTCTGTACCTTTAGAATTTGCTTGAAGTCGGCTATTTTTACTATGGCCATGTGCTTCCCTCTTCATGAAAAGCCACTATGTTACTGCTACAGTAGAATTGTGATGTTCCACGGGCTCTGTGTTGTTCTGGGTCAGCCCTAATTCTATCTGTACAGCATCCATTTTTACATTGGAGGCTCAAAGCTGCCAGAAAAGGTACCAAACTTACTGTCTGTGAGGATGAGGTTGTGGGACCCGGTGACTTAGAGACTTAACTCATCACATTCCTAATTCTCTTCGAGTCCATCCTGAATGATGTTAGGTTTCCCTGGTTTCTGGTCCCACAGAGCAGGTCTTGCTCCCTAACCTGCTGGGTCAGGGTCCATACTGGGCAGCTTGGCCTCAGGACTATGGAGACCACATACCAGCTCTGAGATGTCTATAGTATTTCTGTGTGGTTCCATTGATTTCTCTCAGCAGGCCGGAAGGGTCATTTGTCTTGTCTTGTGATTTTTGAGCAGCAAGCAATAGCTTCTTGACAGTCAAGCAGCATGGAGGTTAGACCTCTAGTAAAGAGTCAGTTCTTACTCCATGTCCTTTTCTTTCTCCCCATTTCAAGCACTGCTTTAATGTCAGACAAACAACCTCCTTTAAGGAACCAGGCAGGACTCTTCACCGAGCGTGGAACAGGAAGATTCACTTCTTCCCTGTCTGCTCTGTGGCAAATTAATAAGCATGCATCTTTATTTTGATAAATCTTAATTCAGTCTAATTTGGAAAGCCCTTTCATAGGTTATAGCATTGTGCTGGGTCCTAGGACAAGAGGGTATGATTCTCACTGTTAGATACATGCATGTTCTTATGAACACATATGGTAATAAGCACACATGAATACACCACTGCAGATTTTGAACACACACACTCACTCTCACGTAGAGACCACCAATGAGACTGCAGCAACAAAATATTGTAACTGTTCTCAAATGTTGTGTGTCAATGAGTAGATTGCAACTCATAATGACCCAGTGTGACAGAGTAGAACTGCCCAACAGGATATCCTAGCCTGTAATCTTTATGGGAACAGATCCCCAGGTCATGTTTCCTATGGGGCTGCTGGCGGGTTTGAACAGCCAGCCTCTCAGCAGGTGAGCATTTTTAATTCAACCAAGTTTCTTTATCTCAAACTAAACTTAATGTTTTAACTCCTGTCTGGCTATGTTGTTAAATGTTGTTGAGTATATTCCCATTCATAGTCACCCGGTAGAGGATTTCTGAGAAGTTACTGGTGAGTTTGAACTGCTGACTTTGTGGTTCAAACTGACCTTGAATCTGGTGCTTATCCTATGGTACCACATCACATCATGGTTTCCCAAGATTCCCTACAAGGACAATTTGCTTCAAGGCTTTCTGATTAAGGGGCATGATTCCCAACAACTTGTTCTAGCAACACCTTGATTCCTTTCACTTCCTGTCTTATTTCTATCTACACGTGTTCACTTGAGAAGCACAGCTGCAGACCTCCCAAGCTCTTTAAGAAAGATTACCGTGAGCATCGCACCCCAAACAAGTGTTTCCGCTGTTCTTGCTCCATCATTGTGTAACACTCTGCACATCACTATTCTATAGAGCCTCACTCCTTAGATGTGAGGATGACAAGACTGTGCCTCACATACTTTGGGCATATATTAAGAGAGACCAGTCCCGGGAAAAGGACAACATGCTAAGTCAATAGAGTGTCAGTGGTAAAAAGGAAGATGCTCAATGACATGGAATGACACAATGGCTGTAACACTAGATTCAAACATACCAACACTGTGAGGATGGTGCAAGACTGGGCAGTGTTTCCTTCTGTTGTATCTTGGGTTGCTCTAAGTGGAAACTTACTTAAAGGCACGTAATAGCAATACCTTAATATAGGATTATGTTGTTGTTGTTGTTAAGTGCCGTCAAGTCAGTTCTGACCCATAGAGACCCTGTATAGGGTTTCCAAGGAGCAACTGGTGAGCTTGAGCCACCGACCTTGTAGTTCAAACGGCTTCACAGTCTGGCGCATTAACCCACAGCGCCACATATAGGATTATAGCTAGTTGCAAAAACAACTGTCCCCTCAGACGGTATACTGCGAGCTCCCTAAAAGAAGTGATAGCTCTTACTCACCTCTGTGGTCACACTCTTAGCACAGTACCTAGGACATGGTACAACTGAAATCAAATGAGTTGCTGTTGAGTCACTTCTGATTCATGATGAACCATGTGTATAGAGACGGACTGTGCGTCATAGGGTTTTCAATGACTGTGACTTTTCGGAACCAGATCAAGAGGACTTTTTTCAGAGGCATCTCTGGGTGAATTCCAATCACTGACCTTTTGGTTAGTTACTGAAAGCTCAATCATTGGTACCACTCAGAGACCCCACATCATGGTAGAAATTAATTTCCATCGAATGAGTGACACGAGCAATTGATTTCCAATAGATTTGCCACTTGGGTCATGCATGACTTAAGCTATGGTAGTGGTGGTGTGCTGTGGAGTCAGTTCCGATTCATAGTGACCCCATATAGGGCTTCCGAGGCTGTAAATCTTTATGAGAACAGAAAGCCTCATGTTTCTCCTGCAGAACTGCTGGTAGTTTTGAACTGCTGACCTTGAGGTTAGCAGCCCGACTTGTAACCACTACGCTACCAGAGCTCTTTGACTGAAATTATAGTGTGAGTCAAAACCTGAAGTTATAAAAGGTGATGTGACATGGGCCCCTCCTAAGGAGTCTCTGGGATAAAAACCTATCTGGAGTATCCAATGTATTAACAGACATATGATTCCGTCTTTCCCACTACGGTTGTTTGACCAGGCTCACGTATTTCAGGATAGCTTGAGATTTAATTAAGTAAACAATCTCAACTCTCCTATAAGTTTTCCAAAAAAAGATTTTTATTAAGTTTCTAGTTGGCTATAAGCTGGACTACTAATGACAAGGTCAGCAGTTTGAATCCACCTGTCCCTCTGTGGGAGAAAGAAGAGGCTTTCTGTTCCCGTGAAGATTTACAGCCTCAGAAAACCTATACAGGATCACTATGAGTCAGAACCGACTCCACGGCCCACAGCAGCAGCAGCGCTAGCTCAGTATCTATAGCTTTCTCTCCTTCAACAGTTTTGTTAGAACAACTCTCTTTAATACGAAAACCTCAGGCTTTGTCTGCCAGTGTTGCAGTTCTGTTGAGGTGACTGTTTTTTGCAAAGTGAGGATTAAAGACATTTAAACATTTGCACATAAACTATGTTCTCTCTTGTTATTTCAGTGTAGGAGTTAATGAAGACATCTTAGTCTTCTTAATAAATTACAGATAATCTCTCTCTGCATGCATGTTTTTCTACCTCTAGCTTGGAGCCAAATGTTGCTCACACTGCAAAGAATGATGTCTGCTTGCTTGTTTTGGTATCCACTCTATTTTGATATCTAGCACAGTTTTGTAATTTAAATTGTCATGCCTACCGCTTTGCCCCAATTGCGCATTTTCTTTCTTCACAATCATCACCATGATTATCTTGTCTGTTCTTTGGTGTAATAAGTTCCATGTGGGTCTCTGCATTGAACTCCACTTGGAATTTATAAAAAAACAGATTTGGAGGCACAATCTATGAATCTGAGGTTTCCTGAAGAAACTTTGTGTAAAATAGGTGAAAGAAAACAGTAAATTCTACTTTAAAGACATAGTTTGTGTTTGAGCGTAAATGAATCTCGCTAACATGGTGAAGTTTTTCTTTCATCATGATTTTAAACCACAAAGTCTCTATTTGGAACTATTCTGCTGAAGTCTTTACATTCTTTTATGTATGTGAAAATGATTAAAGGATTTAAAAAATATTTTCCTTTGTATTTATTCAGATTTGAATTTATATTGTTGTTTATTTATTTATCTCTACTATTCTGGTAGCGTAGTGGTTATGAATCGGGCTGCGAACCGCAAGGTCAGCAGTTCGAAACTATCAGCAGCTCCACGGGAGAAAGATGAGGCTTTCTGCTCCCGTAAAGATTTACAGCCTCGGAAACCCTGTTCAGGGTCGCTATGGGTCGGAACCGACTCAAAGGCACTTAACAACAACTATTAGTCCAAATTGGAGTGTTCACAGTCTTCAGAATTCAACAGGATGGTAAAGACCAAGGGTGAACATAGGTCTCTCTCAATATACTCAAGGCATTCTTTTCTTTAGACAGAGCCCAGGGCAAAGGACTTTTCCAGTATTTACAAACATGGCCCAGAAACTGTGCTGGGGAGTAATAGGGTAGGGAATAGCACACTTTTTTTGTAAATATTCTGTAAACGTTACAGACCAAGCACATTTTTCTGTTGCCTTTTCTTCTTTATCTCTCCCACCATAATCCTTCGTTTTGGTTGTTTTTAAATGCTGTCAAGTTGGTTCCAACTCATGGCAACCCAGTATAGGGTTTCCAAGTAGTTGCTTGTTAGTTTGAACTACCGACCTTCCTGTTAACAGTCCAGTGCTGATCCTACAGCATCATCCCAGGACTCTACCACAACACTTTAAATATGTAATATCCACTGTCAGCTCATGAGGCCACACAAATACAGGCCCGGATCAGGATGTAGCTCACACTGGGATTGCTTGCCCCTTTTGAGTGTGTGTGGGTAAGGCGCCTTAGTGAGCAGGGGTTGAGTTCTCAGTGGCTACTAGAAACGTCAGCTATTTGAACTCACCAGCTGCTCTGCAGGAGAAAAGACCTGGTGGTCTGCTCTATAAAGAATAAGACACCCTATGGGGCAGTCCTACTCTGTTATCAAAGTCCCCACTTTAGATGACATATGGAATATGAGTCAGAATCGGCCGTTAGCAGTCCATGCTTATCCTACTCTGTTATATGAGTCAGAGTCGGTGGTTAGAAGCTCAGTGCTTATCTTACAGTGCCATACCAGGACACTGTCTTAGAACTGGTGGTGGTGAGTCCAGGCACAGAGGACCCTAGGACCCACAAAGGAGAAGAGCATGCATGGAATGTGGAACCCTATCCAGAGAAGCAGGGACACCAGAGATGGAGGCAACAAAAAGGACATGGAGAGATGGAGCAGCTGAGGGCTCTAGACTTCTGGAAAGAGAAAGGCTTTGTGCTGGTGGCCACAAGGCAGGCTTGCAGAATGTGTCCTTTGGTTGTTTAAATGACTATATATTCCTAAGTGTTTTTGTATACATCCCAAAAAAGAAAACAAAACAACACAGAAAAGCAGAGGGAATAGAAGCAAACACTGTTGAATGATGATACACGAAGGAGATTGTAATCATTGCAATGAAATGATGAGTGTACAACCGATGTTCTCCATGTAAACTATCACTCTATTCACAATACAAATTTAAATAAAAAAAAAAAAAACACACACACACAAAACTGGTGGTGGTGGTGATGGAGTGCCATCGTGTCAGTTCCGACTCATAGCAATCTTGTATAGGTTTTCCAAGGCTATTCATCTTTGTGGGAGCAGAAAACCTTTTCTTTCTCTAGAGGAGTGTCTGGAAGATTCAAACCACTGACTTTGCAGTTAGCTGCCCAAAGCACAACCACTAGCAACCAGGGCTCTGTTGTTGTTTTAGGTATTGTCAGTCAGTTCTGACTCATAGTAACCCTGTATAAAGTTTCAAAGGAGCAGCTGGTGAGTTTGAACTGCTGACCTGGCAGTTCAAATTGATCTTGCCTTCTAGCACATAAACTCACAGCACTACACCAGGACCAGTTTGTTTACAACAACAACAACAACAAACCCAATCCATGGAGTCAATTCTGGCTCATAGTGACCGTATAGGACAGAAAAGAACTGCTCCTTAGGGTTTCCGAGGCAGCACATCTTTATGGGAACACAAGCTTTATCTATCTCTCAATGAGGAGCTGGTGGGTTAGAGCTACCAGGCTTATGGTTATCAGCCCCACAGTTAACGACGGCACCAGCAAGGACCGTTTAAAGTGCCTGCAATCAGTGGATGGCTGCAGACAAGATCTCTAAGAGATACACTTATCTCCTTAAAGACCCTAGTGTGATACAGTAGGATCTGCACTGGATTGTTAACTACAAGATTAGCACTCTTCGGAAACCCTACACAGAGTAATTTGAGTCAGAACCAACTGAATGGCACATAACAACAAGAAGGTGCTTTCCTTAAAAAGGTCCAATCAAAACAGTGACTTCCAAGAAGATCTGCTGCATCAGTTAAAATCAGGGCAGAGAGGTCAACTCAGAAGGTTATGGCAACTGTTTTGGGGACTATTAGCTGTAAAGTTGGCAGTGTAAACCTGCCAGCCATTCCTCAGAAACCCTATACAAGGTTGCTCTAAGTCGGAACTGACTCAGCAGCACTTAACAGCAGCAGCCTGGGGATAATCTGAATAGATCTTCTCAGAGAAGACAGGAAGACTGCAGAGGCTAGTTGTTGTTGTTGTTGTTATGTGCCGTGGAGTCGGTTCCAACTCATAGTGACCTTGTACAGGGTTTCCGAGGCTGTAAGTCTTTACAGAAAGCCTCATCTTTCTCCCACGGAACAGCTGGTAGTTTCAAACTGTTAACCCTGGGGTTAGCAGCCTGGTTGGTAACCACTACGCTACCAGAACTCCTTAGAGGCTTATTAGGAAGAAGTTTTAAGAAAATTGAAAACTGCATTGGTGAGAAAAATACCAGGGAATTTGCACTGAAGATTATTTTTTTTTCTATCATCACAATACAACTACTTATTCTTGAGGTTAGCAAGGGCTAGTGTTGTACAAGAATGCCATTGGAAAACCTTACCCAATTTACCCTGCAGACCTGATCTTGTCCCTTCAGAGTTCATTTTATTTCAAAATCTCAAAAGACACTTAAAAGGAACATGATTTGAATCACTCACCAATGTCAAAACTGCCATTTCGATGTGGTGTGAATTGAAGAGTACAGAATTCTTCGCAGAAGGGCCAGAGAGATGGAAACATCACCTTAAAAGTGTACATATATAGATGGAGGAGATGTCAATAAACAGCAGTTTCACATTTGGATATTTTTGTTTAATAAAGGTGTCTATGATTTTGTAGAAATATTTTTTTACTTATCCTAATAAACACACATATGTACAAAATGCAGATCATCCTGTATTAATTTTTAATATAATCATAATATTTTTGAAAGCATAGCCTTAACCTAGTGGGCAATTCTAAGGTTATGGTAAGCTCTCCTCTTTTGCTGAGAGAATCCCCATTTAAACCCATGCAGCCACTTAAAATCTGACAAACTGCTTCTGTAAAGTTTACGATCCTGAAAGCCTTAAGAGACAGTTATATGGCATGTCTATGAGTTAAAATCAACTCACTGACCCCCAACAATAGACAATAGACAACATTCTATCTTATCAAAATACCATCATGTTATACTCTGGTCACAGAACTCAGATTAAATTGTACTCAGTTTGTATTTCACTTTTTCAGTATAATATGTAATACTCTAAGGAATATCTTCGTAATTGCAGTCTTTCTGAGTGCTTTATAAAAGCTTGCAGTCTCAGTCTATTAACTGGGGGGGGGGGGGTCGAAGATTTCACAAACTAGAGAAGAGCATTAACAACCATATGAGATTTTCTTGGAAGGTTTTAAGGAGAAAGAAAGGCAATAAAATATTTTTGCTCTTTCTTATAGGAAAATAAATAACCTTTAAGAATTTACGATTTTTTTCCTTACTCAACAAGGTTTGCCAAGCTCTTCACGAAACCTTTTCTCCCAGTTTATCTCTTCTATCTCCAAATTATTTTTCCACTTGACTTAATCACCCCTTTCTCCATGAGTCCCTTAGGCCCGTATTACTCACACAATGTACTGAGAAACCAGAACTCGAACACTAAGTGCTACTTTTTCAAAAATGGTCTGAAAGGAGCATTTTCTGATACCAATTCTACCTTGAAAGGCCATAGATCTCAGGTTACAATGAAACCAGGATGATTTGAAATGTCAAAAATCTCAACTTGGTGAAAAAGGTAGAGTGTTTGCTCTCACATTGTTCATGCCAGCTGAATTAGAATTAATCATTCTCTCAGAATGATTTGGTATTAAAAGTTGTTGGAAAGCAAATGAATCCTGTTAACCAGGAATGGTTTTATTTAGCCATGAAATTAGGAACTAAACGTCTACAGTTGGGACAATGCTAAAGGTTTGGACAAAAAAAAAAAAAGGCAACATTTAATTAAATCCTAGTATAACATAGAAACTCAAAAGATAAAAGATAGACAGGTTGGTTATAGATTATAACAAGTGTTAAGAAATGTTAGCATGCTCTTTTCCTTTGGATCTGGGTCTCACATCTGGGTCATCTCGTATCTCTGAGCCTGATGTAATCACCAGATTTTTGAAAGCATAACCTTTCCAATAGTGGCCTGCTCTATTGTTTGCCTTCCTGCTGGCCTGGCTCAGCTGACCTGGACTTGAGACTTTCCCACATCTACAATTAGGAGGCAGGACAAGATGGCAGACTAGGCAGAAAGGCTACGTGGACCCTCTGCAGCAAGAATGTGGAAAATGGTATGAAACAGATACAGAAGATGGTCCTGGAACTCTGAACTTCAGCTGAAGGAATAAGAAGTTAATCTAGTGCTTACTGGGAGAAAGAGTTGGCCAAATGCGGCAGGACAGGAGAGGATTGCTGAGTTGTAGTGGCTAACAGGACCTGTCACAGACATATTGAAAGTCTCTGAGTGGCTTCAGAGACAAGAACATATATCTGTGGCTTGCAGAGACAAAAGTGTGATTTTTTTTTTTTTTTTTTAATTTCTTCCTCTCTCTGATTCTCCATACTCACCTGGGGACCAGAAGCAAGGCTGGCCTCTACTAGTGTATACTTCCAGGAAAGCTCTTGCTTTTCAGAAGTTAGAGCCAATCGAAGGTTGTGAGTTCCACTGAAGTGGGGTGAAGTTAATTGTAATAACCCCACTTGGGTGGGCTGTGCTCCAATTCTACAAAATTGGCCCTAACCAAGCCTGAACTAACTCTGACTAGAAGCAGCTGAATGAACACATGGGGCAGAGAAGAGGGACTGGATATTTGTGCCAGACAGGTACAGCAGGACCATCTTGAACTTTTTTGGGCACTTGTGGAGGCAAAGGCCAGTAGGTTGTACACAGGCTTACTGCTATTGGTGGAGAGATATCAGTGCCCAGTTTTTAATTTTGTTTTTGTTCTTTTCCTTCTTCTTTCTTCATTATTAGTTGATTTTATTTTTTCTCTATTCCTTGCTGGCTTGTCTGTTTGTTTTTCCTCTCTCTTGTGTGTGTGCTTTCTCTCCTTGCCTCTCTCGACAGGAGACAACAACTAGGACCACACAGCCCAACCACAGCTGTACTCTGTACAACCCCACCAATTGGGCTAGAGTTGGTACCAGATGCTAGACACTGGATCAACGATAACAATCAACGTCAGCTAAATCTACCCTGAACTCAACTGTATGAATAGTGAACAGAGAATGTTGCACAAACTCATTTTTTTTTTTTTTAGTTTCCTCCTTCCTCCCAACTTTTTATTGTGAATTGAATGAAGGTTTAAATAGCAGACCATCAATTTTACATTCAACAAATCCTACACCTTGCTTATTTCATTACATGGTTGCAATTCCACCCATGTACAAACAGTTAACAGCATTTACCTCTATTCACTTTAACTACTACATTCCTCCCTGTGTCTCCTGCTACCTTCATCTTTCCTTGGCTAACCTCCCTCTTATTATATGTCTGCTCTGTCACGCATGTTAACATGTGTCTAACCTAGGAGCTCTGGTAGCGTAGTAGTTACGAATCGGGCTGCGAACCTTAAGGTCAGTGGTTCGAAACTACCAGCCGCTCCGCAGGAGAAAGATGCGGCTTTCTACTCCCATAAAGATTTACACCCTCGGAAATCCTGTACAGGGTGGCTATGGGTCAGAACCAACTCGACGGCACTTAACAACAACAACAACCTCTAGTCCATTAATAAGTCCCTCCCACCCAGCCATCATAGATTGTTTCTTTTATCAAGAAAACCTGCTTTAACTATTTACAACATTGGTCTCATACAATATTTGTCCTTTGGTGATTGACATGCATGCAAAAATTCTCAACAAAATCTTAGTCAACAGAATTCAACAACTTAATCAAAATATTAATACATCATGATCAAGTGGCATTCATACCAACAATACATGGATGATTCAATATTAGAAAAACAATCAATATAATTCAGCATGTAAAAAAAATAATGAAAAGAACCACATGATCATATAGATTCATATAGAAAAGGCATTTCACAAAATCCAACGTCCATTCTTGGTAAAAACACTCAAAAAGTAGGAACTGAAAAAAAATTAATCAACATAATGAAGAGCAGGTATGCAAATCCAACAGCCAACAACACCCTCAATGGAAAGAAACTGAATGCATTACCTTTGCAAACAGGAACCAGACAAGGATGCCCTTTATCACCATCCCTATTCAATACTGTGTTGGAAGTCTCAGCAGAGCTATACTATAAGGCAAGAAAGAGAAATTATAGGCATCTAAGTCCAAGGTGCATTGAAGGCCCTGGCAAAGAACAAGACACCAGAAATTGATGGAATAAAAATTGAAATATTTCAAGAAAGTGAGGCGGCACTGGAAGCACTTACTCATCTATGCCAAAAAAATTGGAAGACAACTCTCTGGCCAATGGATTGAAAGAGATCCGTATTTGTGTCCATTCCAAAGAGAGGTAACCCAACAGAATGCGGAAATCATTGGTATATATCTTTGATATTCCATGCGAATAAAGTTTTACTAAAGGTAATACAGAAACAGTTGCAAGCTTACATTAACTGAGAACTTCCAGAGGTTCAAGCCGGATTCAGAAGAGGCCGTGGAATGAGGGATATCATTGCTGATGTGCGATGGATCATGGCTGAAAGCAGAGAATATCAGAAAAATGTTTACCTGTGCTTGATGGACTATGCGAAGGTTTTCGATTGTGTGGATCATGACAAGCTATGGGCAACACTGCAAAGTATGAGCATTCCAGAACACTTAATTGTGCTCATGAGGAATCTGTAAATGGACTAAGAGGTAGCTGTTTGAACAGAACATGGGAACACTGAATGGTTTAAAATTAAGAAAGGTATGCGACAAGATTGTATTCTTTCACCATATTTATTCAAACTGTATGCTGAGCAAATACTCCAAGAAGCTGGGTTATATGAAGAAAATGTGGCAACAACCTTGGTTGCTGAAAGTAAAGAAGACTTAAAATATTTATTGATGAAGATCAAAGAGCACAGCCTTCAGTGTGGATTGCATCTCAATGTAAAAAAACAAAATTGCTCACCACTGGACTAATAAACAACATTCTTATCAATGGAGAAAAGATTGAAGCTGTCAAGGACTTCATTCTTCTTGGACAACTATAAACACTCATGGAAGCAGCAGTCAAGAAATCAAATGACATATTGCATTAGGTAAATCTGCTGCACAAGACCTTTTTAAAGTGTTGAAGAGCAAAGATGTCAGCTTGAGGACTAAGATGTGCCTGACCCAAGGCATGGTATTCTCAATAACCTCATAGGCATGCAAAAGCTGGACAGTGAAAAAGGAAGACAGTAGAAGAACTGATGATTTTGTGTTATGGTGTTGGAGGAGAATATTGAAATTTTTTTGGGCTGCCAAAAGAATCAACAGATCTGTGTTGGAAAAAGTGCAGCCAAATTGCTCCTTGGAGGCCAAGATGGCCAAACTTCATCTCTCATACTTTGGACATATTGTCAGAGGGAGCGGTCGCTGGAGGAGTATATCATGTTTGGCAAGGTGAAGGGTCAGAGAGAAACAGGAAGACCCCCAATGGGATGGATTGTCAAAGTAGCAGCATCAATGGGCTCAAGCATGGCAACAACAGTGAGGTTGGCCCATGATCAGGTAGTGTTTTGTTCTGCTGTGCATAAGGTTGCTATGAGTCGGTAACAACTCAATGGCACCTAACAACAACAACAAATTGGCAAAAATGAAGTAAAAAGCTCTCTCTTTGAGATGATATGATTTTATATATTAAAAATCCCAAAGATTCAGCAAAGTGCTAGGGTTCAAGGTCTATATATAAAAATAATTTGGATTGCTCTATACTATTAAAGACAGCTCTGAAAAGGAAATTAGGAAAACAATACCATTTACAATAATCACTCAAAAGATGAAATACTTAGGAAGGAATAAATCTATTCATAGAAACAAAAGACCTTTACAAAGAAAACTACAAAACACTACTACAAGAAACCAGGAGAGACTTGCAAAAATGGATAACTATACCATGCTCATGGATAGGAAGACTTAATATTGTGAAAATGTCAATACTAACCAAAGTAATTTATAGATATAACATAATCCCAATCCAGATTTCAGCATCATTCTTTAAAGAGATGTAACAAATGATAACTAACTATATGCAGTAAAAGAGAGAGACTTTGGGTAAGCAAAACCCTTCTTAAGAAGAAGAAAAAAGTTGAAGGCCTCTTACTCCCTGATCTCAAAATTTACTACACAGCTACAACATCCAAAACAGCCTAATGTTGGTATAACAACAGACATATAGATAGATGGAACAGAATTGAGAACCAGAAGTAAATCCATCCACATACAGTCAACTGATCTTTGACAAAGAGTGAAAACACATTAAATAGGGATGGATAGTCACTTCAACAATGGTGCCAGCAAAACTGGAAACTGACTTGCAGATGAATGAAACAAGACCCATGTTTCATACCATGTACAAAAACAAACTCAGTGTGGATTAAAGATCTAAATGTAAAACCTCGAACAATCAAGATTATCAATGAAAATATAGGGACAAACTTAGGGGCTCTGATACATGGCATACATACACTATCAAATATTACAAAAAATCCCATACAGATAGTGGAAGACAAAATAGATGACTGGGACCTCCTAAAAATTAGAAACTTAGGTACACCGAATGATTTCAACAAAAGAGACAAAAGGGAGCCTACAGAGACTGAAAAAATGTTTTGCAATGACATATCAGACAAGGAAATAATATTTAAAATTTATAGAAAAACTACAACACTTCTAGAAGAAAAAGACAAACAATCCAATTTAAAAATGGGCACAAGACATGAGCAGACACTTCACCAAGGAAGACATTCAGGCCTCCAATGTACATATGAAGAAATGCTTAACCTCATTAGTCTCTAGAGAGATGGAAATTAAAACAACAATGAGATATCATCTTACACCAGCATTAACAGCACCAATTTGAAAGAAAGAAAGAAAGAAAGAAAGAAAGAAAGAAAGAAAGAAAGAGAAAGAAAGAAAACAACAAATGCTGGTAGGTGTAGAGTATAGGAACCTCCCACATTAATAGTGGGGCTGTAAAATTATCCAACTACTGTGAAAAACTGTATGGTGCTTCCTCAGAAAATTGGAATTAGAAATACCTGATGACCTAGAAATCCCTCTTTGGTATATATCTACAAGAAATATGAACCAAAACACAAATAGATATATAGACCCTGATGTTCATTGCAGCAATATTCACAATAGCAAAAAAAAAAAAAAAAAGAAGACAGACTAAGTACCCTTCAATGGAAGAAGGGGTAAACAAACTTTGTTTGTTTACAATGGAGTACTATGCAACATTTAAGAATAACAATGAATCTGTGTAATGTCTCATAACATAGATGAACCTGGGCAATAGTATACTGAGTGAAATTAGCCAATCACAAAAGGACAGATATTGTATGATTCCATTTTTTAAAATCTTAAAAAAAAAAGTTTCCATGCTAAAAGAAATATCTTTATGTTACCAGGGATGAGAGGGGGTGGTGGAGAGTAATTCACTGGATAGAGGTTAAACTAATGTTAGCTGAGGTGATGAAGAGGGTAATATACAAGGAGGAGGAGGGTGGAAGAAAATAGAATGATGAAGATAGGTGAAGACACAGATATGCATGATCTAAAGGAGATACAGGTAAATACTGATACATAAACAACCTTGGAACAACAGTTGTTGTTGTTAAGTGCCGTCAAGTCAGTTCTGTTTGTGTAAATCCATGTGTTAGGCAGATTAGGTAAGGGAGGAAGAGAGGGACATACATATATTCATATATCCTACAAATACATGAGGGAAAACCAGAAAGTTCATTGTAATATTCCATAACCTTTTCATTCCATTTTTCCATGATTTTTCATGCCCCCTTGTATATAACATGTCTATTATTGTAGATGAGGAAGGAAACTGAGGTTCTAAGAGAACATATGACTTACCTAGGATCTTAAACCTGAAACTAGCACTCATTTGTCAGTTTGTTGTACTGTAGTGACTGAATGTTGCTATAGTGTAAGAAGCGATGTGCCAGGTTTAAAATATTTCAAATACCAGCTGGATCACCCATGGTGGGTCTATTTCAGTGGAGCTTCCAGACTAAGACAGACAAGGATGGAAGGCGTGACAATCTGCTTACAAAAATTAATCAATAAAAACTTTATGGATCACAACAGAACGTCATCTGACTGATATACTTTGGATATGTCAACAGGAGGGATCGATTGCTAGAGGAGGACATCATGTTTGGTGAAGCAAAGGGCCAATGAGGATGTGGGAGACTCTCAGTGAAATCGATTGTCACGATAGCTGGACACATGCCTGCAATTATGAGTCTAAGGAAAGACCAGGCATCATTTTGTTCTGTTGTCCTTAAGATCACCTCGAATCAGCGTCGACTTGAAGGAAGCTATCTATCCAAACTTCAAAAGTAGGAGCATTGAACTCTGTATCTGAGATCCTTTTCAGCAAATACCAAGTGTGGCAGAATCTAAAGAGATTGTAACACTTCCTTCTCCAAACAATCTTCTTCATGTTTATGTCATGATATTGTGCCATTCTACCACAAAAGATATTCTACAATAAAGATATTCTTTTTGGGTACCTTCACCAACCTTTATAAAAACTTCACAATGTAGAAGTGCTTTTGACCACTTTACAGTTGAAAACGTTATATTGAGCAGTCAAAATTTACTTACTTGAGATTCCACAACTAGAAAAAGTCCCCCTGGCACTTAAACCCAGGGTTCTGGAACAAACTTCCTGTTTTATCTCTATGAATAACTGTTCATTCCTTAGAGGAGCAGCACATCAACACTTTCTATAGAAATTGTTTAGTCATCTACAAATGCAAGAGCACATAAATTTGATGTTGATGGAAAGAGCAATCCAGAGGCTCAACAGAAGGCAAGAGATCTAAATCAACTTTCAAAATTACGTGGTTTGGAGGAGGATGTGTGTGCTATGGGGAGGGAGTTGATAGTACTGGTGATTTACATAAGGAAAGTGTGTGCTCTAGGCAAGTTATGGAAACTCTTCCTACATCACATTTCCTCATCTGTAGAAATGATTCCAAGAAGGGCACTTGAAAGAATGTGGTAAGGTAACTAAACATAAACTGCAGCTACCTCAAATTTTTACCCACAGAACTTACAAGTGTTTCCCTGAGGACCCTGGTAGAACAAACAGTTAAGCACTCAACTGTTAAATGAAAATTTAGCAGTCCATATCCACCCAGCAGCCCAGTGGGAAGAAAACCTGGCTATCTGCTCCCATAAAGATTGCAGCCAAGAAAACTCCGGTGAGCAGTACTCCTCTGTCACAGAGTTACACTTGGGCAGAATTGACTTGACAACACTCAATAACAACAATTGGGTCTTTGTTATGAAAATAAAGCAAAACAAAAATTGAAAGCCTAGTCTGGATCCCATTCTCCCACAGCTACTGGACTATTTCTTGGCTCTGGCAGTGTAGTGGTTACGAGTCATGGTCAGCAGTTTGAAACTACCAGTGGTTCCACAGGTGAAAGATGAGGCTTTCTGGTCCCGTAAAGATTTACAGGCTCAGAAACCCTATGTAGGGTCATTATGAGTCAGATTTACTCCACAACACACCACCATCACCTAGTAGGAAGACGCCTACAAGTTTTCTGTTCTCACTTCCTCCAGTTTCTTCCCTCCATTCTTTCTTAAACCAACTTCAGCCAGACTTTTACCACATTAGTCTGCTGAAACTACAGTCTCACTTTCAAGTGACTAAATCCTTGAGTCCTTTTTCTACCACCATCCTATTTGACCTCCCAGTGACACAGCTGGTCACTCTCTTATCCTTGATTCTTTTTCTTCCTTAGTTTACAAGGCCTTCTACCTCAATGATAACTCCTTCATCTCTTTTGTTGGGTCCTATGGTATGAACTGCTAAACTTTCTGCTCTTTGGCTCGGTCCTCTTCTCTCCAGATGTGAAACGTTGTCATCTTTTATTTCCTTTATCTACGCCATCCCATGGTGATCATATCAAAAGTCATAGATTTCAATGTCATCTATCTGCTAACAATTTCAAGTATGTAGGTCCAGACTAGATCTTCTCTGAAGTTCCAGCCTCAGAGAGTTAATTGCAGACTGGACATCACCTCTTGGGTGTCTAATTGATATTTCAAATGCAACATATCTAAAGCTAAAATTTACATGCCCCCCTCTCCTCTGCAGCCTTCTTCACCTCAGTGTATCTCAATTCACTCTTTTGTTGCTTAAGGTCAAAGGTTTTAGTTCTCATCCTCTCCTATCTCTCATGGAACCCCTTAGGAAAACCCTACCTTCAAAATATATCTGAGATCTGACAATTTCTCCCTATCTCCACTGCTACTACTCTGGCTTCAGCCTTATCATTTCTCACCTAGATTATGGTAATAACTTCCCAAAGTCTACCCCTGATCCCTATGTGAAAGTCAGAGTGATCTTTTAAAACAAGTTAGATGATCTAGCATACGTCTTCTAACCCACATACAATGCCTCTTCATTGCACAAAGAACCAAAGCCAAAGTCTTTAAAAGGGCCTACTAGGTCCTTTGTGCTCTGACCCCTGATCCTTTTGTCTCCATTTTCTACTATTTTTTTCCCTCCATTCCAACCATACTGCCCTCCTGTTTATCCTTGGATCCCAGACACCTTCTCCCACAGGGCCTTCGTTCTGGCTGTTTCCTTACCTGAAATACTCTTTCTTCCTACGCATACGCATTTGGTTAACTCCCTTACCTCCTTCAAGTCTTTGTACAAATGTTGCCTTCTCAGCGGAGCCTACCTTAACAAACACCATTCTATCTAATACTTCATGCTGCTCCCTTACCACCATGGCACTCTCATTCCTTCTTACGTTGAGTTACTCATTTTTCCTGTAACATTCGTCACCTTTAAGCATTCTATATATTTACCTACTAATGATATATATCGTGGATTATTTGCTTTCACCCACTGGAATGTAGGCTTCTTGGGGCAGATATATTTGCCTTTGTTGTTCAGCGATTATGACAAATGCCTAGAATAGTTCTTACACATACCAATGGCTGTTGACTCTGACTCCTGTCACCCCCATATGTGACATCATAGAACTCTGCTCAGCAAGGTTCTCAATGACTTGTTCCCAGAATTTGATCTCCAGGCCTTTCTCTTGAAATGCCTCAGAGTGGACTCAAACCCGCCAGCCACTTTCTCTCTTGAAATCCCTATACAGGGTTGCTATAAGTCAGAATAACAGCAATTTGTATCAGTTAGCAGCCATCTGGGTTAACTGCACCATCCATGTGGGTTTGCCATGAGTTGCAGTTGATTTCATGAGAAATGGCTTGCCTACATTTGGCAGATACTTAATAGTTATTTGTTGAATGAATAAATGAATAAGAACTCAACTGACTCTGATTCAAGATCAGTCAGTGGGACAATGATAGAAGCAGAAACAAGTCTCACTCAATTCAAAGTAGGAGGTGTGAGCTTTCAAAAGAAAATATAAACCTTATCAATTGTAACAAAATGTATGTCAGGCTTCTGGGAACAGAATTCAAAAGATGTTTATTCTTGCAAAGAGCCTCATGCCTAGAAAGGGACTTTGCATGTTTGTTTTTGTTTTTTAACATTAAGTACCCATTCCTTTCCAGTGCACATGGAACATGCTCCAGAATAGACCATAAGTTAGGCTATCAAGCAAGCCTCCATAAATTTTAAAACTTCAAAATACTACAAACCATCTTTTCAGATCATAATGCTATGGAATTAGAAATCAACAATAAGAAGATTAAGGAAACAAATTCAAATATATGCAAATTGAATAATAACTTGCTTAAAAGCTATTTGGTAATGGAACAAATTTTAAAAATCCTTTAATCAAATGAGAACAAGACCACAATAAACCAATACCTTTGGGACACAGCAAAAGCAGTGCTCAGAGGGCAATTAATAGCAATAAACACACACATCCAAAAAGAAGAAAGAACCCAAATCAACACAGTAAAACAATACCTCCAACATTTATGAAGAAAGCAGAAAACTAAAGCTACAGTCACCAGAAGAAAAGAAATAATAACGATTAAAGCAGAAATAAATGAAATACAAAACAAGAAAACAATAGAAAGAATCAACAAGACAAGACGTTGATTCTTCTAAAGGATCACTAAAAGTGGCAAACTATTGGAAAATCTAACAAAAGAAAAGAAGTAGAAGATGCAAATAACACACATAAGAAACCATATGGGTGACATCACAACAGGACCAATGGAAAGAAAAGAGGATAATAGCAGAATACGATGAAGAACTATACTGTAATAAATTTGAAATCTAGAAAAAATGGATATATTTTTAGAAAATCATGACCTAAGTAACTCAGAGTAAAGAAGAAAACTTCAACAGACCTACAACAAAAGAAGAAACTGATGAAATAATTTAAGAGGTCTCAACAAAAATAAAAGTCCCAGCCCAGATGGTTTTATTTGTGAATTCTATGAAATATTCAGAGAAAAGCTGACTCCAATTCTATTCAAATTATTCCAGAACATAGAAAAGCATAGAAACTCCTGATTACATTTTATGAGTCAAGAGTAACTCTTATACCAAAACCAGGCATTTGTTGTTGTTAGGTGTCACTGAGTCAGTACCGACCCATAGCAACCTTAGGCACAACAGAACGAAACACTGCCCAATCCTGGGCCAACCTCAAAACTGTTGCCATGCTTGATATCACTAAAAAATAATAATAATAATAATAGCCCAATATTCCTAATGAACACAGATGCAAAAATTCTCAACAAAATTTAGCCAACAGAATTCAGCAACATATCAAAACAATATTACATCATGACCAAGTGGAATTCATACCAGGAATGCAAGGATGGATCAATATGAGAAAAACAGTCAATGTAACTTGTTATTGTTGTTGTTAGGTGTCATCAAGTTGGTACCAACTCATAGCGACCCTATGCACAATAGAACAAAACACTGCTCAAGCCTGGGCCAACCTCATAATTGTTGCCATGCTTGAACCCATTGATGCTGTCACTTTGCCAATCCCTCTCTCTGAGGGACTTCTTCTTTTTCTCTAACCCTCCATATTTCCAAACAAGATATGCTTCTCCAGTGATTGGTTCCTCCTTACAATATGTCTGAAGTATGAGAAATGAAGTTTGGCCATCCTGGCATCCAAGGAGTTCTCCGGCTGCACTTCTTCCAACACAGATCTGTTTGTTCTTTTGGCAGCCCATAGCACTTTCAATATTCTCCTCCAACACCATAACTCAAAAGCATCGATTCTTCTACAGTCTTCCTTATTCACTGTCCATATTTCGCATGCATATGAGGTTATTGAAAATACCATGGCTTGGGTCAGGCGCACCTTAGTCTTCAAGCTGACATCTTTTCTCTTCAGAAAAATAAAGATCATCAATGAAAAATAAGAACAAATTTAGGGGCTGTAATACATGACATAAGGAGCTCTGGTAGCGTAGTGGTTACGAATTGGGCCACTAACCTCAGGGTTGGCAATTTGAAACTACCAGCTGTTCCACAGGAGAAAGATGAGGCTTTCTGCTCCTGCAAAGATTTACAGCCTCGGAAACCCGGTGCAGAGTCACTACAAGTCAGAACTGACTCCACAGCACATAACAACAACAATAACAATACATGACATAAATACATACACTGCCAAACATAATTAAAATCACATAAACAGTAAAAGGCAAAATAGATGACTTGGACCTCCTAAAAGTTAGACACGTTTGAGCATCAAAAGATTTCACCAAATGAGACTTAGGGACTCCTGGGTCAATGGACAAAGATATAGTAGCCATGGAGGGCTAGAGCTGAGAGTGAAGCATCCAGCTGATATGAAATGAGGGGAGATGCACAAAAATGCCCAGACTTTCAGATAGTTCCCATTTGACCTAGCTTCAGTGACTGAATGATCAGAACTCGACTAGAGAAAGATAAAATACATTGCTTTTTTGATAAAGGAAACAAGTGTAAATTGCTAAAATTTGATTAACTTGACCTATACTTATGGAAGTATTAGCTCAAAATACCAACTGAGAGGGAAGGAATCCTCACATCAAAGATCATTCCCATCCTCTCTGTACACATGGTTGATAGTGATGGGCAACTTAGACACTGGCTACCTAAAATGCGGGGGGGTGGGGGGGGTGGAGGGCGTAGGTTGCCTATAAAGGCACAAAATGACTGGCTTACAAGTTTTCAAGAGGAAGTTTAGTTTCAGAGTGTGTAGGGGAAGGTAGAATCTTCACTGAATAGTTTTCGTCTTATCTAGATAGATCTGGTGAAAGGAGATAGGGATGATTGTTATGATTCTATAGTGAATAACTGTTATCATGATTAATTGTAGTTGTCACAACAGTAAAGGTACATAAATGTTTTGTAACATAAAAGGGGGAGTAGTTAATCTTACATTCCAGAAACAGAGGACCCTAGGACCATCAAGGGAGAAGAGCACAAGTGGAATGTGGAACCCTAGCCAGAGAAGCAGCGACACCAAAGATAGAGGCAGAGATGATGACATGGAGAGATAGAGCAGCTGAGGAATTTAGACTCATAGGAAGAGAAAGGCTGTGTGCTGGTAGCCAGGAGGCAGGCTTGCAGAATGTGCCCTTTGGCTGCTTAAATAGTTATATATTCCTGAGTGTTTTTATGTACATCCAAAAAAACAAAACCAGAGAGAATAGAAGCAAATACTGTTGAATGATGATGCATGGAGGGGACTGTAATCATTGCAATGAAATGATGAGTATAAAACCAATGTTCTCCCATGTAAACTGTCACTCAATTCACAATAAAAAAGAAATTTAAAAAAGTTTTTGCCAAAAGAGTAAAAATGAAGCCCACAGACTGGATTTTTTTTTTTTTTTTTTGACATGACATATCAGACAAGGGACTGATCTCTAAAACAATGGAAAATCAGAACATTTCTAAAAGAAAATGACAAACAATCCAATAAAAAAAAATGGGCAGCAGATATGAACAAAGACATTTAGGCAACCAGCAAATATATGAAGAAATGTTAAGATCATTAGCCATTGTTATTGTTGTTAAGTGCTGTTGAGTCAGTTGCGACTCATAGTGACTGTGTATAGGGTTTCTCCATGGAGTAGCTGGTGGTTTTGAATTGCCAACCCTTGTGGTTCAAATTGGCCTGCAATCCAGCACATTATTCTATAGCACCACATCAGGGCATTAGCTATTGTTGTTGTTAAGTGCCATAAAGTCGGTTCCAACCCATAGCTACCCTGTATAGGGCATCCAAGGAGCATCTGGTGAGCTTGAACCACTGATCTTGTGGTTCAAACTGACATTGCAGTCTAGCATATTAACCCATGCAAATTACTACGAGAGATCATTTTACACCAGCATTAATAGCAAAGTTCAAAAACAGCAGGAAACAACAAATGCTGGGACCTCCTATGTTGCTGGTGGGACAGTAAAATGGTTCAACCACTGTGGAAAATGGTATGGCGCTTCCTCAGAATGTTGGAAACAGAAATGCTGTGGTGGTGGTGTGCTGTGGAGCCAGTTCCAACTCATAGTGATCCTGTATAGAGTTTCTGAGGCTGTAATTCTTTACAGATGCAGAAAGCCTTATCTTTCTTCTGTAGAACTGTTGTAGTTTCAAACTGCTGACCTTGAGGTTAGCAGCCAGACTCATAACCACTACATTCTTTACCAGAGCTTCTTCAGCAATTACTCTACTTGGTATATATCCACAAGACTTAAAAGTCTCCAAGACATGAAGAGATACATGGATATCAATGTCCATCTCAGTCCTATTCACAATAGCAAAAAGATGGAGACAGCCTAAATGCCTATCAGTGGAAGAATGGATAAACCAACTTTGGGTTCATTGTGTGATACATACTATGAACATTGATGCTATGCAACATTGAGCAGTAACGATGACTCTGTGAAACACTTCATAACATGGATGAATCTGGAGGGCATTATGCTGAGTGAAATTAGTCAATCACAATAGGACAAACATTTTATGAGCCCACTATTGTAGAAACTCAAGAAAAGGTTTTCATGCTAAAAGAAGCCTTCTTTGATGGTCATCAGGGGTGGGAAGGAAGGGAGAGTAATCTCCGACTACAGGGTAAGCACATGTTAACTGAGTGATGGGTAGGCAATGTACGAGAAGGGTTAGGGAAATATACAAGAAGAGGGAGGTTGTCAGAAGAATGATAAAGACACAGGGAAGCAGGCAAAGGCTAAATGGATAGAGGTAAATAGTATTATATCTAGTCCCTTGAAACAGTGTTCTATGGGTAGATAAATAAACAAAGACAGGCTGAATGAGTATGGGAGGAAGAGTGGAACCACAAATACATAAGGGTTTGAAAGAGGATATTTGTACATAGATATTTACCTTTGCTGCAAACACAACTATGAATGTGGTGGAGCATACAGCAGGTAAAATGATGAAAACTTCTTAGATACTATCAAGCATGTTTAGGCAGAGTTTCTGGGACTGGAGGCACAGGACTATAATATCAGGGGACACCATGGTCAATTAGCATATCATTGACCACAATTATATCCTAATTTCATGAAAAGTGTCTGGGATCTTAACAGATCATGTATGGCAGTCAAAGGTGCAGCTACTGGTCTCTCTATGTGCAGAAGAAAGGAGAGTGATGAGAGTTGAAGATCCTTGGAACCAACTAATCCAATGGACCAATGGAGCAAGTGAACATTAGTCGCCAGGACTCTGAGAGCAGAAGAACTAGACCGTGCCTGGCTACCACTACTAACTGCTCTGAAGGGGATCACATTAGAAGGTCCCATATATCATAGGAGAAAATATAGAACGAAACTCAAAATTATAAAAAAACAACAACACTTGACCTGACTTCAATGGTTAGATGATTAGAGCTCAGCTAGAAGAAGAAAGAAGAGGGAAAAAAGAGTAATCTGATATAATTTGATGAACTTGACCTACACCTATGGATGCAGTAGCTCAAAAGAGGGAACAAATCTTTACAGCAATGATCATTCCCACCCCCTCCATACACAGAGTAGACAGGGATGGGTAACTTGGACACTGGCTACCTAAAATGGGGGAGGGGGAGGGCTACAAAGGTAAGAAGTGATTGGCTTACAAGCTTTCAAGAGGGAGCCTAGATCCAGAGGGCATGGAGTAAGGTAGAATCTCCACTGAGTAGTATCCAATCTTGCCTGGGTGGGACTGATGAAAGGAGATGGAGATAGCACTCATGTGGTACAATAGTGAATAATTACTATCAGGACTGACTGCGAGGGTTGGAAATGTAAAGGTAGACGTTTTGTAGCAAGAAGAAGAGTGATTAACTTTGCAGTCTAGGAGCGGAGGGTCCTGGGACCATCAAGGGAGAAGAGCGGAGAGTGGGACCCTACCCAGAGAAACAGTGATGCCAGAGATGGAGGCAGAGATGATGACATGGAGAGATGGAGCAGCTGGGAACTCTAGACCCGGAGAGGGAGAGGGGCTGTGTGCTGATGACCAGGGGGCAGGCATGATGACACATGGAGGGGATTGTAATCATGGCAACAAAACGATATAGGATAAGATGAATGTAAAGCTAATGTGCTTCCATGTAAACTATCAAAAAGTTCACAATAAAACAGTTTAAAAAACAACAACCAAAAAAACAGCAACAACAACAACAACAAAAAACACCCCGCGAGGCTTACTGGTTAGAAAGATTGGAAGAACCTGAGAACAATGGTCTTCGACCACCTTTCAGATTTAGAAAGGAACTCACTCTCTTCGCCCAATTTTCAGCCAAGCAGTAGGTATATGTTGTTGTTAAGTGCCATTGAGTCTATTCCAACCCATAGCCACCCTGTATAGGGTTTCCGAGGAGCAGCTGGTGAACTTGAACCACTGACCTTGCAGTTTAAATGGCTTTGCAGTCTGGTGCATTAACCCACAGTGCCACACCAGGACATAGCAGGGGACAATAACACTAGCAAGGTATGCTCACTATGGAATGGTCATTCAATATTAAAAAGGTCACATTTACCTAAGGACAAATTTGAGAAGGGATGGGAAGATGGGGAGAATGGAAATGGGAACCACAGGGAGAAAGTGGGATCACTGTTGTTGGATGGAGGGGATTGCAGTCAGTGCACCACACCAGGACTCCAGTTTATTACTCTTGTTGTTACTGGGGAAGTGAATGGGGGTGGGGGGAAGGTTTACTGAGTAAATCAGTTTTCCATTCAACAATGCAGGCACATTTTGATTTTATGCCCTTCATTGAAATCCCCACAATGTAACATCACTCATCCCACTTCCTCCCTGTGTTTCCTGTTTCCATTCTTCCATTGCAGTTCAGTGTTGTCCAATTGGTTCCAACTCATGGAGACTCTCTGTAGAGGGTTTCCAAGCAGCAGTTGGCAAGTTTCGAACTGCTGACCTTACAGTTCAAAGACTGCTTATCTTGCATGTAGTGCTTATCCTACAGTGATATGCCAGGACTCCAATTTATTGCTTGTTGTTGTTAAGTGCCGTTGAGAAGGTTCCAACTCATAGTGAACCTCTATAGTGTTTCTAAGGGGCAGCTGGTGAGTTTGACCTTCGGACCTTGTGGTTCAGTCCAGTGCTGATCCTACAGCACCACACCAGGAGTCCAGGTTATTAGTTTATTACTAGTAGATGAAAAATCATTGGCTTGATCACAAATGTAAATGCTATAGTATTATACGAGTATGCTATTTACTCAGTAGAAGATACGGAAATGAGGAAGATAGGACAGTGCATGTCAGAACCAGGGTGGCTAAGGGAAGCTGGGCATCTTTTCCTAGTAAATGAATTGCTCTCTATGAACTGTGTACATTATACCAAAAACAAAAACAAAAACAAAAAACTGTTGCTGTCAAGTTGATTCTGACCCATGGCAACCCATGAGTTGCAGAGTAGAATTGCCTCATATGATTTCCTTGGCTGTGATCTTTATGGAAATATATCGCCAAGCCTTTCTTCTATGGTACTGCTAACTGGGTTCAAACTGTCAACTTTTAGGTTAATCATAGTGCAAAAGCAATTTGCACCATTCAGAAAGTATACTTGTAAAAGCTTCTTAGGTAAAATAATGTGGCCTCTTTCTTATTATAAAGACCAAATGGGCAAATGTAGAAGTTTCTAGAAAGTTTATTCCAAATGATGTTTCAAAACCACTAGGAAGAGAAGATTTTTTTTAAAAAAAAGCCTGTCTTCTGAAATGGCATTCCCCATGGGGCTCAGTCAGGAGGTATCTTGGCTGGATTTGATATGTGATTTGCCATGGTCTTCACTCTCCAGATTCTAGGGAGATGGAGTGAGCAGGGAAGTCATGCAAGCGACTATAAGTGGTAGAAGCCGTCAGCACTATGAACAGTGCCAGGAGACTATAGGACTGAAGTTCTGATGTGTAGCAATTCAACCTATCAACAAGTTCCAGGCCCTTCCTGCTCTGGATTTCCATCTGAAACATGAAGAATTATCTTTAGAAACACAAAATGGTCAACTCTAGCCATTGTGGACTGCCACCATTTTTCCTTTCCTGTTATCTCCAGAATGGATTATCCTCAAAACCTCTTTGATGTGTGTGCATATTTCTATGAAGAGGAAATAAGCCCATTCAAAAGCAGTCATCAGTGAGAGATCTTCCTGGACATCTGAGTGTACTTTATTATGTTGTACTGGTTTGGTCCAATCTACTAGACTACCACTCCCCCCACCTTTTTTTTTTTAACTTTCCACAGTGAATTGGGAAAGGTTTACAGAGTAAATCAGTTTTCCATTCAACAATTCATGCGCATTTTGTTTTATGTTCTTGATTGAAATCCCCAGAATGTCACATGACTCATCCACTTCCTCCCTGTGTTTCCTGTTTCCTTTCCTCTTTCTTTTCTAATCTTTCTGAATTTTGTTCTTGTGTAAATGCTGCCCTTTTGATCTCAAAGGTTTATTACTCTAAAGTGTGAATAGCTCCACAGTGTTATTATCCTTCTTTTGTTGTTGTTATTAGGTACCATCACATCAGTTCCAACTCATAGAAACCCTGTATAGGGTTTCGAGGGACTGACTTGTAGGTATAAACTGCTGATCTTGTGGCTAGCAGTTCAGTGCTTATCCTAAAGTGCTACACCAGGACTCTGTCCCCCTTTTATTGTTTGGCTGTTGTTGGAAGAAGTACAGCCAGGATGCTCCTTAGAAGCCAAGATGGTCAGATTTTGTCTCTCGTACTTTGGACATATTATCAGGGGGGACTAGTCTCTGGAGAAGGACATCATGCTTGGTAAGAAAGAGGGAGACTCCGAATGAACTGGATGGACACAGTGGAAGCAGCAGCGGGCTCAAGAGTAGCAGCAATTGTGGGGATGGCAGGACCAGACAGTGTTTCATTCTGCTACACACAGGCTTGCTATGGGTCAGAACCAACTTGATGGCACCTAACAACAACAACAATTGCCTTAGAATTGGAGGTTCCACCATTCACCAGTAAACCTGGTCTTTTTTTTTTTTTCTTTTTTATTGTGAATTAAGTGAAGGTTTGCAGACAAAATGATCAGTTTTACATTCAATAAATCATATACTTTGTTTCATCCCAATGATGGCATTTCCCTCCATGTAACTACAGCTGTCTGCTTCCACCTTGTGGTTGTTGGTGTTGTTAAGTGCAGTCGAGTCAGTTCTGACTCATGATGACCCTGTATAGGGTTTCCAAGGAGAGGCTGATGAGTTTGAACTGCCAACTTTGTGGTTCAAACCGACCTTGTGATCCAGTGCTTTATCCCACAGCGCCACAGACTCATCATTATTTTTCAGCTTTGCATAGTATTCCATTGTGTGTATGTACCAAAGTTTGTTTATCCATTCTTTCAAAGATGGGCATTTAGGCTGTCCCCATCTTTTTGCTGTTGTGAATAGTGGTGAGATGAACATCAGTGTATATATATCTACTCATGCTCTGGCTCCTACTTCTTGTGGATATATGCCAAGGAGAGGGATTGCTGAGTCATATGGCATTTCTACATGTCTGTCAGTTTGTCATACTGTGGTGGCTTGTGAGTTGCTGTGAGTCTGAAAGCTATGCCATTGTTATTTTAAATACCAGTTGGGTCACCCATGGTGGACAAGTTTAAGATGAACTTTCACATTAAGACAGAGTAGGGAGAACAAACAAGATGGCGGATCAGGCGGATGTATAGCAGAGAACTCCGCCAACAACAACACAGAATACCCGACCAAGCAGGCTCAGGGGATGGTCCCAGAACTCTGAACCACATATAAAGGAATACTTAGAAGGTTGGAAGGTTCACAGCTGGGGGAATTTGTGGCAGAAGCAAGAAATCCATTGCTTTCTAGTCCTGGACGCTCGACTGCTTCAGGAGCCGCCATCTTGGGTAAGACCACGTGGGGGAAAGATCGGAGCGGCCACAGACGCCTGGCAGAACCACTGAGATAAAGATGTGGACATTCTTCTCTTTTGGTAGCTGTTCATTGGTCCCT
>NW_006408578.1:5383890-5400230 GCF_000296735.1 Chrysochloris asiatica | reverse complement strand
TGTTGGGCTGACAGTATCTGTGCACATGCATGGCAGAAGAACCCACCAGTGGTGAGGGTTGGTGGTGTCCACTTGCTCAGGCACCCCCTCTAGTCACCAGAATGGAGGTTCACAAACAGTGGTGGTGGCAATGAACTGATACCATTAAAAAAAAAATCAGTACAAAGCAAAACCAACAGAGTGTATTGTCCGTGGTGTGTCTGCTCCCCTGCTTGGTCTTGCCATTTGGTCTTGCCCAAGTTGTTGGCTTTGGGGGACCAAGCCTGGCAGATTCAAAAGTAGGTGATTTCTTACTTTTACTTCAAGTTCCACTAACTATAAGCCTTCAAACTTTTTAAATATTCGTACCTATGTGGTTCTGAGTTTTGGAGCTCTGCCATGGATCTGCTTTGCCTGGTAATCTGTGATATTGCTGATGGAGAACCTCACTGCACCTCTACCTTAGCCACCATCCTAATCTTTAAGTATTTTCTGTCTTACAATTCTCTAAACATACACTCCCATTTTCTTGTAGTATTTTAAGACTTAAGTTTATATTTAATTTCTTAATATATCTGGAATCTATTTTAATCCCTTGTGTGAGATAAAATCTAAGCTGTTTTGTTTTGTTTTTAGGCAGTGTATTAATTCTCCCAATAGTAGTTGTCCTAGTAATAAATCTTCTCTTTCTCCATTGATTCATGATCCTTGGAAAGAACAAGGAGTATGCATGTGAGAACCAGACCAGTCTCAGTCTCGCTCTCAGTACCATTAGCCAAGTGATCTTTGGCAAGTTTCTGTATTCTTTTGGGCCCTTGTTTGCTCATGTGCAAAGTTGGGAAAATACAGTGAAATGTGGAAAAGTAAGAACCTATGCAAGGTGGAAACCTGTCAGATAGGAAAACTCAAATATTTCCTACTGACATAGAGCAATAGAAAATTAGAGAGCTCACACTGTCAAAGGTGGAAAACTTGTGAGGTCCAGAACACAAGATAGTCTTGTTGAGTGCCAGTTTTCAGGGTTGCCATGTAATATCTAACTGCTAGGGTCATGGTGAGGACATGCGGGGAACACAAGTAAACCATGACACACAGTTTCTAGGACATTTGACAATGCCAATAGTATCAAAAAGAGCTCTGGTAGCGTAGTGGTTATGAATCGGGCTGCGAACTTCAAGGTCAGCAGTTTGAAACTACCAGCTGTTCTGTGGGAGAAAGATGAGGCTTTCTGCTCCCGTAAAGACTTACAGCCTCAGAAACCCTGTACAGGGTCACTATGAGTCAGAACTGACTCCATGGCACATAACCACCACCAATAGTATCAAATAAAGCCTAGTGTTATCTGATGATGTGGATAATATCACTTTTCCCTCCTTATAAAGGACAATACCCTTCAACTGCTCTACAAAGCCTTAAACTTTACAAGTGTTTTTTTTTTTTTTTTTATTACCACTTTTTCCAACCTGGGTGCTCCAAACTTATCTCTTTCCCTTTAAACTAGATGGCGATCAAGTCAGCTGTAACTCACAGCTATCCATGTGTGTCAGAGGAGAGCTGTGCTCCAAAGGGTTTCAGTCTGATGCACCTCTGGGTGGACTTGAACATCTGCCCCATTGGTTAGTTAGTAGCTGAGAGTATTGCACTACTAAGGACACCTCTTCTCTCTTTAGTCCATCCCTTTCCAGCCACACTAGGCTTCTGAACCTGCCAGTTACACAGCTTTCTCTTCTGTCTCCCAGGATGCTTTTCCAGATGCATGCCTAGAGCTTGCTTTCTTGCCTCTGTAAAGTCTTTGCTCAGCTGATACCTTCTCATGGAGCCTTTGTATTTGTTTACTGGAATCCTGGTGTGGTGCTGTAGGTTAATGTACTGGACTGCTACGTCAGTTTGAACCGCAATGTCAGCAGTTCAAACCCACCAGCTGCTCCTTAGAAAACCTATAAAGGGTCACCATGGGTCAGAACAAACTCAATGGCACTTAACAGCATTTGTTTACTATCTATCGTCCCCAGCTAGAAAAATATCATGGAGCATAAGGCTTTTATCTGTTTTGCTCATTTCTGTATTCCCAGGGCTGGTCACAGTGTCTGGCCTAAAATAATTGATTGAACAATTGCTTCTTTTGTGTGTATGTGATCATTGTTTGATTCAACTGTCTAGTGAGGGAAGATCAAACCAGAAACTAGAGGCGATAAGGGGAAGAGGTGGGGCAGAAAGAGAAGTATCCAGCACCTCCTTTAAGTGCAGTTTTCATTGGAAGCACTCTTTCAG
This sequence comes from Chrysochloris asiatica, assembly GCF_000296735.1. Lineage (NCBI taxonomy): Eukaryota > Metazoa > Chordata > Mammalia > Afrosoricida > Chrysochloridae > Chrysochloris > Chrysochloris asiatica. The sequence goes on along the minus strand of NW_006408578.1, from coordinate 5,397,980 downwards.
AAGTCCTGGCTGTGGAAAAGCAGCCTACCACTCTGATGTCTGTCAACACAAGTTTCCTTGTCTGAACAGCTTCTGGTAAAGGGCACTGCTAAGAACCAAGTGGTCCAACTCGGATTGATGTAGAAGGTTAAGCCAAGATACATTGCTCCTTTCACAAGCGAGCATTGTTTCTCCATCTGCATGCTGTCTATAGGAGTGATTAAGTAACATTCATGCTTAGTTATCACTCTGAACAATAAAGCACTCACCCAAGCTCGTGAAATACCATCAGGCAAAAGAGTATGTAACTTAATGCTCGGCAAGCCTAGGTACTATGGTTTCTAATTTTTTTTTTAAAAAACAAACCTGATATTTATACAGTAGCATCACTGGGTGGTTGCTGAGCTATGGACCACATCAGGTGACCCTGTGAAAGGGTGTACCACCAAAATGACTGTCTACAGACCTTTGTGCAGTGTTCTAGCAGAAATTTATTATTTTTATGAAAATATTCCATTAGTCAGTTATAAGAACAGAAACAGTTTTCATAAGACCAATTTACATGTATCAGTATGCTGACAAGGCTCAAACTTTATATTAAGTGGGTAATGTGCTGGACTGCAAAGTCGGTTTCAATAGCAAGGTCAGTGGTTCAAGCCCACCAACTGCTCCTAGGAAACCCTATACAGGGATGGGGTGACACTAACAACAACAACGCACTCCTGTCAGAGCTGTCATTACTGCATAATTATAATGATGCTTCAAGAAACACGGTTTGGTTTGCATACACAACAAGCGCGAGATACTGTTTTCATTATGGCGGATGTTTTTAAAATCACTAATTTTATCAGATTTTCTGGTGTTAGCTACAGGGTTGTGGTAAGCAGTATTTTTGAACCTATGTCAGTAACTTTTTTTGAGAATAAACTAGTAATAAAAGGAAAAGAAGGAGAAAATCAACTGAGGCTATTGCCCAGATGTTAATAACATTGTAACTGGTGGTGGCAGTGTGCCGTGGAGTCAGTTCTGACTCATAGCGACCCTGTACAGGGTTTCAGAGGCTGTATATCTTTACAGAAGCAGAAAGCCTCATCTTTCTCCCGTGGAACAGCTGGTAGTTTCCAACTGCTGACTTTAAGGTTAGCAGCCCGATTAGATTAGTAACCACTATGCTACCAGAGCTCTTTAACATTGTAACTAGTAATGTTGTAATTCAATGGAGAAAGATTCAACAAAACAATTTTGTTGTCATCATTGTTGTGTGCTGTCGAGTCAATTCCTACTCATTGTGACCCTGTACAGGGTTTCCAAGAGCTGCTAGTGGGTTTGAACTACTAACCTTGAAGTTACCAGTCCAGTGCTGATCCTACGCCACCACATAACCTAAGAAACATTACATATAGGCAATTTACAATTAGATTTATCATATATTAGTCTGATTAAAATTGGTAATAAACTTGCATGTGTAACATTTATTGATTGCATAACCCTGATAACTAGAGAAATTGATAGTTAAAACACCAAGTAGGGGGATTGCTGTGTTTCTTGACATATGCTTAGAAATACAACTTAAATCTTAAATTCAGTTTTTAAAAATTTTAGTTTCTTAAAGTTTTTCTTTTGAAAAAATCACTGTCTTGCAAAAGACTGTATAGGATAAGCACTGGACTGCGAACCACAAGGTCAGTATCTCTAGCCTACCAGCTGCTCCAAGGAAAAAGATGAGGCTATTTGCTCCCACAAAGATTTACAGCCTTGTAAGCCAAGGAGCTCTGGTAGCGTAGTGGTTACAAATCGGGCTGCGAACCTTAAGGTCAGTGGTTCAAAACTACCAGTCGCTCCGCGGGAGAAAGATGAGGCTTTCTACTCCCGTAAGGATTTACACCCTCGGAAACCCTGTGCAGGGTCGCTATGGGTTGGAACCGACTCGACGGCACGTAACAACAACAACAACAAGCCCTTTACAGGGTAACAATGAGTTGGAAATTACTCAACAGCAGTTAACAACAACAACACATTTGAATTATGGTTTTAAGCATTAGTGACGCATTTAAAATTAGCATTTTCCAGAACTAACAAATCCAATATATTTGCATTTTCCTATTTTAAAAATCATTGTTAACTTATCTTTATTTTATTGTTATTATTGTGCAGGGAGATTATCTTATGCCACATAGAATGAATAAATCAGAGAGGCCAAGTGGATAACAGCAAAAAAAGGGAAGCAAAAGAGGCAAGAATTAAACCTCTTTAAACACTTTCTAGATCTATGCTTCAACAAGTCAAAGGCTGGATGATGGTCAGGGTTCTTCCAAAGGCAATGCTCGTCAGTCAGTCTCCAGTTGATAAAGCTCATCCTTCTGCTGTTAGCATGCATTCTGCAGAAGAGCAGAGAGTGGGAATGGCAGAATCTGGAGCAGAAGGGAGTGCAGAGAGTGACTGTAGCCATGATGTGCAAAGGAGATGAACGAGGTTAAGGAAAAAGATTTGCAGAGTTTTGTGTGTCTCTTTCTGGGAGATACCAGGTCCAAGTCATTTTGGGGTTAAAATCATCAAAAAGAGAAATGCTGGAGGCAGAGAAGACCAGATGGAGGCTTAGCCAAACACGCCGTACTGTGTCTCTAAGCAAAGTCTCAAGAAATCAAGTGAAACAGACCAATGATAATTCTGGAACCCTGAGCATCACATGAAAGGATACAGAATTAGGTCAAACATCAATGGGAAGAAGACATGGAACAAAAGCAATCAAGTAGGAATGACTCAGAGCCTGGCATAGTGCATCCACCTTGGGGAAAAGAAAGCAGTGTTTCTGAGTGAGGAGAGCAAGAAGGCAAGTTTCCAGACACACAGTGTAGACAACTCTGGGATGGAACATGGTGAGAGAACCTGAGTGAAGGAAGGGAAGCTCCAAACATACAGTGTAGACAGCTCTGGGATGGAACATGGTGAGAGAACCTGAGTGAAGGAAGGGAAGCTCCAGACACACAGTGTAGACAGCTCTGGGATGCAACATGGTGAGAGAACCTAAGTGAAGGAAGGAAAGCTCCGAAAGATAGGTGAGAGTGCTCCAGGGAATCTAGGGGACCAGAGTGGGAGAGAGCCAGAAAATACACAATTATTTACCAGCAGGGGGCCCTTGTTCTTTGGGTTGAAGACTCACCCAGAGGGGAGGTTCTGTGGCGTAGTAGCTGGAGACACAAAACCCTCACATTGAGTTGGCACATGTCCCCACCACAGCACCTCGTATTAGGTTGGGGCAGATCCTTAACACCATCTGCACTCACTGGTGTCCACACTGGTGACCAGCATCAGGTCTATGTTTGCTGCTTCACTCCACCCCACCCCCTCATTCATTATGCGATTAGAGGCACACACTAACGTCTACATTCATCACTGCTCTACTCCCTGGTGTCCAGAGATATACACTCTTGTGAATCAGGTGCCATGTGCTCACCACTGCAATGACAGGGGTATGCGCTTCTACAAACTGCAGCACTACACCCTGGCAGCCGGCAGCATGCAGCCTGTAGATCACAAGGTGCCTGTCCAATCCTCACACTCACCCTGATGCGCCACCTATTGGTGGAGTGTGTTACTGCCTAACACTGCTCCAGCGACCAGGGGTGAACATTTCCACACACTGGCAGCATGTGTGTCCCCACCTGCTAGATGAACTGCAGCATGCTGCAGCACCACCAGCTGGGGACTGGAAAGTGCATCTCACCCACCCTTCCCCACCAGCCTGCCTTCCCCCCTAACTGGTGGCCTGATTCGATTTGAGGTACAAGTCTCCTCCCATCTTCCTTCCTGTCGCGAAAGTGTTGGTGTGAGCTCCTGTGCCACTCATATGGAGACCAGGTTCCTGACCACAGTACCCATAACTTGGAACCAGTGAGTGTTCACCCTGCACCCAGGCCTGGTAACTGGACTACACATCACCTCAGATTCAATGCCCAACACATCCCAATGAATGCCACCTACATTTCTGACTAATGTGTTGTTATGTTCCGTTGAGTCGGTTCCAACCCATAGCAACCCTGTATGGGGTTTCAAAGGAGTGGCTAGTGAGCTTGAACCACTGACCTTGTGGTTCAAACCAACTTTGCTGTCCAGCACATTAACCCACAGCACCACACCAGGACTCCTAATACCTTTACCCAATGTCTGCTTGACAGCAGTGTCAAACTTCTCCTATCCAGACACCTCTGGCAGGCCAACAGCTCATGCAGCTACTGAAACACCAATTTGTAAATACACAGAGGACTCATCCCATCCATTGGGAAGCACTCCCTCACAGCAGCTACAGAGACATCCTGACCTGCCTTCCAGTCAGCTCACTATCAGGTAACACCAACCATGGTACACCCCACCTGCCCACAGATGGTGAACACTCTCATGCTGCCAGACTAGCACACAATATAGCACACCCACCTCACCCACCTGTATATACCAAAATAGAACAAAACAGAAATCAAGATGAAGCTAAGTAACATACTAGCAACAAATAAATAAAATAACACCTTACTACTTCAGAGACAGCAGACAATATAAAATCATATAAAGAAGCAGGACAAGTTGACTCAAACAAATGACCAGAATAAAAGGACAGAAAACTTCCTGAAGAAGAAATAGTAATAGAACTGCCTGATAAGTAATTTAAAGTATCGTATTTAAGATCTTCAAAGAGATCAAGAAAACACAGATAAATCCAAGGAAAATATAGACAAAACTCTAGAAGAATTCAGAAAAACAATAAAAGAACAAAATGACAGAATTAACAGACAATTAGAAAGCATACAAAAATAGCAACTACAAATCCTGAAGCTTAAAAATAAACTTTCAGAAATAGATAACTCAATGAAAGGACATAGAATTAGAAGTGAATCCTGGAAGTTAGAATCACAGAAATAGAGGGCAAATCTCTTGATGCTAACTGGTTTGAGGAGCACACAGTAGAAAGAATCAAGAAAAATGAAGAAAGTTAAGAGTTACATGGGACATATTCAAAAGGAATAATCTACATGTGATTGGAATTCCAGAACTAGAGGAGGAGGAAAACAACAACAACAACAACAAAAAACTGCAGAGAGAATATGAAGAACAGTAATTCTTACTATATATTACTACTATAGTAATAGTAGGCAGAAAATTTCCCTAATATGAAAGATTAGAAATTTTACATCAAGATGCTCAAAGATTGCAACCGAAGTCACAGAACAATTTGTGTATGAATTATTGAATGGAAAACTAATTTGCTATGTAAACACTTACCTTTATATTCAAAATGTTCCAAAAAAGCAGGGGAAAGAAGAGATCCTTCTTTCCAGAACAAAGATGGGTCTTTCAGTGTTGAAGCAAGGCAAGAAGCAAAACAAAATGGGGTGTTCACCAGCTTTCAGAAGAGTGATTTTATCAATGGCAGAGAAAATTCTGTGGTCATGGATGTGCTACTCACTCGTCAGTAAGAATTTATATTGTTTTTACTGCCGACCATTTGCCATTAGTGCTATTGATTCGACATGCAAATTTACAGCTGAGTATTAGAAGTAGTAGAAACTGAGTCTGCAAGTCTATAACCATGTGACATCTGAAAAACACCTAAAAAGTAGAAAACATTGGCAGAAGAACTGAGGTTGCACCCAACCATTGCTGCCCAAGTTATTGCTTTCATGAATATGAAAAAGAAAAAGTAGAGGGACACCTTGCACAGAGTACTTGATACTCCATGATTTCTTGGCAAGCAGAATCTGACATTCTGAGGCCTCAAGGAAGATGAATCGTCACTGAATAAAGGAATCTTTTTTGAGATGGCTGAGATGCTTTCAAAAATATGATCCAGTGCTTAAAGAGCACTTCATGAAATTAAAGTGGAGCACATGTAAACGTAAAATATCAGTCTCTTATCTTGCACCAACAATGCAGAATGAGTTTATAAGTGCCCTGGCAAATTGTGTGAAAGAGAAGCTTATCATGGACATAAAACCTGAGAAGAACTTAGGGAACTTGTTCTTTTAACAGCACGCCTGACATCACATGCAGACCAGCTGTCCAGAGTGATCAGATATATAAAATCGACAATCAGAAAGTTGGGATGAAAGATGGTCTTTCTAGGATTTCTCTCTTTAATGGGGAAAAAAGCTGCTGAATTCAGTTCTGATATTCTGGAAGAAACAAACTATAAAGTGATGGCTTGGGCATAATGATGGGCTACACTCAACGATGTGGACTCCTGGTGTGGTGCTGTAGGATCAGCACTCAACTGCGAACCACAAGGTCAGCAGTTCATACCCACCAGCTGCTCCTTGGAAACCCATGAGTCAGAATCGACTCCATGGCACTTAGCAACAGCCACACATTCAATGATATTGCTGCCACTAAAGCTGGAATCCAAGGAAGTATACAAGCCATTCTTAAGGGAAAGACAAGACAGATAATTTAAATGGATGCACAAAAACTGTGAGGCGCTCATGTCTGACTTCCATTAGCTTCACAGGGGGACAGAGAATCAAACACAATTATCAGTCCAAAGCCGATTCCTAGGAAGTGGAGGTCAAACATGCCTCCACCTTAAAACCTTCTTTACCCTATTCTGACACCAATCATCCCTCCCACAGCAATCTCTGTTTCCTGGGTTCGACAATCCATTGCAATGGTCACACAGAACTCACACAATACTCATGACTGTGGGGTTTATTAGGGACGTGAACAGAAACAACTCAGGATCAGGAAAACCCAGGACACAGCAGTTCTCCAGTCAGGAACGCCTCTTGTCTACCATTAGCAGGCATGCCTCACCTGTCTTCGGCCTCTGGGCCATGTGATCCCACAGCCTCTGCCCTGCTTGAACAAGTGTTACCAAGCTCCTTTAAATCCCCAAAGGGCACATTTTGCAAGCCAGCCTCCTGCCTGTGGGCACACAACTTTATTCAGTCTATGAGCCATCTCTGCCATCGCTTCTGCTGTTGCTGCTTTTCTAGGTAGGGATTGCATGCTTTTTCTTCTTGACAGTCCTAAAATCATCTGTTCCTACATCTGAGATGGCTCCTTTTAAATGTTTGCTGTTGTTGCTAAGTGCCTTCGAGTCGGTTCCGACCCATAGCGACCCTGTACAGGGTTTCTGAGGCTGTAAATCTTTACGGGAGCAGAACGCCTCATCTTTCTCCCACGGAACAGCTGGTAGTTTCAAACTGCTGGCCTTAAGGTTCACAGCCCAATTGTAGGGGATTAAAATCAACCAATACTAGCCTTAGAGTGCTGGATACCTTATTTGCATGGCCCCACCCAATCACTTGTTGGGAATTAAGAAAATGTTGGGTAAAAAAGCCATACCAAGTAAATTCAAGGTGCCACAGGATGTGTGGACCATATGCTTAATTTGTGCAGTCAGCAATATTGTGCTAAAAATGCATCATGTGAGACATTTTTCAAAACTCTTGAGACAACGTTTTCTCTCTTTGCTGCTTCCATTCACCAGTGGGCTGTGTTCATTGACCATACTGGAGTGTCAGGCTATCAACAACACACTGGAGTGCCCATCATGCTGCTGGTAAGCGAATGAAAGAAAAGTTCAACACATTTGTGGTGGCGACTGAATCTCTTATCGACCCACATGAGAACTTGGACACAAGAGGAGCAGCACAAGTTCTTTTGGCTGCTGTCTACAATTTCACTTTATGTGCTCCCGGAATCTCTGGTGTGATGTGCTTTAGGAAGTTAATCTTACATACAAGTTACTGCAGACTGAGGACTCCACTCAAGACAAGGTGGTAGCAAAGACAGAGGCATTAGGACTTTTTCTGTACAAAGAGATCAGTCACCTGATAGAGCAGGCATGTTTAAAATCTGATGACTATGAAATTGCTGTAGCCAGGTTCAAGAAGAGGATGGCAGGGGATGAACTTTTAATAGAACTATCAAGGTCAAGAAGGTACCTGAAAGCAGTAGCAATTGATGTGGACAAAGCCAAAGACTGAACATTAGACAATTTCATATTCATAGTAGAATGGGACTTTGTAGAATCTCTCCCAACCCTTCCAGTAAATATAAAATTATTTCTCATTATCTGTGTCTGTGGCTTTATGTGAGAAGAGTTTCACAAAATTAAAACTTATACAGAAGTATTTGTGATCTACCATGGGACAGTCATGACTTTCCAATCTTATGAGATTATCATTTGAACGTGAGTTGGTAAAAGACATTGATTTCAATGAAATGATTCACAAGCTCACAGCTTTGAAGGCCAGGAAACTTCTGGTGTACTTGAGATATTCATTAAGTACTGAAATGCTAGTGTGTTTGTTCCTGGTGTGGATTAATACACTGTACTGCAAGGAGGGTTTGAATCACAGTGCCGCCAGTTCAAACTCACCAGTCACTCCTCAGAAACCCCAGACAGGGGCACTATGAATTGGAACAGACTCGATAGTACACAACCACAACAACATTTTTATGGTACTATCTCATCATGAATATATTTACATATTCATTAATCTACAACTTGTACAGTATTTGGATTCTTATTGATTCTGCAAACCTAATCCATTCATTTAACTAACATAACAAACAGTAAAGTATTATGTTAAAATGAGCATGATTTTTATGTAGTTCTTTTATGTTTCTACTTCAAATTCTATTGTTTTCTTATGGAATTTTCACTTTAACTGCATATTGTTGTTGTCGTTAAGTGCCTTGGAGTCAGTTCCTACTCATAGTGATCCTTTGTAGAGTTTTCAAGGAGCATCAGGTGGGTTTGAACCACTGACTTTATGGTTAGCAGTCCAGGGCTTATGCTACAGCACCATACCAGGAAAGAACTATGGAAAATGTAAATATATTTAAGCTGTTCATATGGTATTATAATTTAGAGGTGTCATGTAATTGTTTTATTTGTTTGTGTCATTGCTTTTGCCATTACATTCAGTGATCTGTGAGATTGAGAAGTCACATCAGTACACAAACCATCACTAAAGATTCCGTCTGGTCGGGTACAGGAGGAGGCCCATGCTAGGGGTCTGATAACACTGTGAGCTACTGCACTGGGTGACACCAATCCTAGTGATACTGCCATTCATAGAAATCACCCATCTTTCTACACATTCTACACAATAGAAACAGATGAATAAATACACAGCATATAGTAGAGCCATTCAATGCAGTACTGATTACTCCACCAGAGAGAGAACATGATACAACAAGCAAACATTATGATGAGTTAAATTAGTCAAACAAATGTACAAATCTTGCATGATCTCACTCATATGAAATCAGCAAATACAGAGAAACCAAAACTTATTAGTGGCCACTAGAGGCTAAGAATGTAGTCATGGCTGAGTGGTCAATGTGATAGACTAGGTTATGCATTGGGCTGCTAACTGCAAGGTCAGCAGTTAAAATATAACAGCCGTTCCATGGGAAAAAAGATGAGGTTTTCTATTCCCATAAAGATTTACAGCCTCAGAAACCCCTATGCAGGGTCTCTATGAATTGGAATTGACTCCATGGCACACCACCACCACCACCACCACCACCATACACTTGGAGACAGGACAAGTTTCCCCACAGAGGTTCAAATCCAATCCACAACACACTTTGGAGGCCTGGTGTGGTACTGTGGGTTAATGTGCTGAACTGCAAAGTTGGCTTGAACCACAAGGTTGGCAGTTCAAGCTCACCAGCTGCTCCTCAGAAACCCTATACATGGTCGCTATGGATCAGAACTGACTCAACGGTACTTAATGACAACAACAGAGGTAAAGGGGCAGGGAATGGGAAAGTGAGACTTTTGTTGGGAGCACTCAGTTGATATCGATGGTGATAGAATAATAAGGAAAAAGATAGGAATACGTATTTTACAACATGAAGAATATAATACATGCCATTGAATTGTGCACATAGAAACCAGACTTGGGGAATATTTGGTTGTGTGTTATTTGCACCATAAAAAATAAATTGATAAATTGTAAGCTGCTTAAGTATTTTGAAATCATCTTCATCCTGTGGCATTTTTTGCGTGACTTTTGAGAAGATTCGACTTATATTTAATTGTCTGTTTCACAGTTAGATGAGGACTCAAAAGATGTTTCCATATTTTATTCCAATGTTCTTCTCTGACTTTGTTCCATTTACCCCACAGAGTTGTCCAGGTTTCATAAACTGTATAAATGCTACCCCAAAAAGCCTTTCAAACAGCCTCTTATCACCTGTGTGAATTCTTGAGTACTAAAGGAGTATTTCTCTTTGTTTCAGTCTTGTCTCCAAGTGCATGGTGGTGGTGGTGGTGGTGGTGGTGGCTATGTGCCAAGGAGTCAATTCCAATTCATAGTGACCCTGTAATAGGGTTTTCTGAGGCTGTAAATCTTTACGGGAGCAGAAAGTGTCATCTTGTTCCCAGGGAAGAGCTGTTATATTTGACCTGCTGAGCTTGTAGTTGGCCACCCAACGCATAACCTGCTATGCTACCAGAGCTCCTTTCTAAGCCTACAGAATTTCATTTAATATGTCCTGTATCCACTTCTATTTCCAAAGGATTCAAAACAGAACTCCTTCACTTTCTCCCTCAGATTTCTATTGCCTAAAATGGCAAGAATAGCCTGAATATTTAAAAAAGATGAGGCTTTCTACTCTCTGTGTCTCTTCAATAACCCATGCTAGGACTTGAAGCAAAGCTAATACACCAGAAAGAGCATGTGTTTTTTTTGTTTTTTGTTTTTCTTTCTTTCTTTCTTTCTTTTTTCTTTGTCTATTGCCTTGGCAATCTCCTGATTCACTGACTACTGGCCACACCCAAACCAAAGAAAACCAAGCTCTTCCCATCTAGTTAATTCTAACTCATCGTAACCCAGAAGTTCTTAAATAGCTGAAGCATATGTAACCTTCATCAGATTGCCTTCTTTGGCTTGTGTTTATTATTGAGTACCCAACTGAAAAGCACTTTTGCATAAAGGTAAGACAGCTAGTCATTGCTTGTCCATACATAAAGAGTCAGGTGTCTTTAAATCTTTGTCTGGCACAGCCACAGGTGAGTCAGATGAGTTGGATTTGGGGACAAATGCTTGTTAGGACTTTCTAATCCAGCCAATAGCATGGCTCTCATTTCACTAAGAGTTTCTATATGTCATATTGATTCATGCACGTTTGTTTTGTTCTCCAGAGATCGTAAAACTACCTTAAGAACTGCTTGCTCATTAAGTGTTCACGTGGGATTTTGTAATTTAGGCCTTATTTCTACTTTCAGTTGTTGGTTATTTTGAGTAGGAGAACAGTTATTAGTATAGATAAGCAGCCAACAGGTGACACAGGTTTGCAATCAACTACTAACGTAAATGTTGGTGGTTTGAACTCACGCTATGTGAGAAAAGCCTGATGATCTAATTTATAAAGATGACAGCCAAGAAATCTCTGTGGAACCGGTCTACTCTTAACACATGGAGTCACCGTGAGAACGGACATTACAGAGTGTCTTTTTTGTTATTTTGTTTTCTTTTTTGTTAACCAGTCAACTGGCATTTTCTCATCTGCTCATTTGTTGTCTGACTTCTATTCTCAGCTCTGGGACAATGCTGTGAAAGACACAAGAATGACAAAATATATTCTCTAGTTTCAGGGAGATTGTCCTCAAACTGGGTGACGCAAAAAGTTAAGTGATTGGCTACTAACTGAAAGGTTTCATCTAAGATGCATCAGAAGAAAGTTGCTTTTGAAAAACCAGTCTTTTAAAACCCTACAGAACACAGCTCTATTCTGTCATGTTGTTTCTGCTGTTAGGTGCCATCGAGTTGGTACTACCTCATAGCAACTCTATGCACAACAGAATGCAACCCTGCCCGATCCTGGGCCAACCTCACTATTGTTGCCACGCTTGAGCTCATTGATGCTTCCACTTTGCCAATCCATCTCGCTGGAGGTCTTCCTCTTTTTCGCTGATCCTCCACCTTACCAAACATGATATCCTTCTCCAGCCACTGGTCCCCTCCTGACAATATATCCAAAGTATGAGAGGCGAAGTTTGGCCATCCTGGCCTCCAAGGAGCACTTTGGCTGTACTCCTTCCAAAACAGATCTGTTTGTTCTTTTGGCAGCCCATGGCACTTTCAATATTCTCCTACAACACCACAACTCAAAAGCATTAATTTTTCTATCGTCTTCCTTATTCACTGTCCAGCTTTCGCATGCATATGAGGTTATTGAAAACACCATGGCTTGGGACAGGCACACCTTAGTCCTCAAGCTGACATCTTTGCTCTTCAACACTTTAAAAAGGTCTTGTGCAGCAGATTTGCCTAATGCAATACGTCATTTGATTTCTTGACTGCTGCTTCCATGAATGTTGATAGTTGATCCAAGAAGAATGAAGTCCTTGACAGCTTCAATCTTTTCTCTATTGATAAGAATGTTATTTATTGGTCCAGTGGTGACAATTTTTGTTTTCTTTACATTGAGATGTAACCCATACTGAAGGCTGTGGTCTTTGATCTTCATCAGTGTTTTAAGTCCTCTTCACTTTCAGCAAGGAAGGCTGTATCATCTGCATGTCACAGGTTGTTAATGAGTCTTCCTCCAATCCTGATGCCACATTTTTCTTGATATAACCCTTATAATTAATATAATTTTGTCATGCATGGGGACAATATGAGTTAGAGTCAACCTGAAGACTACTAGGCTGGTTTCCCAAATTATTAACAAAGGAATGATGAACTGGTAGTAAAGATGTGGTCTCAAACCTACATACATCAAAGGAGAGCCTTTGAAATGGAGGATAGGGAAAGGAGTTAGGAACAGGGAAAAAGTGGAGAAGGAGAGATATGTCTCTCCCAACTTGACCCCTTGCAGTAGGAGAGAGCTTTCTCAAAAGCGGAATTGAATTAGGGCATATCTGTTCTATATTAGTCTCAATGGAGAAAGATTGAGAACATTCTCCTTGAGACTGAGAATGAGACAAGGATGCCCTTCATCATCACTGTTATTCAACATTGTACTGGAAGTCCTAACTAGAGTAGTAAGGAAAGAAAGGGTATCCAAATTGGAAGAAAGAAGTAAAACTGTCTTTATTCCCAGACGATATGTACCTATGCATAAAAATTACAAAAGGCATCACAAGAAAGTGACTGCAACAAACAGAAAGATTTGCAAAGCCAAAGGGTACAAGATCAGTATACAAAAATCAGTTGAGTTCCTCAACACTAATAAGAACTCTGAAAAGGAAATCAAGAAACAAAACCATTTACAGTATTCTCCCATAAGAGAAATTACAAACCTGAGATTAAATGTAACCAGGGACATGAAGAACTCATATAAGGAAAGCTGTAGAACACCAGGGCAAGAGACTAAAGGAAATCTGAATAAATGGAAAAATATGCCATGCTTATGGATTGGAAGACTTAACATTGTGAAAATGTCAATGCTACCCAAAGTGAACATGCTATTGCTGCTGTTAAGTGCTGTCTAGCCAGTTCCAACCCATAGTGACCCTATATAGGGTTTCCAAGAAGCAGCTGGTGAGCTTGAACTGCTGACCTTATGGTTCAAAGCGACTTTGCAGTCCAGTGCACTAATCCACAGCACCACCACAAGATTCATAGATATAACATAATTCTGATTCAAATTCCAACAACACTTTTTATAAAATGGAAAAACGAATCTCCATCTTTATATGGAAAAACAGAGGTAATGAATAATAGTGAAGTAATATTCAAGAACAAAGTAGGAGGCCTGATACTTACTGATCTTAAAACTTACTATACAGCTATGGTAATTAAAACAGCCTGGTATTGGCACAATGACAGATACATAGACCAATGGAATAGAACTGAGAATGCAAAAGTAAATCCATTCCTCTATGGGCAGCTGATGTTTGTCAGAGGGTAGAAGTCCATTCAATATTGAAGAAACCGTCTCTTTAAAATATAGTGCTGAAAAACTGGATATTCCTATGCAGAAAATGAATCAGGATCTATACATCACACTGCAAAAAATGAACCCAACATCCCTATGAAAGCACTTGCTTCTCAGATGGGTTTGATCATTCATTGCAATGGCAACCCAGAACTCAGAAACAACACTCAGGATTATAAGGCTTATAAGGAGCTCTGGTAGTGTAGTGGTTACGAATTGGG
>NW_006408578.1:5382000-5383205 GCF_000296735.1 Chrysochloris asiatica | reverse complement strand
AATATTTAGAAGGATCAGTGGCTTACTGTTAATGGGATTTGTAGTAGAAGCAAGAAAGGTGGTGTTTTCTGATCTGCAGCTGCCAGTAGGTTCCAGAGTGGCCATTTTGAGTGGGACACAGCAGGTGAAGGATCAAAATAATGCACCCATTGTAGGGGTCTGGCCAATCATCGAGATAAAGATGTGAACTTTTTTTTCTGTTTGTTTGTGTCCCTTTGTCTGTGCACCTTCACTATGATGACTACAGGAGGTGCCTGAGTGAGTAGACACACCCCCTACCCCTGGAGGGTTCTACTACGTACATGCACAGGTCTGCTCAGCAAAGATCTCTGGGTGCAGAAATGAAGAAGGGTGAGAGTCAACAGGAAAATCTTAAAACAGGAGGGTTTTCCACACAGCTCTGGCCAGCAATGGCAGTTTCTCACTAAGAAAAATACCTGCACGAGCTTGAGGAGAGGGGACAGACAGACAAAAGAGGAAAGAGGCTGAAAATTACATCTTGAGTTACGTCATAAGGAGCAACAGTAACATTCTCAGGCAGCGTTGAAGGTGAGAAACCACAAAAGGGGCATTAAAGTCTTACTCAGATTTTGCTATATTTTTTTTCCTTTTTCTTTTTTTCATGTGTGTGTATAGATTATAGACTTTAGTGTCCAATCTGGGTTTTTTTGTTGTTGTTGTTTTGTTTTGGTTTTGGGTCTCCCTTTTACCTTGGAGTGGGATCTTGCTCTTTCTACATTACCCAAGAAGAGACAACAATTGTGGTCATGTAAGCAAGGTACAATTGCACTCTATAAAATCCCACCATCTGGCAAGAGCCAATACCAGCTGCTATACACCAGATAGATAGCCAACACTTGTTAAAATTACTCTGAGTTTAGTAATAAGAGAAGTGAAAGGGAAGCCGATCTCTTGATCACATCTACCAGGAAGCAATCAGAAACCCTAATAATACATCAACATACATTTATCTAATTATTGAAAATACCAAAAAAGCAACAGGAGATCTCAGCTCATTTCCTGAAACAAGATAAAGTAGCTGAAACAAATGAGCTGGAGGTAGATCTAGACTTCACATTGCAAGGAGGGCAGACTTTGGAACTGCATGATAAAAAATTCAGGAGAATAATATTGAGGTACATCCAAACACTCTACAGAGGATTGAGAAAAATAAAGAAGAAGTCAGGAAAGTGTTGCAGGAACAA
>NW_006408578.1:5331375-5378725 GCF_000296735.1 Chrysochloris asiatica | reverse complement strand
AAAACCAACAACCAACATCACTGTCAATGGAGAGAAATTGAAAACTTTCCATTTGTGAATAGGAAACAGACAAAGATGCCCTTTATCACCATTTCTACTCAATATTGTGTTGGAAGTCTTAGCCAGAGCTATAAGGCAAGAGAGGGAAATTAAAGGCATCCAAATTGGCAAAGAAAAAGTAAAACTCTCTCTATTTGCAGATGATAAGACCTATGTATAGAAAACCCCAAAGCCTCAGCAAAAAAACTAAACAGACAACAAAAAAAGAACTAATACAACTCATAGGAAGATCCAGCAAAAGGGCAAGGTACAAGATCAACATACAAAAGCCAGTAGGATTCCTCAATACTAATGACTGTGCTGAAAAGGAAATGAGGAAAGCAATACAATTTACAATAGCTGCCCAAAGGATGAAGTATTTAGGAATAAATTTAACCAGAGAAACAAAAGACATATATAAAGAAAATTACAAAACATTACTACAAGGAACCAAAAGAGACTTACAAATAGGGAAGAATATACCATGTTCCTGGATAGGAAGACTTAACATTGTGAAAATGTCAATACTACCCAAAGCAATCTACACACATAATTCAATCCCAATCCAGATTCCAATGACATTCTTTAAAGAGTTTAAAAAAAAAGATCACAAACTTTATACGGAAAGGAAAGAGTCCCCAGATAAGCAAAGCACTGCTTAAGAAGAACAAAGTTGGAGGCCTCTCATTCCCTGATTTCAAATTTTATTACATGGCTACATCAGTCAAAACAGTCTGGTACTGGTACAATGAGAGATGCATATAGATCAATGGAACAGAATCGAGAATCCAGAAATGAATCCATCCACATACAGCCAACTGATCTTTGACAAAGGGCAAAGTAAATTGAATTGGGAGGAGATAGTTTTTCCAATAGATGGTGCTGGCATAACTGGAAATCTATATGCAAAAGATGGAAACAAGACCTTTACCTCACACCATATACAAAAACCAACTCAACATGGATTAAAGACCTAAATGTGAATCCCAGAATTATAAAGGTCATCAATGAAAAAAATAGGGACAAATTTAAGGGCTCTGATACACATAGACCATCAAACATTATGAGAATTGCACAAACAAAAGAAAACAAAATAGATTATTGGGATGGGCAGCCATCAAGGCAAGCAATCAATTCCCTTCAGGACAAATCCCCTTCTAAGACTGAAACTCAAAATTGGCACACAAGCAAGCATGTAAGCTTGCTAGCTAGGTCTACGTGTGAGTGGAAGTGGGGGAAAGCCAGAAATGAAGATATGGACTGAGTTTGACCACATTCCTTAGACTCTTATCAGCCTTGAGATGAGAAAGTGAGAAGAGGAAAGGCTGGTTTGTCTGAAGTTTGGGGAGACTTGGGAACTCCTGAGCCCATGGACATCAACCAAGCCATGGAGGGCTTGAGCTTAGAGTTAAGTGTCCATCTGATATTAAGTGGGGGGGCGGTGCCCAAGAATGCCCAAACTTGCAAATAGCACCCATTTGACCTAGTTTGGATGGCTTGATGACCGGGACTTGACTAGAGGAAGAAAAAGAAATTTGATACAGGAATAAAGTGAAACTTGCTACAATTTGATAAACTTGACTTATACTTACGGATGAAGTAGCTCAAAATACCAACTGAGAGGGAAGGAGTTTTTACATCAAGTCTATAGGGACAGGCAACTTAGACATGGCTATCTAAAATGGGGGAGGGCTCTAAAAGCATGAAGTGTCTAGCTTGCAAGTTTTCAAGAGGGGGTTTAGTTTCAGAATGTGTGGGATAGGTAGAATTGCCACTGAATAGTTTTCCTCTTATCTAGACGGGTCTGGTGAAAGGAGACGGGAATAAGATTCTTTAAATTCAATAGTGAGTAACTGTTATCATGATTAATTATGATCGTCACAACTGACGTTTTGTAACATAAAGGGGGGGAGGTGAGGGATAGTTAAAACTCACATTCCAGGAACAGATGACCATAGGACCATCAAGAGAGAAGACATGGTTCAATGGGACATGGAACGCTACCAAGAGAAACAGCGACACCAGAGATTGAGTCAGAGGTAATGGCACAGAGAGGTAGAGCATCTGAGCACTCTACACTCATGAAAGGAGAAAGGCTGTGTGCTGGCAGCCAGGAGGCAGGCTTGCAGAATGAACCCTTTGGTTGTTTAAATGATTATATATTCCTGAGTGTTTTTGTGTACATAAAAAAAAGAAAAAAGAAGAGGGAATAGAAGCAAATACTATTAAATGATAATGCATGGGGGGATTGTAATCATTGCAATGAAACAAAATACAATAGGTTGAGTGTAAAACTGATGTTCTCCCATGTAAACTATCACTCAATTCACAATAAAAGCTTTAAGGGGGGGGGAGGGGGGGAACCACCTGGATAAAGAAACTGAACAGACACTTAACAAAAATTCAAGCATCTAACAACTATCTGAAAAAATGTTTGTAAATGTTAGCCATTCCCACTGTTGGGGGAATCAATTTTGACTCATGGAAATCCTACAAGGACAGAGTAAAACTTATCCATAGGGTTTCTGAGGAGCAGACAGCCTCATTTGTCTCCCACAGAGAAGTTGGTAGGTTTGAACTTCCTACCTTGTAATTAGCAGTCCAATGCTTAACCCACTCTGCTACCAGACAGTTTCATAAGTCATTAGAAAACACAAATCAAAACTACAATGAGATGTCATCTCATCCCTGGAAAAATAGCAATGATCAAAAAAAAAAAAAGCAAAACAACAGAAAACAAAAAATTCTGGCAAGGTTGTGTGGGAATTGCAACTCTTAAACACTGGTGATGAAATTATAAAATGGTACAACCACTTTAAAAAAAAAAGCAACAGTGTCCTTAAAAAGCCAGAAATATACATACATACCTGATAACCCAGAAATCGTATTCCTAGTTATGTATCTTAGAAAATTAGAGCCATGATATGAATAGACATATGTTCACTGCAGCATTATTCACAATAGCAAAATACTGGAAACAAACTAGGTGCCCATCAATGAATGAATGGATTAACAAACTGTTGTGTATACACACAATGGAATACTACATAACTATAAAAAACAGTGAAGTGTCTGTGAAACATGTAATAAAATGGGTCAATATGCAGAACATTATACTGAATGAAATAAGTCAGTCACAAAAATGACAAATATTGAAAGGTTCCACTATTATAAAATTTGAGGTCACCTTTCAACCAACTATAAAATTATCAGTATTACCCTTGAGTAATGCGCTTTTTAAAACAATGAACAGGATGAGAAAAAATGGTTAAAATGCACCCAAAAGCAAAAATAAGAAAGCAAGAAGGAAAAGGGAAATTAGATCAATGGAAACAGAAAAAATAGAATGGGAAGAATGACAATGCTGATAGTATAAAAATTGTAGACAATGGCATGGAACGATTTATATAAAATATGTTAAAGGGGACCCTAATTTTCTATGTAAACTTTCACCTCAAGTACAAGAAAATATTTGTGGATTTAGGACTATAGTCTCAGGGGTCAACATGGTCAATTGGCAGAACAAAGTCCCCCAAAACAATGTTCCACATCCTACTTTGGTAAGTAGTAACTGGGATCTTAAAAGCTCATGAGCAGCCATCTAAGGTGCAGCTAGTGGTCTCTCCATGTGCAGAAGGAAAGCAGAGTGCTGAAAATTGAAATAAATTAGTCTAATGGACTAATGGAACAAATGATCATTAGTCTCCATGACTCTCAGACCAGGAAAACTAGATGATGATTGGCTACCTCTACCAACTGCTCTGGAAGGGATCACATTAAGGGATCACATTAGAAAGACCCAGACAGAGTGGGGGGAAATCTCAAAACTATATATATATCAAGCTTACTGGTCAAAAAGAAACTGATGAAGGACCCTGAGACTATGTTCCTCAGCCACCCTTTAGGTCTAGAATGGAACTCACCTCCTTGGCCCAATTTTCAGCCAATTTCAGGTAGATACCCGGGGAACCACAACATTAGTAAGGTATGTTTGCTATGGAATGGTCAACTATTTAAGATTTAAAAAGGCACCATTTACCCAAGGACAAAATTCAGAAGGGCTAGGAAGGAAGACAGAATGGAAATAAGAACCACAGGGAGAAAGCGGGATAACTGTGGTTATATGGAGGGGACTGCAATTATTGAGATGAAGCAGTGTATGATGTGTTGAATATGAAATTGATGATCGGTTCCATAAACCTTCACTCTATTCACAATAAAAAGTTTCAGGGGGGAAAAGCAGAGTAAAATAATAGTTTTAATAAAAGTGGAACTGAAGACAGAACTTTGAAAATTGCAAAGACTGCTGCAGAGCAGCTTTGGGGGACAGGACAGCACTAAGAGAGAAACACTCTCCCACGTACAAATAGGACACAAAAAGCTTAGTCTTGGTGCCTGCAGATCTGCAGCTGGGGGAGACCTTGGTAGAAGACAAGGCTTTAATGGAACAGCAGTGGGCACCCCAAGGGCCAGTGTGGACCAACATGAGATGATTCTTAGGGAGCACTATGAGAACTGCTCAGGTAACCCTCAGAATAACAGAGAGAGAGATTTGAGTTCTGGGGTGAAGTTCTCCTTAAGCAAGTAGGTACAGTGAGGCAATCAATGTTGGCTTCCTACTCAATATTACCTTATTTGTGCCCAAATGTCAGAGATCATTTTCCTGACCTACTTTTTGGAGTCTTTCCAACATTTATGACGAAAAGAGTGGTCATGTGGTTCTTTCCAGCACGTGGCTAATCAGAGAAAATGCAAACTGAATGGTTAGTCCTGAGGAAATCAGCTCAACAGTGTAGACATCATTTTTAATTTCTCTTGGGCCTCTTTAGGAGATATGAGTTGCTAGCATGCCTTCTCATTGATGCTGAATCTATTCTGACTCATAGTGATCCTGTAGGAGAGAGTTGAACTGCCCTTCCGGGTTTCCAAAGCCATAATCTTTATAGAAGAAGACAACTATGTATTTCTCCCATGGAGTGGCTGGTGGGTGTGAACCTTGCCACCAAAGCTCCTTAACATGGTATTATTGTTGTTGTTAAGTGCCGTCGAGACAGTTCCAACCCATGGCAACCGTGTATAGGGTTTTCGAGGAGCAGCTGGTGAGCTTGAACCACCAACTTTGCAATTCAAACCGACTTTGCAGTCTGGCGCATTAACCCACAGCACCACACCAGGACTCCTAACATGCCCTAAAAGGTCTTATAGAACCATGGAGAACAGCAGTAGAAGAGAGCCTTATAAAGGAGGTTGGATAATATTGCTATTGTTAGTCACTGTCAAGTGGATTCCGATTCACGATGACCTCATGTGTTTCATAGTAGAACTGCCCTCATTAACGTTTTCATGACTGCAACTTTTTGGAAGCAGGTCGCTGGGCCTATCTTTTAAGTCATCTCTATAGTTGTTAAGTGATGTCGAGTTGGTTCTAACACATAGCAACCCTGTGTAGGTGGTTGGTGCACCTGGTGGGTTTGAACTGCCAACCTTGTGGTTAGCAGTCAAGTACTTATCCTATAGCCCTACACCAAATCACTGGCCTTTCTGTTTATCATCAACCATTTAACCATTTGTACCAGCCAGGGCTCCTTGCTCTTGTTGTTGCTGTAAAGTGTCGGCAAGTCGGTTCCGACTCATAGCGACCCTATATAGGGTTTGCAAGTAGCAGCTGGTGAGTTCTAACTGCTAAGCTGGTGATTCAAACCGTCCTTGAATCTAGTGCATATCCTACAGTGTCACACCCAGGACTCCATTAGGTAACACATTAAACAAAACAAAACAAAACAAAACCCACTGCCATCAAACTGAGTCCAACTCATAGTGACCCGTGAGGACAAAGTAGAACCATTACCATGGTTTTCCAAAGCTGTAAATCTTTATGGAAGCTAACTGCCACATCTTTCTCCCACAGAGTAGCTGCAGGGTTTGAACCGCTGACTTTTCAACTTGCAACTGAGCACTTAACCACTATACCACCAGAGCGCCTTTCAATCAAATGCCACATTGGTTCTATATGAAAGGCTACATTTATGTGAAGAGGGGCTCTCCAAGTGACCGGAGACACTGTTGATTATCACCACTCTCACCTGCTGGCCAAGTAGGGCAAAGGTTTATGAGTTAATAACAGTGTGAACAAGGCAGGTAATAAAGTTGCTTGAGTGTGAGACATAATCAATACAAGTCACTCTTAATTATTAACAGCTGCACCCTAAGCGGGTGTTTCTTCTAATCAAGCGATCACCAAGTGAAGAAAGATTCCACCTGCTTGCATCAGTTCTGCAACCTCCACCTTCATTTTTTCCTTTTATCATTTGACACTTGCTCCAAATCCCATTTGATGGTAATACAGTGATCAAAAACTTACCCAAAGATGGGCAGCTAGCCTTCTGCCAGTTATTATGACTTTAACAAGCTGGGAAATGTCTAGAATGGCCTTTTTCTGCTATATTAATTGCTTTTGGAAAACTATGGTAAGAGGATTAAAGTCTACATGCAAGAAATAACTTTCTTGGTTATGTCACTTTGACTTCCTTCCATTTCTTCTAGAAATAAATGTACTTTAGGGATATTTCACTATTGAGCTTTGGAAATGAAAACACCATTGAAATTTTGATGTTTTTGTTCTTCTCTAGAATATGTTTTGAAATAAAATAATAGATCTTATCTATAGACAAGATTTCATAAGAAATAATTGATGTTTGATCCTTTTGGGGGGCCTTTTTATATTGTGGTGAGTATATGAGTGTGAAGCTATTATTGTCTTAACATATACTCCATCCAGGTCTATACACTTCTGAAAGTGGTATTTAAATCTTTCTAACTCTTCCTGCAGTGTTGTGGATTAATTAATGCGCTGGACTGCAAGGTCGGTTTGAACCTCAAGGTCACCAGTTCGAGCTCACCAGCCTCTCCTCATAAACCTTATATAGGGTCATCATGAGTCGGAACCGACTCGACAACACAACAACAACCCTTCCAGGTGTGGCGCTGACGGATAACGCACTAGACAGAAAGGTTGGATTGAACTTCAAGGTCGGCGGTTAAAATTCATCAGTTGCTCTTTGGAAACCCTATACAGGGTCGCTATGAGTCGGAAATGACTCAGTGGCACTTAACGACAACAACCCTTCCCTGAAGAATTCTGTATTCTTCTATTTGTTATTGTTGTTGTTGTTAAGTACCACAGAATCGGTTCCGACTCATAGTGACCCTGCATAGGATTTCTGAGCCTGTAAATCTTTATGGAGGCAGAAAGCCTTATCTTTTTCCTGTGGAGCAGCTGGTAATTTTGAACTGCCAACCTTGAGGTTAGTAGCCCGATTTGTAACCACTACGCTACAGTTTTGGCATCCTCAAGGATCTCAGATTTCGTTCTTTTAAAATGGCCTTTCAGTTTGAGGACCAACAAAAGTCTGAAGGGGCAAGGTGAGATCTGTAAGGTGGGTGGGGTAAGGTTTCCCAACAAAATTCTCATAGGATAGTCTTTTATACCCTTGTAGAATGAACAGATGCATTGTCATGATGGAAAAATATTTCTTTGTGTAACTTTCATGGTCTTTTTCTCACCAATGCAGTTTCCAGTTTTCTTAAAACTTCTTCATAAGCCCCCATGACCATCCTGTATCTTTCCAGCAAGTCTATCAAGATCACTCTTTCAGAACCCCTCAAAACAGTCCCCAGAATCTAAGAGTTGTCATCTCTGCCTTGAGCATAACATGGCCAGTAGCTCCCCTCAGAAGCCTTGTTTTGATTGAAAAAAGTTTTTGAAGGAGTCCTAAGGAGATGTGTTGCTGTTATTGTTAAGTGCCACCGAGTCAGTTCCAACCAGAGTTGCCATGTATAGGATTCTCAGGAGTAACTGGTGGGCTTGAATTACTGACTTTGTAGTTAGCTGTCCCATACTTACCCTACAGTGACCCTCTAGGACTCCCAGGAGACTAAGACCAGTGTTATCACAAGACAACTCATCTGCACCATCCGCTGACCAGAGACATGTGAAAACACATGATCTTGGAGTAAACCCATGCATGTATGGAGTCCTGGTATTGTGCTGTGGGCTAGTGAGTCAGACTGCAAAGTCGTTTGAACTGTTAAGGTCGGTGGTTCAAGCTCACCAGCTGCTCCTTGCAAACCCTATATGGGGTCGTTATTGGTCTGAATTGACTTGAAGGCACTTCACAGCAACAACATGCATGTATGAATAGCGAGTACAGTGGCTCCATATGATAAGCACTGGACTGTGAACCACAAGGTCTGTGGTTCAAGCCCGCCAGCTACTTCGCAGGAAAAAGATAAGACTTTCTGCTCCTGGAAAGATTTTAAAAGCCTCAGAAACACTATACAGGGTGGCTATGACTTGGAACCAACTCAAAGACACTTAACAACAACGTGTATAAATTGGAGCCCTAGTAGCAAAACTTTTTTACTTACCTTCGCATGTATAACAACAACAAAAATTTTTGTGGAGTGTTTTTTACATGTACAATCTGGTGACATTAATCACATGTTTTGTAGTCATAACCAATACCCATTTTTGAACTATTCCCTCACCTATAATTCAGTACCCCCAAGCCATAACTTCTTCTTTCCCTTCTCTGTTGTTCCTGTTAGCCTTTGGTCTCTATATATTGGCCTATTCTAGATCTTTCATACAAGTGGTATCAGACAATATTTGCCCTTTTGTGAATGACTTCTTTCACTCAGTATAAGGTTTTCTTAAGAGTGCTTATAGCAAATGAAATTATCTTATATGTTCTCTTTTGTCAAGACCAAAGGGTCTAAGATTTTACCTTATTTGAAAGCTGACAAGTAAATTAGCTTATGGGATTTCATGAATGCTTGCAGAAGGTGTAGATTTCTGAATGAGAGACAGAGAACTTTCTGTACCATGGAGTAGGTTCCGGCTCATAGTGACCCTGTACAGGGTTTCCGAGGCTGTAAATCTTTACGGGAGCAGAAAGCCTCATCTTTCTCCCAAGGTGTGACTGGAATGTCCAAACTGCTGACCTAGTGTTTAGCAACCCAGCTTGCAATCTAATACGCTACCAGAGCTCCTTACAACAGTAGCAATAGTCAGTAAATTAGCATTCAGTTGTGCTAGTTCTGTAAGGCCCAGTATCCACAGGACAACGTATAGAGGTCAGTTGTCTTCTGTACACAAGGTGGGCTGCATTGAAAGCAAGGTAGGAACCATAGGCTAAGGACATCTGAATCTTTTAAAATACGCATTAACCATGTCCACGCTTTGCTCCAGAGGGAGTCCCCATTGCTGCCTTCAAAGGCTATTTGCTACACAAATATCCAGGGAAAGATGGTCCAGACTACTGGCAGTCAATATCTCTGAGATGCTCACAGAATGAGTAGAAAATGAGCGATCCATGGAGAACTGTCTCCCATTCATACACATACTTTTCCAAAATGACTATTCATGTCGTGTCAAATTATAAAAATCACATAAAAGAGATCCCCCTAAGTACCATTGTAATAAGGATTTTACTTTATAATCTTAATTCACATGGTATTAGAATTCACTTTTCATTTAATTATCATGCATAAAAATATAGTGTAGAATAATAAAAAGAAAGACTCTTCTAAACTGGCAAATTTCTATTTGGATTGAGGTTATTAATAAAGCTACGAATCAACTAGAAAACAAGCTGGAGATGGCCTTTGCCAAGAGCATTCAATTAAAACAGGTTTCACACTACATGTGTTGTTAAGTGTCTTTAAGTCAGTTCCAACTCATAGTAACCCTGGTTAGGGTTTCAGAGGAGTGGCTGGTGCGTTTGAACTTCCAACTTTTCAAATAGC
Source organism: Chrysochloris asiatica (assembly GCF_000296735.1). Taxonomy (NCBI): domain Eukaryota; kingdom Metazoa; phylum Chordata; class Mammalia; order Afrosoricida; family Chrysochloridae; genus Chrysochloris; species Chrysochloris asiatica. The sequence continues at coordinate 5,368,879 of NW_006408578.1, read as the reverse complement.
AATCCAGTGCTTATCCTACAATGCCACACCAGGACCCTGAGACATAGACCTGTCCTTTTATAGTATTGATTTGAATGGAGAGACACTGGTAAAAATGAATAATCAAAAAGAAGATTGTTGGTCCTGTTACCAGCAAGGAAGTTCGTAACTGGGCACTGGACAATTGGGGACAAGGCTGAATGGTGGGAAGTTGTCTAAAGCCCATATGATAGAAAGGGACATCTCAAGAATGCAGGGTCCAAAGTGGACTTTTCCAGTGGTGGATAAATACTAATTGACTTATTTTTACTGCCAGAAATATTTGACATCTGAAATGCATGTTTTTAATTTTCTCTTTTGTTTTTCTTCCTCTTGATACTTTCCCTATCCTAAGCCAGGAAAGATAATAATCCTATAAACTGTGGATAAACAGAATTTATTCAGATATCAAAAGCTTCAGAGTGTAATGCTTCTACTATTCCAGAATTTGATATAAATTTGAAGACAGTGCTATAGAAAGTAAATTTAATCTCTCTCCTTTACTTACTGAGATCAGTATGCATCCTTTGGCTTCTGGGATTTTTAGATGTTTGCATTATATATATAATATGTCTTTATGATCAATGATGATGTTAATACTGATCTGGATAAACTGTCTGAGCTTTTACATAAGTTAACTTTTACATAATTTAACTTGAATGTTCTAGAAAGCTGTTCCTTACAACTTTTCCAAGTGATGAAAATACAAGTTAAAAGATGGATAAATAGATGTTAGGTAAACAAATAAAATCATATTCTGGCATCAAAGTACATGAAAGTTTGTAAATGCGATTTTTTTCATCCACAGAGGATCAAAGTGTAGAGCCAACCTGTCCAGGTCCAAATTCTTGCTTCCTCACTTCCTAGCACTGTTGTAATTATCGTTAGCTGACTTCCAGTCAGCCCCTAACTCATAGCATTCCATGCACAAGTGAACAAAATGCCACCCAGTGATACCTTGGAGATTGGACTAGTGTGATCCAGAGTGTTTTCATTGGCTCTTTTCCCAAACTAGATAGCCAGGACTTTCTTCCTACTCTGTCTTAGTCTGGAAGCTCTGCCAAAACATGAGCCCTTACTAGCAGATGGGTGGTGGTACTGCCCCTGAGGCTCATTGGCTGGCATTGAACCCAGGTCTGCTGCATGGGAGACAAGAATTCTATCCTGTAACTACCACTAGCAGTAACAGCATTAGCAGAATTGTCCTGGGCAATTTACTGCACCTCCCTCACCTTTATTCTCCCACCCCTCCAAATAGAAAGTGGAGATAATAATTGTTTGTACCTTAGGGGAATTTTAGGAAGATTATGAGCTAATACATGTAATGTGTTTCGACCAAATGCCTGGCACATAGGAAGCAATTTTCATGTATTTGCTACTATTATATCCCAAGTAGCATTCTTCTTTTACTGTTCCAGATCAGAATGATGTTTGTTGTTGTTGTTAAGTGCTCTGGAGTCGGTTCATACTCAAGGCGACCCTGTATAGGGTTTCTGAGGAATGGCTGGTGAGTCGGAACCACCATCCTTGTGGTCAGCAGTCAGGTGCTTTATCCTACAGTGTCACACCAGGACTTTGACTGAAGTTTAGGCCTTGGCAAACATAAAGATATTTACGTGAACACAAATTCAGTGAGTACAGTTTCAGTCATAAAGGATACTCAAGTCTGCTTTTTTTTTTCAATGAATGGCTATGTGAAATAAATACACAAATGAGTGAGTGATGTTTACATTCTTAGCTCTTTAGTTTCTTATTACCAAACATCCAGTTCCAGAAATTAAATAAAAACAAAGTAAAAGCGACCTAGAGAATAATTTTGAGACTAAACCAGTGCCCAGAGGACTTTATAATGTTAAACCCCATTAAGTGTTCAGCTGCTAATTGAAAGGTTGATGTTTCTAACTCAGCAGCTACTCTGAGGCACAGAGGTGAGGCTGTCTGCTCCCATAGAGATTTATAGTCGAGGAAAGCCGACGGAGCAGTTCTACTCTATCATGCAGGAGTCAAAGTGATGGAGTGTTTTGATTTTCGCTTTTTGTTTGATCAAAACTGACCTCTTCCCTGAACTTGACAATCTGATGTGATTTGGGTATATATATCATTGGTGTCTTACATTTTGTCTCTTACTTTTATGGAGGCCTTTTGAATAGAAAGAGACACTTCTATGCCCTATGTACTGTAAGATAAACACTGGGCTGCTAACTACAAGGTTGAGGGTTCTAACCCACTAGCTACTCTTTGGAAACCCTATACAGAGTCACTATGAGTCAGAACCGGCTGACAGTATTTAATTACCTGCTTGAACTCCTGGTGTGATGCTATAGATAAGCACTGGATTGAGAACCACAAGGTTGGCAATTCCAACCCACCAGCTGCTTCTCAGAAATCCTATTATAGGGAACTGACTTGACAACATTTAACAACAAAAGCAAAGCAATATTGGTAATTAAGATGGAAAATAATATATACCAACTCACATAATGTCATTGAGATCATATGAAATGAAAGTATAAGACCTTTAAATTTTCCATGGTCCAATAGTAACACTCAAAGAACTAAGGTATTTCATCCACACCTTGATCCACAGATTTTACCCTCCATCACCTTTGGGTGAGACCTATTTGTAGAGTCATTTAGTTAGAAAGCTCTTGATTGAAAGGACTATATCTGGGGTGTGTTTTAGCTTTAATTCCACCTAATTGCTCAGGATTTTCTATTTCAATACCTGATTAAGCATAGACTGAGCTAACTCGACAGACATTTTTCTGACATGTCTCTGCAGCTCTCTGACACCTCCCCAGAAGCTTAGGTCTGAAAAGAAGTCAAGTGTAGCTGCGTCTCAGTTAGAGTGGATTCAGTGTTGGAGATGGTAGTGGCAGAATCTCCTAGACATCATGGGCTATATGAATATGGAGATGGTCAAAGCCTCAATAGACATAAAAAATGCCAGAGAACTTTCCAAAACTATCACAGCACTATTTCTTTTCTTTTCTTTTTACTTTTTGTTATGACTTGAGTGAAGGTTTACAGAGCTGATCATCAGTTTTATATTCAACAAATCCTACACTTTGTTTCATCTCAAAGATTACATCTCCTCAACGATAACCTCACTTAGCCATTTCTTCCCTGTGTTTCTTGTTACCTTTCGTCCTCCTTTACCCACCTTCTGAATTTTGTCCTTAGGTAAATGCTGCCTTTTTGATCTTGAGTGGTTGACCATTGTGTGGTGTGCCTCCCTCCCTCGTGTTGTTGCCTTTTCTCCCCCACATGTACCAATCTTTTGCTTGACTGAAAATTTAGCAATAAGGATGAGTTCAGTTTCAGACCTGAAGGCTGACCAATGGTCATAGTCTCAGGGTTCCATTGATCTCTATCTGACTAGTATGCCTGGTCTTTTTTTTTTTTTTTTTCATGATTTTGAGTTTTGGTTCACATTTTCTCCCATTCTACTCAGGACCTTCTAATGTGATTCCCTTCAGAGCAGTTGGTAAGCATTGATGTATCTATTCAAATATGAAGAACCCATATTCTTAAGGAAATGGGAAAAGTTAGCTCCTGGTATTGAATTAATTTGAGAGCAAGGGACATAATATGAAGACTTCAAAACTGTGGGGAAAAATATAATGAAAAGATAATGGAGAAAGGATTGCATGGAGGGGATTGTAACCATGCAATGAGACGATATATGATAGAATGAATGTAAAACTAATGTTCTCCCATGTAAACTATTGCATAATTCACAATAAAATATTTTAAAAAAAGATAATGGAATTTCTCCATGAAATTTTTGAAGACCCCTCATATGTGCAGTTTATTTTAATAGTTCCACAGAGGCTCCACCACAAAGTAAAGGAATGAAAGCCAATTTTAAAGGGAACTGAAGGTTGTAGACATTTAGATGCAGCAAAACAGTAAATCAAATGTCAATAGTTAAATTTTAATATGAATCATAAGGAGGATAGAAAATTTTGATAAAACCAGCAGTGCAACATTTTCAGACTCAAGACTCTACCATTTAATTTTGTACAATCATGGTAAAATTTCTAAATCATTACGGACTTTGGTTTACTCATCTCTAAAATTAACTATGAGGTCCCTAAGGTAAACACAGTAAAATTTTCACTTTTGTTTAAAATGAATGTTGCCCACTGAAAAAAAGTATTTTCTAATTAATGAATCAATGATTTAGGAAAAATAGAGCAAAGAGTATGCCTTCCTGGAAATGCAAAAAGAGACATTGTATGTTTGAGACAAAAATAACAGGAGACACAGAAGTGCTGAGTACTCAGAACAGGGAGGACTCTACAGTTTGCAGGAGAGACTGGGATGAGAATGAAAGCCTTCAGGGAGAAAGGCATACTGATGTGCTCACTGAAAGTTGAGTAGAAACAGAATATATGAAAAAGAGGGATTCATCTGTGTCCCATAAAAAAAAAAATGGGTAGAGGAGCCCCTGGTTGGTACAAATTGTTAAAGCATTTCATTGCTAAATGAAAGGTTGTTGGTTCGAGTCTACCCAGACGTACCTCAGAAGAAAGGCTTGGTGATTTAACTTGAAATAATAATTCACTGAAAATCCTATGAAGCACAGTTCTTCTCTGACAAAGATGGAGTCATCGGAAGTCAGAGTCACCAGATGGTTTTGATCACGTTTGGTAAGGAGGCAGGTCAGAGAAAAAGAGGAAGACCCCCAGCGAGATGGATTGGCCAAGTGGCAGCATCATTGGGCTCAAGCGTGCAACAATTGTGAGGTTGTCCTAGGACTGGGCAGTGTTTCGTTCTGTTGTGCATAGGGTCACTGTGAGTCGGTACCGACTCGATGGCACCTAACAACAACAACAAAGACCAGTTTTCCCATTTGAAGTCCTATGCATACAGGGGAGCTGTTTGTTGTTGTTGTTGTTAGGTGTTGACAAGTTGTTTCGGACTCATACAAACCCTGGGTACAACAAAAAAGCACTGCCCCTTCCTAAAATTGTTGTTATGCTTGAGACCATTGTTGCAGCCATTATGTCAAACCATCTAATTGAGGGTCTTCCTCTTTTTTTGCTGACCCTTTATTTTACCAAGCATGATGACTTTCTCCAAGGACTGGTTTTTCTTGATAACATGTCCAAAGTACAAAAGACGAAGAGTCACCATTCTCTCTTCTAAGGAACATTCTAACCTTCTTCCAAGACAGATTTGTTTATTCTTCTGAAAGTTCATGGAATATTCATTGTTCTCCACCAACACCATAATTCAAAGGCAGCAATTCTTTTTCAGTCTTCCTTATTCATTGTCCAGTTTTCACATGCACCTGAGACAATAGAAAATGCCGTGTCGTGGATAAGCACTAGACCACAAGGTCGTTTTGAAGCGAAACGTTAGTGGCTCAAATTCACCAGGCTCCCTGGAACCAACTCAACAACACTTAACAATACCAACAACATGGTCTGCTGTGATTGTTGTTGCTGTTAGGTACCATCGAATTGGTTCCAACTCATGGCAACCCTATGCACAATAGAAAGAAACACTGTCCAGGTCTGCACTCTCCTCTTCATTGTGGCTAAGAGGGAGCCCGTTGCTGCTACGTCTTCCTCTTTTACACTAACCCTCCATTTTACTAAGCATGATGTCCTCCTCCAGAGACTGGTCCCTCCTGAAATCTGAAGTACAAGAGATGAAGTGTGGTCACCTGACTTCCAAGGAGCATTCTGGCTATATTTCTGCCAACACAGGTTTATTTGTTCTTCTGGCAGTCCATGGTACTTTCAGTATTCTTCTCCAGTACCATAATTTAACTGTCCTTATTCTTCTACAGTTTTCCTTACCATCACATCCATTCCGACTCATGGCAACACCATGTGAGCATAGTAAAAGTCCTCCAGAGAATTTTTTTAAAGTTGTGACTTTTCAGATGTACATCACTAATCTACCTTCCAACGTATCTCTTGGTGGGTTCAAACCACCAGCCTTTTAGCCAGCAATTGAGTGTTTAAACTCTTGTGTCACCCAAGGTCTTCTATGACCTAAGTGCTACATAAATAGCAGGTGTTATTGCTGTTATTGGTTTTGTTGTTATTCTTACTAGATCATTGTCTTACAATAAACATGAGGCAATGTGGCAAAAATCTGACATGTTTCTTAGTTACTTCCTGCACTCAAATGGAATGTACTAAAGTCTCACAGTTGTCTTAGCTGTGATATATTCCCTACTGTAACTTCTTTCCAATTAATTTTATTTACTTTTTATTTAAATTTCTATTACCTTGGATATCATTTTTATTATTTTAATTTTTACTATGAAATATCCTACACTCATGAGTATATTTATTATTTTTTATTAAGTCATTATTATTGTCAACATATATACATAAATATAACACACATTTTCCAATTCAGTATAATAAGCTCTGGTAGCGTAGTGGTTACGAATCGGGCTGCGAACCTTAAGGTCAGTGGTTCGAAACTACCAGCTGCTCCGTGGGAGAAAGATGAGGCTTTCTACTCCCGTAAAGATTTACACCCTTGGAAACCCTGTGCAGGGTCACTATGGGTCGGACCCGACTCAATGGCACTTAACAACAACAACAACAACATTTTTCATATGTGCAATTCAGTGACACTAATTACACCCATCATGTTATGCAACCATTACTAATATTTGGTGCCACATTTTCCATCACCATCAACAGAAGCCCAATGCTTCATAAACACTGATCTCTCTCTTCCCCCTTCCTGGTTGTTTGGTGTTGTTATGTGCCATTGAATGGACACTGACTTATAGTGACCCTGTGAACAACAAAATGAAACCCTGCCCGGTCCTGTGCCAACCTCACAATTGTTGCTACATTTGAGCCTATTGCTGCTGCCACTGTGTCAATCCATCTCATTAGGGGTCTGCCTCTTTTCCTGTGACCCTCCACTTTACCAAGCATGATCACAGTGATGGCATTCTGTGGAGTCAGTTCCGACTCATAGTGACCCTTACTAGGGTTTCTGAGGTTGTAAATCTTTACAGGAGCAGAAAGTCTCATCATTCTCCCACAGAACTGCTGGTAGTTTCACACTGCTGACCTTGAGGTTAGCAGTACAACTCATAACCACTACACTACCAGAGCGCCTTAAATCTTGTTGTTGTTTTTGTTGTTAGGTGCCACCGAGTCGGTACCAACTCATAGCGACCTTAGGCACAGCAGAATGAAACACTGCCTGATCCTGGGCCAACCTCACTATCATTGCCACGTTTGAGTCCATCGATGTTGCCACTTGGCCACTCCATCTCACTGGGAGTCTTTTTCTCTGATCCTCCACCTTACCAAACATGATATCCTTTTCCAGCGACTGGACCCTCCTGACAATATGTCCAAAGTATGAGAGACGAAGTTTGGCCATCCTGGGTTCCAAGGAGCACTCTGGCTGCACTTCTTCCAACACAGATCTGTTGGTTCTTAAACCTTAGTATCCATATATTAAACTTTAAAGTCTCTACACACTAGACCTTAGTTTTTATAAATTTGCCTGTTTATTCTAGATATTTCATATAAATGAGATTTTGAGAAAGGTTTATTTCTCTGAAAGTGTTTCACTAACTATATGGTGTTTTAAGTAACCATAGCCTGTTGATAAAAACATTTGGTTGGGAATGCAGAACTTTGCATATACATCATAGTCAGAGTATTAGGACTGCAGTTAGAACTACCAGTGGTGTCTAATTTACCAAATTTTAGAATGGCCAATAATCATAACAGACTAGGGTAAAAACACATTCCAACTTCTAACATGGTTTATGGACTAGAACTGAAATCAGGAAACATGTTCCTTAGATTCAGGAGCCCCACTAGATTTTCCGACTCTTCTTCCTAAAACATTCAGCTTTCCAGTGTGGTCATCAAACCATGTGTCACCCATGAGCAGTAACTCTCATGTAAGGTAAGTGCTCTGCAGGCTGATATTTTTTGGCAGAAACCCACATTTGGGGCAATACATCTGGTACCTGTGGGCATTCTATCATCCCTCTGGTTTACTGATCTCAGCTGCCTTTTGTAACAATGTCTACCTTTCACAGCGGAAGTGCCTGCCACTTGGAGACAACTTGTGGTTACACTTCTGGTTCCCTCAATGACTTTGTGACCTTAGCACAACACAGTGAAGCACTTCATCACTTGGAGACCTGTTATTCCCATTACAACCTCTGACAGGTCTGTCAGAATCAGAAAGCCCTAAGAGCCTCACAGTATAGATCTAAAAGACCAATTATAATTAATAATAGTAATTAACTTTTGTCATAGGTGAGTCATGTAAAGATCAGACATTCAATGACAATGTATTTTCAATGTTACCCCGTAACATTTTCTTACTTAGTCTGTCTAGCCCATTTTAAAAGATAAGTCACGTTTTCATGAAAATGTTCTTAGCTTTTGATGAGAGCAAAGAGAATCATTTCTGTCTAATATCCAATGCTTTGGGATGGCTGGTATTGGCCAAGTAAATTTTCCTCTAAAACTACACACAAAAAAAAAGATAAATGTTTTCTAAACTGATATTTGTAATTGTGTCAATGCAGATATTTTTGCTTTGAAATTCCTTCAGTATTCAATAGGGAAGCTTATCTCTATGAGATGTTTCCTTCTCTCTGTCCAATAATCAATGGATGGAATGTTCAAACACTGATACTTCTTTGAAGAAATTGCATTGTTGGTAACAACTGTTGTCACCAGTGACAACTCTGATTCTTTTCATTTCCTCCTGATATATGTTCGGGGTCTGTGCGCAGGAACAAGATAGATGCCTGTCAATGATCATATCTTCAGCAAATAGAGCCAACATTAATTTATGAAGCACAACAAGCTGATCTCCAGGTCTTGCCCCCACTGTAACTTACTGCCCATTATTTCACATTCTTGTAGTGTAAAATAAACACATGGGACCCATGGAGACACTTCTGTAGTTATTTGTTTTTTAAAATTTAATAAGAAGGAGGGGGCTGACCTTTCCCCCTTTGAACAGGAAACAAAAATTAGACCTGACTGTGATATGCTATCAATTTTCATAACTATGAAAATATTCCATAAAGCAAGCAGTTCTCTGTGAACTCAGGTGACTGCCCAAATTGGCAAGAGAAGTCAGAAAACCCAAATCCTTTTAAGTTGGTTCCGAGTTAACTTTCCATTACTTGCAGGATTTCATTTACTCTGGCAAGTGTGATAACCATGAATAATGATATCAGCTTTTTTCCGTCTCAAATTCCACCGCATTGCCCAGGCCGAAGGGAGCATGTGCTTCTCTTCTCGTCACATGGGAAAAGAACACAGGGACTCTGAACACAGGCTAGCTGATGTACATACGATGGTAAATTTGCTTCATGAAACTGAATAAAACAGCTTCATCTTCCTACAAGTCCATTTTTGCTGAAGGCAACACAGACAGGCCCTTACCCAGCAGTGTTAGAGCCACAGAAACATGTGAACATCCACATATTCACACCAACCACACAAAATACAGAAGTCCTTCCAGATCTTTCTTTCATTTTCCTGACAGGAAGTGTTGGGCTTGGTTTCCATGGAAACAGCAACGAATAACATTATTTACAGTTACCGAAAGATATCTCTAGAATTCTCATAGATTTTTCAAATTTTGTGTCAAACCCAATAAAGAGATGCATACATGCAGATCTCCTGAGAGCGAAAATAAATGGAGGTACTTTTTAATCTCAACCTTCACCAATATTCTCTCATTTTCATTTCTCTAGTTGTTTTTGCTTGTTTCACAATTTTGTGTTAGATGGGATGGATGCTGGGGAGAGGAATGGTTACTGATTCCCAGAGTGTTTTCAAAATGTAACACAGAAAGAATTGTGATGAGGGAATTCCAACGACTAGCTTTGGAATAGTCTCTTCTCTGGGTGGTGGTTTGATGATGAAAAGCCGCAGCCCTGCCCTCAGCACTCTCTTTTGCAGAGGTTGCAGCAGAATTCAAGCTTCATGAAAATTGGCATGAAGGAAAGAAGACTGACCCAAGGGGTAAGTGGGAAATACTACGAATAATCTTGAAGTTGAAGTCTGTGGAAGAAATATACCTATGTGCTGAGGGTATAGACTAAACTGTGCATTTTCAAGGTCAAATGTCAGATTTCAATTTTGGTCCTATTTACTTAGGATGTAACCCAGGTTAAAGGTATCTCTGGAAGATCCAACAAAAAAACATGACTGAGTCCAAATCAGTGCAGATCTACTGTTATTATTGCTTCCAACTTATTTATTTATTATGGAAAGATTCATGAAGCATTATTAACAGCAGATGGGAGAAAGCCGTCTGCTTCCATAAAGATCTGCAGCATTGGAAACTCTCTGGGGCAGTTCTACTCTGCCCCATTGGGTCGATAAGAGTCAGAATCGACTTCATGGCAATTGGTAGGTATTTATTAGTAGCAGAGTGAATCAGAGTGCTGATATTTTGAGGATTATGCTTTCATACTTTAAAATTTCAGACAATGCATCGCCCAGAAATGGTATACAATGTTATAGATTATATAAACATATAATAGACATTATATACATAAAATGTTGTTGTTGTTAAGTGCTATCAAGTTGGTCCCAACTCATAGTGACCCTATGATCCAGGAAGTGGCTGGTGGGTTTGAACTATTAAACTTGTGGTTCAAACTGATCTTGCAGTCCAGTGCTTTAGCCCACAGTGCTAAATAATAATATATGAAGTATTTCAGTACTTTTTAGAGTTCTAAAGTTTCTTATTTTTTGTCTCTCTACATCATTGGTAAGTCCCTAAATAATTGCAGATATGAGTAAAAGATTTCATGTATAAATGAGCAGAAATCTAGTTCAGTCTCCTTTGAGGCAGATTTTATTATAAAGTTCAGTCTCCTTTGAGGCAGATTTTATTATAAAGTTCAGTTTTGTTTGTGCATTTGTGATTGTGCTTCAGATTTCAGAATTGAAGGTGAATATTTCTTCATTGCTAAAGCATCCGGATAGTCTGTTCAGAAAACAAAAGCCAAAAAAATAATCCCAAATGTCTATCCGTTGCTACTCTTGAGTAAACGACTCCCCTTCTTTCTCCAAGTTAGCCATTTCCTCTTTCATCTTTCACAAGATGATGGAGGTTGGCAGTCAGACAAAATATCCTAATATTAGCCCCTGTGGCTCACCTTTTCCTTCAGGGCATCTTTTTACTGTTTTGTATCTTGGAGAAAACATTTGGAAATCCTTGATGTGAGAAGAAATTTCACTGTGGTTAAGACTTACTCTTTCTGGAGATGAAAGAACCAGTACCGATTTACCAGTGAGATTTTCACTCAGGCCACAAAAATATGTTTTCCAATTCTCATGCAACGAAGTCATCTGCTCTCTGAAGTCCTCCTCCCTGTTTACTGAAAGACGACTGTCACCGAGAATAAAACTGTTCCAGCTTTCACCTCTATAAGAGCAGGATCTGTGTTCACATGATGGTCCCTTGACCTTCTGAGAGAGCTCTCCAGTGAGCTGGCCCAGCACATTCCAGCCCTGAACTTGGCATTTAGCAAGGAGAGGATAGCTTATTGTCAGTTTCCAGTGAAATATAAATAATTCCAGAAGAGAAAAATAATAGTTCCTTTGTAGTCTTTGTCCTGAGTTTTGCACACACCCAACTTTCTAATATGTCTTGAGAGATGCTGACCTAACAAGGCCTTTCTTTCTTGCATAATCAGACACTGATGGAGAAGAAAGGGGTCCCAGGAGAAAGACTTAATCCTCTCCATTCTACTCCCAGTCTCCCTCTCCTGATGGGACTCCAAGAGAGAAGATAGGCTAAATGATACAGATGGGAAGAAGCTCACTGAGGATGTTCTAGATCTTGGAGATCTCAGACAGACCTTTCTAGAGCTGGAGACTTCTCATAGGAAAGACTCTCTTACTAAATATTACTCACTCTGCTAAATATTTGATTTTAAAATGTTGACACTCTTTTGGTTGCTAGGGACAGAAACCTAACTCAAACTAGATCAAGTCAAGAAAGAGAGACATACTTGAATGTCTAGATAGGACTAGAATCTGAGTTTGAAGATGATCCTCAACAGTGTGTATCTCTGCTCTTCTCTTATATTTATCGATGGATCCCCAGCAACCCAAGCCTACATAGACCATTAAACTTGGATCCCAGAAGAAGAGAAAACTTCTCTCCCAGTTTCTGTGGCAAGGATCGAGAGAGGGCTCTGGTTAGCCTGGCTTGGATTGTATGTTCACCTCTACATTAATCTTTGTGACCAGCAAGATGCTGGGATAGAAATGAACCATGTGTCCATCCCTAAAACTAGTTGTGGGGGAGGTCAGATGAAGAAGGGGACTTGGGGATACAAAAACCAGTTGGACTGAAAGGAATTATTAAAGATTGGCTTTCTAAGAAGGTGTGGCCTAGAAAACATATCCACGGCAAGGGTGGAAAGACATGGATGAAACATTCAATGAAGAAGACCACAAGCATTTCTGTTATGGAGAAGTAAAGATTCCCTGTTGCTGTTAAATGCTGTTGAGTCACTTCCGACTCATAGAGATCCTGTATAGAGTTTCTGAGGAGTGGCTGGTGAGTTTGAACTGCTGACCTTGTGGTTCAAACCTTGTAGTCCAGCACATTAACCTGCCATGCCACACCAGGACTCCAAAGTTTTCCTAATCGGCCTTGATGTGAACTGGAAAGTGGAACAGGTTTTGATTTTGAGCATACTCAATATCAAGCGATTTCATTGTGCTTCATTGGTTGAGCTGATCCTGAACAAGATTGTAAACTTGTTTATGTTTGGGTTTAAGGTCTATATATATTTTTTTATGCCCTTGGCTTTGTGTTGTTGTTATTCTCTTTCTACCCATTGCCCACCAAAATCTGGTCTTTCCCAAGCCCTCTGATCATGATGTCCCACACTAAGCAATGGCCTAAGTATTCCACCCCCTCATCTCCTCTCAAAATGACCTAGCACGTGCTTTAAACCATAAATACCTACAGGGATGTTGTTGTTGTTAAGTGCCATTGAATTGGTTCCGACCCATAGTGACCCTGTATAGGATTTCCGAGGAGCTTGAAGTGCTGACCTTGCAATTCAAATGGCTTTGCAGTCTGGCACATTAACCCACAGCACCACACCAGTCCTGGTGACTAATGTAAATTAAATTAGTAGGATTTTTTTACCTCACGGAATACTAAGATAGCATTTATACTTTCTAAGAAACCATTCCTTAACTTTGTGACTTCCAGTCTTTGGGATTTCATAGACTTGTAAAATTAAAGAGAGAGAATCAGAGATTGGTTTAAGGTTTTTAAGGGACCCTGGCAGTGCAGTAGTTAAAAGCTCTCAGTTGCTAACCGAAAGATCAGCAATTTGAATCTACTAGCTGCACCACAGGTGAAAGATGAGACCTTTTTCTTCTGTAAAGATTCATAGCCCTATGGGCCAGTTCTACTTTGTCCTACAGGATTGCTGTAAGTCAGACTCCACTCGACAACAACGGCTCTCTTTTATTAGGGTTCTTGGAGTTCACAGGTGGCGCCAATGCCTAAAACACTTGGCTGCTAACTGAAAGGATGGAGATTCAAGTCCATTCAGAGGTACCTGGGAAATACGGTCTAGTGATCTGCTTCTGAAAAATTATCCAATGGAGCACAGTTTTATTTGGACACACCTGGGGTTTCCATGAGTTGGAATCAATTCAACAGCAAATAATTTTAATTTTATTTTGCCTTGTTAAGAAGCTAAAAAATTTGAGCAAAACCACTATATGAAATCCATAATTTTATAATGGACAGAATATCTTAATACCAACAAAATTTGAAGGAGCTTTGCATTATATCAAAAGAAAATTTCCTACATTTAAAAAAACATGACATCATTTTTGGAAGACTCATTGAAATGTCCTACATTTGCCAGACATCATTTAATGCTTCATCCTAAAGTAACACTTGCTGAAAACTAGTGTTTGAGAACTCAGCCTTACTCCAAAGGGTGCAATAGTGAGCACTTCGGAGCATGGATCATCTGCAGGAATTTGATGCTCTGATGCCCATGAAGATAAGTAATCATTGTTATCTGTAAAGACCTCACCTGGGTTCCAGGCCATGGATACTGGTAGAATTTGTTCACATCAGAGTTATTCTTGATGAGGATCTTTTATCAACCTACTACTTTTTAAGACAGGGGAACTGTTTTCATAGACGGGCAAAGTGAGGTTCAAGGTGACAATATTTGTCCAAGGTCATGCACAGCAAGTTAACCTCACAGTCAAGTCATAGCTTTTGTGAATCAGGACTCAGCTGGCATTCAGATAGGAAGCAATGAAAAGGGTTAGAACTTGCAGACTGAACCAGCAGCGTCTTTACAGAAAACACTGCCTATATCAACTAATTTTAAATGATCTCTCACAACTGACAGTGGAAACTGATGGCCAATAGAAACAGTTCATGGGTACCACCTTCCACTCTCAAAGGGGAATTCTCTGGACTCATCACTCTGGATGAGCCAAAAAGGGCCGAGATGCAAGCCTTGGATGATGGGAGGGAGTCACAGACCAGCAGGGGGCATATTTCCGCACCTGGAGAGTGTGGCCATAAATCCCAAACCTGTATCCTGGGCTTGGCAGTCTCCATGAAGGCCCCACGGTATGTAAGCAAGACTCTGCTATCAGAAACACTGGTTAAGTGGATAAGCAAGACTCTGCTTTCAGAAACACAGGTTATTAAGGCAGAGGTTTGGACAGCATGGAGAAAAAGTCAGGGCTTGAATCCCTGGGAGGTGCAAATAGTTAGTGTGCTCAGCCACTAACAAAAAGTTGGTCATTTGAATCGATCCAGAGGCTTCTCAGAAGAAAGGCTTGGTGATCTACTTTTAAAAAGCAGTCATTGAAAACCTACAGGATTTCAATGGGGTCACCATGAGTCAGCACTGACCCAAAAGAAATGGCTTTTTCTGAGTTCCTGAGAATGTGAAATAAAGTTAGCTGTAGCAGCTAGACCCACTGGACTGACTTCCTAGTGTCAGACCAATGGGAGGGATACAAATTAATTCTGATAAGATTACAATGAATGGTTTGTTTACATTGTAAATGGAGATATTAAGGGAAGAAATGTGTAGTATTTTCCCCAGTAAGATGGTCATTTAGTTTTAGTTATTTCCAAGTTCTATTGCTCACAAAACAAAGCACACCCTAACTGCTCTGCTGGAAAATGTGTGATGCCATCTAGATGAAGGGACATTTTGATGAGCATGGGACATTCTAAGGAAGTGAAAAAGAAAAGAGGAAATTCTACCCGTGGTCGAATACAGCTACCATTGTTAGGTGTGGGGTTTCAGAGTCAGAAAGATTGGGAAGTACAAAGGCCATGGTGGACATTGGGTAGGAAGGGAAAGAAAACAGGGCCACAGAACAATAGATTCAGATCCTAAACCCAAACATAACCAAATTTGCACTTGGTTTGAAAAAAAAGACAAAAGAAAAAAATTCATGACTCAGGAAATTTGGGAACAAACTGAATGTGAAGTGGTAGGCTTCAACAAACTACTAACAAAGAAATCTGAATGTTCAGAGCAGTCAGATTTTAGGACTAAGGAAGATCAAAACCAAAAACCTATTAGTGATGCCCAGGGAAGACAAAACAGGGAATTATTGCTTGGGGCTTCTGTTAAACACGATGGAAAAAAATTGGAAACAGGAAGTTATGATGGTTGTACAACATGATGATTATAATTAATGCCACTGAATTGTGTTTGCAAAACATGTTGAGAGGGGACTTTTTTTTCATGTAATGAAACCTGTGAAAACCAGGCTTCAACTAGGCTGCCTTGTTTCTCCGGATCTGGCAAGTTTTCTGCCTTTGACAGGTAGTTACCACTTTTCCATCACTCTTTTTAATGGAATATACTTGCGTTTTTAAATTCCCTGATAGGGGAACCCAAGTTCCAACATTTTCAGGTTTTTACTGTATGTACTTAGCACAATTTAAAAATATTACTTTATAACTCTCACTTTGTGAATCAAGAGGGGGCCAGCTACGTAATGTGAAGTCTAGAATCACAGAATCCTGTCAAGTCGGCTATGAGATACAAGGGACAGCTAAGTCTAACACCAGTGAGTAGCTAAAGCCTTGAATTTTTGTTGCTATTATTGCTAAATGCCATCGAGTCGGTTCCAACTCATAGCAACTCTTTATAGGAACCATGTAACTTTCTCAGGGGAATAAAATGACCCAGTGGTTAGAGCCCCCTCACCCTTAAGAATAAAAACAGTTGAGAAAAACTAACACTCTTCAGTGTTTTAAGATGATAGGAATTTGTATCTCAGCACTCCTTGGCATTGCAGTAGGGTTCAGTTATATCATTTCTAAATTGATCTATTTAAGCTTAGGGGGAGTGGGGTCAGAAATTGAGACCTTGTCCATCTATTTCTTCTGGAACACAGAACTCCCCTGGATATGGGAAATCTTTGATGAAAGTATCCGCAATTGAAACAAATAAAATATCTTTGTGACATTCATAATTAAACTTGCATATCTTTTACAACAAAAACAATACCGGAGCACAGGCATTACTGGAAATTCATGAAATGAACCCTCTTTTTTAGGGTCACTGTTTACTACAGTCCTGATTGTTTCAGAAAGAAAACTTTATGAAAGGAAATCAAGAGCGTTTCTCCAACTCTGCGAGTACTGCAATAACAGGAAGCAAAACTCCTATTTCTGTAGTTTGCCAGATAAGAACTGAACAGTAGATTATTTCGAAGGCATGTGGCAAATACTGTTAAAGGTATATAAATTACTGTCTATTGCAGTCTTGACTGGATGACTTATTGTAGCTTCTATTTCTGGTGGGACAGACTCACATACATTTGTCATTACTCCAGAGAATGTAAAAAAGCGACAAGTAGACAGAGAAGAAATTGTTATTAACAATGTGGTTGTTCACAGAAACTACTCTGCCCCAAGATGATACTGAACAGTGAGCTTGAAACAGAGCAAAGACAATTTCCAGTAGCTGCCTAAGATTACTGTAGTTCAGATGTTTTCCAAAGGCTAAAGAAGCAATGACAAGATTAGCAAAGAAGCATTGACCTTCCTAAGGCCATGGCTGTGGTGTTATGTACCTGCTATTGTTGTTAGATGCCTTTGGGTCAATTACAACTCATGAAGATTCTATATAGGGTTTCCAAGGTTGTAAATCTTTACAGAAGCAGAAAGCTTCATCTTTTCCCCTTGGAGTGGCTAGTGGGTTTGAACCACTGACCTAGTTGTTAGCTATCTAGTGCTTATCCTACAGCACCACCACTGCACCTTGCATTTCTAGTTATATACCAAGCAGCTTTAAAAATGTGTTAGAGCAAGCTCAGGTGCCCTTGAGTGATGCAAATGGTTAAGCACTGGACTACTAAATTAAATGTTTGAGGTTCAAACCCACCCAGAGCCACTTAGAAATAAAGGTCTAGTGATCTACTTCTGAAAACTGTGACACACAGAGGAATGTTCTGAATGAAGTTTGACTCCAGGGCAGCTAACAGCAACAACAGAGCAAGCTAGGCATGTGGGCAGATTGATCTTGTTCTGTTTCTGTGTTCTGAGAACTTGAGATGGAAGTGGAGATCTTAGTGAATAATAATGGAGATCCTGCTTTTAGTGAATACCCCTCATAGACGACAGACATGCAGAGGTTGAAGTAAAATCAGTTTGTACAGTTGCCAGTAACAACTTAAAGTCTGCAAAGCTTTGATATATTCTTATAGCCTCCCCTCATCCATGTTTTCCATGGAACCTATCCTCCAATGGCCTTAAATGGGACCTTTTCTTCAAAGCTGTATCTTACCCAAGCAACTCTAGGATTTATTTGCTTTTGGCATATTTTATAATCCAGGTACAATAACTGGCTGGTCTATTATAACACCCATTCCCAAGCTTATTACAGCTCATCTTATAATAGCACACATTTTTTAAGTATGCATGCTTTGTTCTAAAGTTTGTCATCTTCAACAGCTCTGAAAAGAACAGAAAAGTGAGGTCACAATGGTAGTGGGTCCTTCAGCTGCCAATCTGTCAAAACTCTCCACCTAAGGATACGCTGATATTGAAGTATGTGCACTGAGGTCTCTTGGCAGTTATTACAGGAAGCTTCTTTCACTGTCATGGGTTCTGGCTTTTTAATCATGACAACGGATCAATGGCTTGTTTGCTAAAACACTGCTGATGTCGTCCACTGTTGACAAAGCTCAAAGAAAAGAATTTTAATATGTGGTATGTCAACAATTGTGAAATGTTACCAAGACGGTCCAAGTGGCATAGAGGAAGATAAGTGCCTTGATTCAAATCATAGTGTTTCAATACATCATAATCAATACAAAAGAATGCACTGTAATCACTTCTCCAAATTGAATCACTGTTAGGAGTTTGCTCTATTTTGCTCGGCATTTTACTCTGTACCTACTTTAACCAGTTGCCCCTGAGTTGAGTTCAACTCATGGCGACCCATCGTTATCAGAACAGAACTGTGCTCCACAGGATTTTCAATGGCTGATTTTCAAAAAGAGATCAACATGGCTTTTTTCCAAGGCAATTCCGAGTTAACTTGAACTTCCAACATTTTGATTAGAAGCTGAGGACATTAACCTTTTACAACATAGAAGATTCATTATCTGTTACACAACACAATTTCGCAAGCTGATTTTCCCCCCCACTAGACTGTAATCATAAGCAGATCCCTATGCTCTAGGGGTGGCGCTGTAGGTTAACTGCTTGACTGCTAACCACAAGGTTAGCTGTTCAAACCCACCAACCCCTCCTCGGAAACCCTATACAGGGTCACTATGAATCAGAACTAACTCAACAGCATATAACAATAAAAACAGCACTCTTAAAACATGCTGTCAGCGGCGGCGCGGTGCACCTTGGGATAGGGAGCGATCTCTGAGCGAGACAGCCAGATGGGCGTGTGATTTTTCCGTGGAACAAGTGCAGAACAGGATAATAGGTTCAGCAACAAACAGAAGAAGCTACTGAAACAGCCAAAATGTTCAGAATGCCTAGAAATAAACGTGGATATGAGCAAAATAAATTTGGAGGTTATAAAGCCTTTGATAACAAAATGAGTAACAGAAATCCTTGGGTTTGAAGATGATGTTGTGATTGAGTTTATATTCAACCAGCTGGAAGTAAAGAACCCAGATTCCAAAATGATGCAAATCAACCTGACTGGTTTTTTTTAATGGGAAAAATGCTAAGGAATTCATGGGAGACCTATAAGGAGCTCTGGTAGTGTAGTGGTTACGAATCAGGCTGTGAACCTCAAGGTCAGTAGTTCGAAACTACCAGCTGCTCCGCGGGAGAAAGATGAGGCTTTCTACTCACGTAAAGATTAACAGCCTCGGAAACCCTGTACAGGGTCACTATGGGTCGGAACCGACTCGACGGACTTAACAACAACATGGCCCCTACTGTTAAGTGCACAAGAAAACATCGATGGAATCCCTTCGGCATTTCTAGTACTGAAAAAAGGAGAAATAAAACAGAGACAAATTGAACAAGAAAAATTGGCATCTATGAAAAAGCAAGATGAAGACAAAGATAAGAGGGATAAAGGAGGAAAAATAAAGCAGCAGAGAAAAAAGGGAGCGGTCTCAATTCCCAAGAAGACGCAAATCCAGAGCTCCTTCCCCTAGAAGACGATCTTCTCCTGTCAGGAGAGAGAGACAGTGCAGTCATTCTCGATCTCCCCATTACAGAACCAAGAGCCAGAGTCCTTCGTCTGCTCCAGAAAAGAAGGTTCCAGAGCTTCCGGAACCTTCCATGAAAGTAAAAGAACCTTCAGTGCAAGAGACCACTTCTACTAGTGACATCTTGAAAGTTCCCAAACCCGAGGCTGTACGAGAGCCTAAAGAACCTTCTCCAGAAAAAAATTCTAAAAAAGAAAAGGAAAAGAAGACTAGACTAAGATCTCGATCTCGTTCGAAATCAAGGTCCCGGACACGTTCTCGCTCTCCTTCTCATACTCGACCTAAATGGCGTACTAGATCTCGATCAAGATCCTACTCACCTAGAAGGCGCCCCAGCCCAAGAAGGCGGCCATCTCCTAGAAGAAGGACTCCACCAAAACGGATGCCTCCTTCACCAAGGCATAGGAGTAGATCTTCAGTGAGACGAAGAAGGCGCCTATCAGCATTTTTGTCTGGGAGTAGTTCATTATCCTCTTCGTCTCGTTCCTGGTCTCCGCCAAAGAAGCCACCCAAGAGGACATCCAGTCCCCCTCGGAAGACTCGTAGGTTATAACTCCTTCAGCAAGTCCTCCTCACCACCGCCCAAAACTCGTCATTCTCCAATAAATACCTCAGCAGTCAAACCATACACGAAAAAGTCGTATTTCTGTCTCTCAGGGAAGAAGTTCAGGTAAAGTGACAAAACATAAAGTTGTAAAGAAAAGAGAATCCCCTTCACCAGCAGTATCTGAATTGGAAGAAGATAAAGGTGGCAAAATGGCAGCAGCAGATTCTGTGCAGCAGAGACGCCAATACAGGTGACAAAACCAGCAGTCTTCATCTGACTCTGGCTTTTCGTCTTCTTCAGAAGATGAGAGACCCAATAGGTCCCATGTGAAAAATGGTGAGGTAAGCAGGCGGCGGAGGCATTCTCTTTCCCAGAGTGCCTCTCCATCACCACGAAAACGTCAAAAAGAGACTTCCCCTCGTGGTAGTCCTTCCCCACCTCCCACAAAAAGGCGACGTTCTCCCTCTCTGGCTCCTCCTCCTCCTCGGTGACGCAGGTTTCCCACACCACCACCACGGCGAAGGAGTCCTTCTCCTCCCCTACGTCGGCGTTCACCTTCCGCAAGAAGATACTTTTCTCTAGTACAGAGGAGATATTTCTCCCTCTCCCCCTCAAAAGACAAGAACGGCCTCTCCTCCTCCTACTCCAAAATGAAGGGCATTCCCCTACCCACCACCAAAAGTAAGGTTTCTCATTCTCCACCTCCCAAACAAAGGAGCTCCCCAGTTACCACAAAGAGACGCTCACCTTCACTGTCGTCAAAGCGTGAACAGGCCCTGAGATCAATGGGGAAGGCTCAAGTGTCCCCACAGTCTTAGATGGAAATGTTTGTTAGGCAGTAAATTTTATTTGGTTTGTACGCAATTCAGTTTCAAAATTGCTGGGAAAAAAATGTGTTGGAGCTTTAGACTTTTGTAATAATTTGTTGTAATAATTGCTAGATTGAAGTTCACCATGTAAAGAAAGGGGGCATGGATTTACATTGCAAAAGGTATCCATGGTGTATTAGTTTGCAAAAGGTATCCACGGTGTATTAGTGACATTTTTTTTCATTGACAACTGACATAAATTCGTTTAGAGTGAAAATTTTAAGCCAAAAAAAAAAAAATCTCTTTTTTAAAAAAGGGGATTTAAATATGGTTGGCATTCTCATCATTCATATGGTTTCTTTAATAAATGCCTCTGGCTAGTCCCAGCGGCTTTTTTTTTTTTTTTTTTTTTTTAACTTTTTTCATTTGAGTCTTCAATAGCACCCATTTAAGTTCTGCTTTCAACCTTACATTGATCAGTTTGCCCAAAAATACACCACTGTTAAATTACCACAAAAGTATAAATGAACATTTTCATGCCACTATCATTCTTGTTGCCTGCAGAGTCGCTGCTGAAGTGAATCAGGATTGGAGTTCTCAGATGGGACTGAGGATGAGAGCATGCTGTTTGCCAGGACGCTGGGCTTAATGTTGATGTCCAACAAATGGATTTAGAACACTGGAATTCACTTCTACTCTACTTGGTTGGGGTTTTTTTGTTTTTGTTTTTGTTTTCCTCTCTTTTTTAAAAGCAATTAACTAGTCCCAGGAAGGATCCTTCCAGTTATATAAATTTTTTTTTTTTGAAATGTCATGGCTCATTCATAATTTTGTATTGTTCTTCAAATTGGCATACAGTTTCAGAGCTCTTGTGTTTCGAAGGCTGGAAGGGCCTGGACTTTGAAATAGTGTCTTGTTTTCACTGTTTCTGTTTTTTGTTGTTGTTGTTGTTTTGTTTCTCATTTTTCAGTTTTTTGTCTTTTAAACTAAAGCTATATAAAGCTTGTGGATTAAACAATAAATTTCTAAATTAAAAAAAAACCACAAAAATATGATGTCAAAATAATTTCTTATAAAGGATACACACTGTTCCATTGTGAGACTATACAATAATGGATATATCAAGATTGTACTAGGTAACTGGTAAAATTTGACACTTAAGTGCATCAAAGGATTTCAACAAAAGACTGAAAAAAGAACCCACAGACTGGGAAAAAATTTTGGCAGTGACACATCAGATAAGGAATAAGTCTCTGAAATTTATTTTTTAAAAACTTCAATACTTCAAAAAGAAAAAGACAATCCAGTTTAAAAATGAACAGCATACATGAAGACATTTCGCCGAAGAAGACATTCAGGCGGCAAACAAACATGAGAAAATGCTCATGATCATTGTTGTTGTTAAGTGCTATTGAGTTGATTCTGACCCATAGCGACCCTGTATAGGGTTTCTGAGGCTGAAAATCTTTATGGGAGCAGAAGGCCTCATCTTTCTCCCACAGAACAGCTGGTAGTTTCAAACTGCTGACCTCGTGGTTTGCAGCCCAATTCATAACCACTACGCTACCTGAGCTCCTTTCATGCTTATTGGCCATTAGAAATATACAAATCAAAGAAATAATGAGAGATCATCTCACCCCTGCATTAATTGTTGTTAAGTGCTGTCCAGTTCGTTCCTATCCACAGTGACTGTGACAGCTAAGACTTTGGGTTAACTTGACTGGTCCAGTATTCTCAGTGGCTTGACAGATGAGAAGTTGACAGTTGAGCTCTCCCATGATGAAATCTAATAGAATAGAATCAACTCTATGATAAGGTCTGCGATGAGCTGCCAGTCAACTGGAAGAAAGTCTCCTCAGGTGTGTGGCCTGATTCCAATCTATTAGACACTCAGGCAAAGCTTTTTAATACTCTGCTGGGTTTGGATTTTGCATCTGATTCATCCCCCAACCTCCAGTTCTTTGGACTTTACCCAGTGACCTACTATATTAGCTGCCAATCCTAGGAGTCCTGATCACCTGCCTTCTTACCTGCCAGACCTGCCTAACTGCCTGCCTAATATGCCATCTCACCTGCTGAACTTGCCTCATCTAACTCAGACATGGAATGCTCTCACCTCTACAACTGTGTGAGCCATTTCTTTATATACATTTATCTTTGTATATACATATATACATTTCAGTAGTTTTGCTTCTTTAGAGAACCCAGCCTAAGGCAGTGACCCTGGAGAGGGTTTCTAAGGCTGTAAATTTTTGCAGGAGGAGAAAGTCTCATCTTTCTCCTACTGAGTGGCTGGTGGACTCAAAAGGTCAAAACCTTGTAGTCTGCAATCCAGTGGTTATCCTACAGAGCCCATTAAAACAAACACATAAACAAATAAGAAGCAGCAGATGTTGGCAAGGGTGTGGAGAGACTGGGACCCTCCTACACTGCTGATGAGACTATAACATGGTATAACCACTGTGGAAAACAGGATGGAACTTCCTCAAAAAACTGGAAATAGAAAAACGATATGACCCTGCAATATATACTTGGTACATATCCTAGAGAAATAAGATCCTCAGTACTGATAGATATATGCACAGCACTATTCACAATAGCAAAAAGATGTAAACAATCTAAATGCCCGCTCATGGAAGAATGGATAAACTAACTGGAGGAACCTGGAACTATGGCCCTCTATCATCCTTCAGGTCTGAAAAGAAACTCACCTTTGTGGCCCAAATTTTACCCTAGCAATATAGAGGAGTCCTGGTGTGGCACTGCAGGTTATGTGCTGGACTGCAATGTTGACTTGAACCACAAGACCAGTGGTTCAGGCCCAGCAGTGAGGAATTGCAATCATTGAAATGAAACAAAGTGTATGATTTGAATTTAAGACTAGTGATCTTGTCTGTAAACCTTCAATCAATTCATATTAAAAAATTTTAAGAAAATCAATAGACTATGCATTTGTGATTTGAAATGGACTAGTATTGGGGATTTAAAATTTGATAATCCTATGGCTTACTATGCCAGAAATGACAAATTGAACAGGAATGGCATCACATTCATTGTCAAAAAGAACATTTCATGATTTATCTTGAAGTACAATGCTGTCTGGGATAGGATAATATCCATACACTTACAAGGAAGACCAGTTAATACCATGATTGTTCAAATTTAAATATCAACCACTAAAACCAGTGATGACAAAATTGAAAAATTCTACCAACTTCTCCAGTTTGAAATTGATCAAAATGCAATAAAAATGTATTGATAATCACTGGTGATTGGAATGCAAAGTTGGAAACAAAAAGGGAGATAGTAGTGGAAAAATATGATGTTAGTGATATAAATGATGCTGGAGATTGCATGATAGAATTGTGCAAGACCAATGACTAATTCATTGCAAATATTTTTCAAAAACATAAAAGGCGTGTATATGGATCTCACCAGATGGAATACATAGGAATCAAATCTGTGGGGAAAGACAATGGAAAAACTGAGTATCATCAGCCAAAACTAGGCCAACTTCAGACTGTGGCACAGCCCATTAATTGCTCATATGCAAGTTCAGGCGGAAGCTGCATACAATTAAAACAAGTCCGCGAGAGTCAAAATATGACCTTGAACATATCCCACTTGAATTTGGAGACCATCTCAAGAGCATATTTGATGCAGTAGGTACTAATGACTGAACCAGAAGAGCTGTGGGATGCCATCAAGAACATCGTACAAAAAAAAAAATCAAAAGGCCATTAAAATGGCCTGAAAGAAAGAAAAGGCAAAAATGGATTTCAGAACATATACTGAAATTTGCTCTGCAGTGTAGAGATGCTACAGCAAATGGAAGAAATGGGGAACTAAAAGAGCTGAATGGAAAATTTCAAACAGCAACTTGATAAGACAATGTACTATAATGAAATACGCAAAGACCTGGAGTTAGAAAACCAAAAGGGAAGAACACTTTCAGCATTTCTCAAGCTGAAAGAACTGAAGAAAAATTCAAGTCTCAACTTGTAAATTGAAGAATTCTAGGGGTAAAATATTGAATGATGCAGAAAGTATCAAAAGAAGATGAAGGTATACACTGAGTTACTGTACCAAAAAGAAATGGTCAATGTTCAACCATTTCAAAAGGTTGCATATGATCAAGAATTGATGGTATTGAAGGAAGAAAGTCAAGCTGCTCTGAAGACATTGGCAAAAAACAAGGGCCCACGAATTGACAGATTACAAATTGAAATCTTTCAACAAATGGATGCGTTCACTCATCTATACCAAGACATTTGAAAGACAGCTACCTGTCCAATAATCAATTGGAAGAGATCCATATTTTTGCCCATTCCAAAGAGAGGTGACCCAACAAAATGTAAAAATCATTGGACAATATCATTAGTATCACATGTCAATAAAATTTTGCTAAAGATAATTTAAAAATGAACGCAACTGTACATTGACAGAGAACTGCCAGAAATTCAAAGTAGATTCAGAAAAGGATATGGAATAAGGGATATCTTTGCTGATATGAGATGGATCTTGGTTGAAAGCATACCTGTGTGATAGTTAGGTTCTGTGTCAACTTAATTAAGCCAGGATTCCCAGTTATTTGGCAGTAGTAGTTAACTCTATGGTGACTGGTTATGAGCAGGCATAATTAATACTATAATGATTAGCTATGATCAGCTAATCAATTGAAAAGATGTTTCCTTGGAGATACGAGGCTGAAATACGTGGATCGACCTCTCTGAATGGACAAAAAACAAAACAAAACAAAACAAAAAACAGTGAAGATATCTGTGTCTCATGTGAATGTGCATTAAAGGGTTACCTCGGTAGAGGAGGATTTTAACAACCAAGTGGACAGGATGATACTTTCTGTGGAAACTAATAATGCTTTTCTCCAGCTACTCCTGTCACTGCCCAATGGGTTCATGAACAAAGTGACCATGGCCCGGGAGATGGAGGTTCTGCATGGACTCAGCAGCATGAACTTCCACTCACCAGAGCTGACTTGCCCAGTGTGCCAGCAGCAGAAACCAATACTGAGTCCCAGGTATGGGACCATTCCTCACAGAGATCATCCAAGTGGCAGGTTAATTACATGGGACCACTTCCGTCATTGAAAAGGCAGCATTTTGTTCTTACTGGAATAGACACTTTCTCTGGATATGGATTTTCCTTCCCTACACAAAATGCTTCTGATAAAACTACCATCTGTGATCTTACAGTATGTCTCATCCACCATCATGGTATCCCACGCAGTATCGCCTTGGATCAAGGGACCCACTTCACAGCAAATGAAGTTCGGCCATGAGCCCATGCTCATGAAATTCACTGGTCTTACCATGTTCCTCATCATCCT
The DNA here is from genome assembly GCF_000296735.1 of Chrysochloris asiatica. Taxonomy (NCBI): domain Eukaryota; kingdom Metazoa; phylum Chordata; class Mammalia; order Afrosoricida; family Chrysochloridae; genus Chrysochloris; species Chrysochloris asiatica. Next base: position 5,342,443 of record NW_006408578.1, on the reverse strand, counting down.
TAAGCAGCTGGCTTGATTGGACAATGGAGTGGCCTTCTAAAGGCACAATTATGGTTCCAGATAGGTGGCAACATCTTGCAGGGTTGAGGCAATGTTCTCCAGAAGACTGTGTGTGCTTTAAACCAATGTCCAATATATTCTGCTGTTTCCCCAATTACCAGGATCCATGGATTCAGGAACCAAGGGGTGGAAATGGGAGTGGCACCACTCACTAGTGACCCACTTGAAGAATTTTTACTTCCTGTCCCTGAAACCCTTTGCTCTTTAGGTCTGGACATTTTAGTTTCAAAGGGAAAAATGCTCCCATCTAGAGTCAAAGCACTAATTCCATTGAACTGGAAGTTAAGCATGCTTCCCTTGGTCAACAGACAAAGAAGGGAGTGACTGTGTTAGGTAGTGTGATTGATCCTGATTACCAATGGGAAATGGACATTACATGAGGGAGATAAAGGAGATTCTGGTGGCATCTAGGAAATTTCTTAGGACATCTTTTGGTACCACCATGTTCTGTGATTAAAGTCAATGATAAAATATAGCAACCCAACTTCAACAACATGAAAACTAATAGCACTTATTTAAAAAGAGAGAGAGAGATACTGGACTTACTGGTCAGAAAGAGACTGGAGGAACCTGAGACTATGGCCCTGGACCACTTTCAGGTCTGGAAAGGAACTCAAAATCCAAGAGGCAACATGTACCTAAGGCAAAGGTGACAAGGTGGGTGGAACGGAGATGGGGGCCACAGACAGGAAACAAGATCACTGTTGTTGCAGGGAGGGGATTGCAATCATTGAGATGAAACAAAGTGTGTGGTTTGTTGAATGTGAAACTAATGATCTTGTCTGTAAACCTTTACTCAATTCACAATAAAAGTTTAAAAAAATAGCTTAGTAAAGCAAAATACATGTATTTATTATCATGTATATATTTATTTTTTGCTTTACTTAGACTCTTTAGTTTTTATTCTATTATATCTGTATACATACATATGCATATATATTTATCCTAATATATATATATATAAGGAGCTCTGGTAGCGTAGTGGTTACGAATCGGGCTGCGAACCTAAAGGTCAGCGGTTTGAAACTACCAGCCGCTCCGCGGGAGAAAGATAAGGCTTTCTACTCCCGTAAGGATTTACACCCTCGGAAACCCTGTACAGGGTCGCTATGGGTCGGAACCGACTCGACGGCACTTAACAACAACATATATATATATAGTTGTTAAGTGCTGTCGAGTAGGTTCCAACTCATAGCAACCCTGTATAGGGTTTCCAAGGAGTGACTGGTGAGCTTGAAGCACCGGCCTTGCAGTTCAAACGACTTTGTAGTCCAGAGCATTAACACCAGGACTCCATATATATATATATGTTTTGGTCTACTTTATTTACTAATACTCATACAGTATGCCAATATACAGTAGCCATTTATATATTGTTATATACTTACATATAGTATTTGTTGAACGACAGTCTACGTGAATAAATTGTAGTTAGCTAACAACTTTTCTATGTAAGCTATTATTGTTGTGGTTATTAAGTACCGTCAAGTCAGTTCCGACTCATAGAGACTTTGTATAGAGTTTAAGCTAATTCTACAGCACCACACTGGAGGGTAATACCCTTCAGACTAGCTTTTAACTTTGATGCCCACAGTTTGATGCTGATAATTAGCATTAGAGTGTAACATTGAAGTCCTGGTGTGGCACTGCAGGATAATGCACTGGACTGCCAGGTTGCTTTGAACTGCAAGGTCGGCAGTTCAAACTCACTAGAAGCTCCTCAGAAACCCTATACAGGGTCACTATGAGTCAGAACTGACTCAAAGGCACTTAACAACATTTGTCCCAGGACAAACTAGGGAATAGAATGGGTTGGAAAACCTGCATTTACTAAGGTGTGGTTCAGCCAGACTCCGTGGGTTAAAAAAGACCCATGTTTACCACTTTCTTTGCTATATGACCCTGGACACTTGACCAGTATTTCCAAGATGCAGTTTCTTCACCTGTTGGATGAAGAAGGGAATGAATAGTTACCCTCTAGGATTGTTGTGAAAATCATTGCAATGGTACATAAAAAATATCCAATAAATGTTAGCCCCTATTATGTGAAAAAGGAGCCCTGGTGGTACAGTGGGTTAAGCGTGGATGGCTCAAACCCAGCAGCCACTCCAAAGGAGAAAGATGATATACTCTTAGAAACCCAAGGATAAGTTCTACTCTGTCCAACATGGTTGCTATGATTTGAAATCCACTTGATGGCAGTAGGCTTGGTTTTAATTTTGTTATGTGAAAAACTGAGCTCACCACTTAACATTATAATATATTATAAATAATACATTATTTCTATGGACTCCTAAGGAGCTCTGGTAGTGTAGTGGTTACGAATCGGGCTGTGAACCTCAGGGTCAGCAGTTTGAAACTACCAGCTGTTCCGCAGGAGAAATATGGGGCTTTCTGCTCCCGTAAAGATTTACAGCCTCGGAAACCCTATACAGTGTCACTATGAGTCAGAACCGACTCCACGGCACATAACAACAACATATGGACTCCTGGTGTAGAGCTGTAAGATCAGCACTGGACTGCTAACCACAAGGTCGGCAGTTCAAACCCACCAGCCACTCCTCAGAAATCCTATATAGGGTCGCTACGAGTCAGAACTGATGGCACTTAACAACAACATTTATATATGAAGTCCTTGGTGGCACAAATGGTTTGTGGGTATGGCACTGTGGACTAATGCGTCAGACTGCAAAGTCGTTTGAACTGTAAGGTCGGTGGTTCAAGCTCACCAGCTGCTCTTTGGAAACCCTATACAAGGTCGCTATGGGTCAGAATGGACTCAACAGCATTTAACAACAACTACATTTAAGGCTGGCAACTTGAACCTACTCAGTGGCACTGTGAGAGAAAGACTTGGTGATCTGCTTCCTAAAAGAGTGTTGTTGCTGCTGTCAAGCTGATTCTGACTCCTTGTGACCCCATGGGTACAGAATAGTACTGCTTCATAGGGTGTCCAAGGCTCTGACCTTTTAGGACACATTGTCAGGTTTGTCTTCTGAAGTGTCTCTGGGAGGGCTCAAATCACCAGCCTTTGGTTAGTACTCAAGCACTGAGCCATTTGTGTAACCCGGAACTCATCTGAAAAAGATTACAAGCAAGAAAACCCTTTGGAATAGTCTACTCTGTTACACGTGGGATTGCAGTAAACCAGAATCAACTCAAAGGCAATGAGTTTGGTTTTTGTTGTTGTTTATGTATGCTAGTAAGGCGCTGTAAGATAAACACTGAATGGCTAACCACAAGGTCAGCAGTTCAAGCCCACCACCCACTCCTCAGAAACCCTATACAGGGTCACTATGAGTCGAAACTGCCTCAATGGCACATGACTACAACAACTTAGGTTTCAACGGTTTTGCATCTCTAGAAAACCTGGCCTAAGGCAGCAACTTTACTTCACTATCAGGGCGCCTAAAAAGAGGATTAAATTAATTTATTAGAAGCACATTTATATAAACATGAAATCTATTTTCCTTTGCCACAAGGAGAACCTAGAAATTTCCACACCATTGTAGAAAAGAAAAATGTAAGTTCCCAAACTACACCTAAATATTCTCCCAGGCAGAACTCTCAGCTAAGCAGGCAGCTTCCCTGACAAAGAAATGAAGCTCCTCTAATTTTCAGATATGCTTATTTGGTGTTTGAATGAACCCCAAATAACAAATCATATCACCATTAGTCCTGCTCACAATCTGACAACATGGGGCTATGGGGTTCAGAGATGAACAGAGAGAAATTCTGAATGTTGCTGTACTTGAAATTTACAATTGATTTAATGAGAGAGGGAAAAGAGAGAGATCATAGTAGATAGGGAAATCATGTTTGAAGTTAATGAGATCTTTATTCTCAGTCCCAATAAGGATTTCCAAGTAGGAATGGGCATGAGATGAGATGCCGGAGACACATCACAATTCTGAAATGCATTTGGTGTCAAGACAAATCCTCTTACATTTAGTTAAATTGGCAACAGTTTATCTGCCTTTTATCTTGTGTACTATGTGAGATAAATAAGACTAGAAGGGATGTCTTAATGATTGGACCACATCTCCACCTAACTCAGCTGTTTTGCAATACTGTGTCAATTTCATGCCCCACAGCCTCTCTCAGTAACTGCAATGAAATAGCAGTGGATAATAGAAACACTCACATTGTCTTTTGCCTGAACCATGATAAGCAACCCTAGTTATCTGTCCCAGTCCCAGACAGATCCACATGAATTTCTTCTGAGACACTCATTACTTAGTTTCTCATTTGTTTCTGGTTGTTAAGAGAGTAAGCATGTTAGATCTAATCAGGTCTCCCTGGGCATGCTTCTATGGAATGACATGGTGGCAAAATAATCCCAAGGTATTATCAGTGGCATACAGATTACTAGAGAGAACACGGAATTGTGCCCTGTGATCACCATTTGCTGACAGAGGAGATGGGATCCAAGCGCTCAAAAGGTGACTCACTGCTGTCTTTTGTAGCAGATTTCCATCCCTTCCCTTCGTCCCAGATTAGCAGTTCTGAAGTATTGTGCCCAGAGTGACCTTCTTTATATTCTTACAGTGTTTTCATGCATAATAACATGCACATTTTTAATATGTCCCTCTTTTGGAAATACTTAAGGATTTTGGCTTTGCCAAAAGATGCATCTGAGGTCGTATAAACCTTCTAGAAAGGATTGTGATTGCCACGTGTGTATGTTTCATGAAGTTTGTACACATTTTAGACAAGACAGAACTATTTATTTTGAACTTAAAGTGTCTCTAAGCAACCATGTACTACAAAACACTCTAGAAAAGCCCTTTGGCGATGGCTAAGGAAAATTTTCCGTATATATGAATAAGCCTGTGGAGATAACAGGTATGAAAAGCCACTTCCAACCTCTGTCACTTCTTGAGTCTTATCTTGCATTAGAAAGGAGCAGGGGCTCTGCTTACATGCACTAGCTTGTTTTATACAACTTTTCAGAGGGCCAAAGTTTTTGGGTTTTTTCTTTTTTGACACGTGAAGTAATTAGGCATAGTATAAATTGGAATAAGCAATGTTAACGTTTGTCTCACGGAGTTATATTTCTAAGTCCATAATTTCTAGGTAATTAACCTTCTGGAGAAAGTGGCCTAAACCTTTTCTGCTCTTTCTCTTTACTCTTTGACAAATGGAAATGCCTATTTGAGGCTGTCGACAACAATCAGATCCCATATACATGAATGAGCTTGGTGTGGTGCTGTAGGGTAAGCATTGGACTGCTAGCCACAAGTCAGTGTTTCAAATTTGCCAGTTGTTAGTTGGAAATCCTATACAGGGTCACTATGAGTCAGAATTGACTCGACAACACTTAGCAGCACATCAAATCCCATAAAGATAGGACTGTGGGGAGAGAAGTTATAGGGTATGAAAACTACAAGTAGTCTTTCTTTACCATATATTTTACCTTGTGTTTACTTGTTGACTCTAGAACTTTACCTGTCTGGTTGACATAGTACTAGAAAAGATTATCACTATGTCATGGGTGTATGGGAACCTAATGCTGTCTAGAAGCTTTGTCTTCTAAATGAACGAAACCAGCCTTCATAAAATACATGAACTACAAAAGGCTCAATTTACCTCAGCTGGCCTAAGTAGCAGAGTTATGAAGCTAGGAGGTAGGGACTTACTGGGGCGATTGTCCGATCAACTCTCAGAGTCACCTAGTAGGTCCTAGCTTTTTGGGTTAACATCTGGAACATCTGTGCCTCATAGAATTAGTTTATGTTTGTAAATCCTTTAAAAAAAAAAAAAAAAATCTTCTTTCTTATCTGACCATGAATGAACATTTTGGAAATCTTTATTTGCACAGGGATTATACTTGAGTTGAAACTGTTTTGTGGCAACAGTCTATGTGTTAAGTGTTAGTTGCCAGTCGAGTGGGCTGTGACTCATGGTGTGACCTTCTATATAACAAAATGAAATGCTGGGCTGTCCTGAATCATGTTTGTGATTGCTGTTGGTATGTTTGAGGCCACTGTTGCAGCGATGGTGCCAATCCATCGCACTGAGGGTCCCCGTCATCTTCACTGGCCTTCTGCTTTATCAAACAGGGTGCCTTTCTCCTGCAATCAGTTTCTCCTAATGATATGTCCAAAGTCAATGAATGCAAGTCCCAGGCATATTCTGTGATCTGTAGAGTTCTCACTGGCTAATTCTCAGAAGTAAATTGCCAAGACTTTCTTTCTATTCTTTCTTAGTCTGGAAGTTCTGCTGAAACTTGTCCACCTGTTCGTATTTAAAATACCAGTAGCATAGCTTCCGGCTTCATAGCAACTTGCAATCCACTACAGTATGGTAAGTTGATTAGTGACTGGTGGCTGTGTATTGTAACTACTTGAAAACAACTGCTGGTTAAGTATAATTCAAGTTTTATGCTTCAGCAAATCTAGAGAAGATTGCAAAAAAGTACACCATTAAATGCTAAAATCCTTACTAAACTCAGACCTTCCCTGTTGCAAGTTTGATCTATTTTAGTTTTCAGTTCATTTAACACATTGTGTTATGATTCTAAGTCAATTCTGATGGTGATTTTTCTCCCTGTGTAGGTCTGATCACAGGGAGAGAATTCACTGTTGATGCCAGGATGAGAATTCTAGTTCAGTGGTTGTTCTATTTTTCATGGCAAAAGAGTACCTTGGGTCTGTCTGAGTGATGCTATGCACTGGCTTATTTGAGACAGTCTGCTCTCATTGTGCTAACAAAATCAAGTTTCTACCAGACTGAAAGCCAGACTCTGGCCCATGGTAGATAATTTCTCCATGACCTTCTTAGGGAATCATTCTGCTGGTCTTCTTTTTGAGAATTCTTCTTAGACATCACCACATGGGAAAAACTGTGTTAACTTTCTTCTAAACTCTTTGTGGACTTCTGGTGTGGTGCTATAGAATCAGCACTAGACTGCGAACCACAAGGTTGGCAGTTCAAACCCACCAGCTGCTCCTTGGAAGCCCTACACAGCGTCACTATGAGTTGGAACAACTCTACAGCACTCAACAACAACAAGATCTTTGCAGGTGTCCTGGTGTAGTGCTGTAGGATAAGCGCTAGACTGCTAACCACAGGTAAGTAATTCAAACCTACCAGCCACTCCTCAGAAACTCTATACAGGGTCACTATGAGTCAGAACCCACTCGACAGTACTTAACAATAACAATAAGCTCTTTGTAAGTTTGGAAGCCTTGTGAGATTGGAGGTGGGTATTGGAGAAAGTGAGATGACAGGACTTTTGCTTGGCATGGATAGATTGTACATCCTTCCACACAGTGTCTACAACATTGCAGCCTTATAATGTTACAAAGCAGGGAATGCTTATCTAAAGATAGCCAAAGTCTGGAGGATGAAGAACATAACATATCATATCTCTATCTAGATTAACTTGGATTTGCTGCATACCATTATCATTAATCACTACTCCAAATAAAGTTAGTGGGGATATTATGGATCAGTTTTTGTGATCTGAGGACCTTATCAATGGGACTGCCACTAGCGATTTGTATAATTTACATGTGATAATTGAGCTCACTCAGAGTCCTGGTGTGGCTCTGTGGGTTAATGTGCCAGACTGCAAAGTTGTTTGAACTGCAAGGTTGGCAGTTCAAGCTCACCAGTTGCTCCTTGGAAACCCTACATATGGTCACTATGGGTCAGAATCGACTCAACAGCACTAAATAACAACAACAAATGAGTTTACTCAGGGAAATTATGGACATTAGAAACTCTGTGCCGCTAGGATGAAGGAATGTTAGAAAATAGTCACTCAAATTAAGGGTGGAAGAAAGAAAACTCATAAATCAACTTCTTTCCTCCATTTTCCTATGGATTTTGTGCAGAAGACTTATTTGGACATTTACCATCACACACAGTAACTAGCATTTAAACAAATGGTATCTCAAGTCCTTTGTTAATTAGATTTTAAACTCAAGTGGTTTTTTATTATGCATGGACACATCTTCTATAGAAAGGATAATATAAAAAGTCTTATACGATGAATTGGAAACCATCAAATGATATGCTTCCTTGGGAATAAAGCTGTTATGTGAAATAAAGTCTACGCATGACATTACATGTAATCAGAAGGATGTGCAGGGTCATTGTATTCTGTTATTCAAGGAATGAGTTGTTTAATTTATGTTGAGGCGTAATCCACACTGAAGGTCTTATTCTTGGATGTTCATCAGTAAGTATTTCAAATCCTTGTCTCTTTGAGCAAGCAACGTTGTGTCATCTCTATAACGCAGGTTGTTGATGTGTCTCCTTCTGATCCTGATGCTACACTCGTCTCTACATAGCCCAGCTTCTCAGATTATTTGCTTAGCAAACAAATTAAATCAATATGGTGAAAGGATACAACTCTCATGTATCTTTTTCCTGATTTTAAACCAAGCAGAATTCCCTGTTCTGTTGGTCTTGACTGCTGGTCTATATAAAGGTTATGCCTGAGCAAAATTACATGTTCTGGAGTTCTCATTCTTTGCAATGTTATCCCTAATTTGTTGTGCTACACACTGTCGAATGTATAGTCAATAAAACACAGGTAAATATGTTTTTGTCATTCTCAGCTTTCAGTCAAGATCCATCTGACATCAGCAATATTAGCCCTCATTCCACATCCTCTTCTGAATCTGGCTTGAATTTCAGGCCGTTCCCTTTTAATGTACTCCTGCTTGATTTATCTTCAGTAGAATGTTACTTGCATGCAATATTAGTGATTAATGGTTTCTGTTAGTAAAATGTAAAATTTTTGCAATATAAAATGATGGTAATTGTGAATGTAATGAATGTCACTGAACTGTATATGTGAGGAACATTGAAATGACTTGTTTTATACATATATATATATATATTTACCTGTGTATTTACCACAATAAATTTTAAAAATTATTATCATGCTAGCACCTATTTCAAGAACAATGTATGATATGGTGGTGATGGTTATGTGCTGTGGAGTCAGTTCCGACTCATAGCGACCCTGTACAGGGTTTCCGTGGCTGTAAATCTTTATGGGAGCAGAAAACCTCATCTTTCTCCCGCGAAATGGCTGGTAGTTTCGAACTGCTGATCTTGAGGTTAGCAGCCCGATTCATAACCACTATACTACCAGAGTTCCTTAGGACTTGTATAGTTGTTGTTAAGAACCGTGGAGTCAGTTCTGACTCATAATGACTCTGTACAGGGTTTCCGAGGCTGTAAATCTTTACGGGAGCAGAAAGCCTCATCTTTCTCCTGAGGAACCGCTTATAGTTTCGAACTGCCGACCTTGAGGTTAACAGCCCGATTCGTAACCACTACGCTACCAGAGCTTCTTAAAGTATTATATATTAAATGCGATTTAGTATTTAAAGTATTTTTCATTCAGTAAATGTCTACTGAGCATCTTCTTAAAGGGATCACATTAAAAGGTTCCAAATAGAGTAGAATAAAATATGAAACAAAACTCAAAATTTTAAAATTAAAAAAAAAAAAAAAAAAAAAAAAGGACATTGGGTTAGTATTGAAGCAGAATTCCAAAACATTTGACTATGATCCTCACTCACTCTTTAGTTCAGGAATGGAACTCACCCTCTTGGCCTAACTTTCAGCTAAGCATTGATAGGTATACAGGGAATAACAACACTAGTAAGGTATGCTTACATGGAATGGTCAATCATTCAAGATCAAAAGGGCAGCATTTACCTAAGGACACAGTTGAAAAGGGATGGGAAGGAGGGTGGAATGGAACTAGGAACCACAGGGAGGAAGCGGGATCACTGCTGTTCATGGAGGGGACTGCAATCATTGAGATGAAAAAGTGTATGGTTTGTTGAATGTAAAACTGATGATCTTCTCTGTAAACTTTCACTCAATTCACAATAAAAAGTTTCAAAAAAAAAAAAGTTTATTAAGCATCGTAAGAGAAAAAAAAATCTACTATAGTTATGAAAACAAAAGACCATAAAATTCATGCCCATAGAAAACTGATTACAGAACCAATTCTTCTAGTTAAAGACACATCCACTATGTCCCCTAGATTATCCTGAATTTCTATTAAATTCTGTTTTTGAACAAGAGTGAAAATCAAATGATCAGTGATAGTAGCTGCATTATTAAAGAAAGACCAATAATCCACTACCTGTCTCTGCTAAACTGTGGCATTTACATTGATTGATGGGATTGAATGAATCCTGGTGTGGCGCTGTGGGTTAATGTGCCAGACTGCAAAGTCATTTCAACTGCAAGTTCAGTGTTTCAAGCTCACCAGCTGCTCCTTGGAAACTCTATACAGGGTTGCTATGGGTCAGAACTGACTCGACAGCACTTTATAACAATAACAACCATGGTATCGAAGGTCTAGATAGCTTTAGTCATTTTACATGTTACTGCAGGGAGCGATGAAATAATTAGGTAAGAAAGAAAGGACAGGTCACCAAAGAATGCCATATACCCAGTCTTCATTTGAAGCTTGTAGGAGAAGCCTCCACTGTCATTTTAAGACTATCAGATAGAGTTTGAAAAAGATGCTAAGACAGGTTTCTGGAGGAGTTATATAATATGAGCTTCTTAAATTGACCGAGCTAGGTAATTTCACAAATTTTCTTAGAGGCTGCAAAATCATGGCTTAATTAACATTACCATTCAGATAACTGCCCTCCATAAGCCTTTATTTGCAGATTTTTCATGATAAATACCAAATGTAATTGAAGTAACTTTAAGAAATGTTCTCCTGGTAACTAAAATGCTAAAATTATTATTGTTATCTTACTTTATATCAGATACATTGCTAACAATTTTGCTGGGATGCTAAAAAAAGATGACTTGGTGATTCATTTTCATGTGCTACCAGCCTAGGGTTGAATAAAAGTTCTTCTACTCAAAATAAGGTAATCTGAAGGATGATATTTAAATTTTCTGAACTGTATTTTCCTCACATACAAGATTAGTGAATCTGGTCATTTATTCTTATGAAAATTAAATTGAATAAACTATGTAAATTATTTGGTGCCTAAGTTATAACTGGAGT
>NW_006408578.1:5313110-5328850 GCF_000296735.1 Chrysochloris asiatica | reverse complement strand
GTAAATCTTTATGGGAGCAGAAAGCCTCATCTTTCTCCTGCGGAACAGCTGGTAGTTTAGAACTGCTGACCGTGAGGTTCGCAGCCCGATTCAAAACCACTATGCTACCAAAGCTCCTTAACGTACTATAGCAACTGTTTTTTAATTCTCTTTAGAAAAATTTTACTTGCATACTATATTAATGATATTGTCCAATAATTTCGACATTCCATTGGGTTACCTTTCTTAAGAATGAGAACAAATATTTACCTCTTCCAATCACTTGGCCAAGTAATTGTCTTTCAAATTTCTTGGCATAGATGAGTGAGTGCCTCCAGCGCTGTATCAATTTGTTGAAAGATTTCAATTTGTATTCCATCAATTCCCAGAATCTTTTTGTTTTTCAATATCTTCAGTGTACCTTGGACTTCTTCCTTCAGTATCGTTAGCTTTTGATCATATGTTACCTATTGAAACGGTGGAACTTTGACCATTTCTTTTTAGTACAGTGACTCTGTGTATTCCTTCCATCTTGTTTTGATGTTTTCTGCATCATTCAATATTTTACCCATAGATACCTTCAATGTTGCAAGTCAAAGCTTAAACTTTTTCTTCAGTTCCTTCAGCTTGAGAAATGTTGAATATGTTCTTCTCTTTTGGTTTTCTAGCATCAGATCTTTACACATTTTGTTGTAATATTTGACTTTTTCTTCTTGAGCTGACCTTTGAAATTTTCTGTTCAATTATTTTACCTCTTCATTTCTTCCATATACTTTAGTACCTCTATGTTAGAAAGCTAGTTTCAGAGTCTTTTCTGAAATCTGTTTTGGACTTTTCCTTCTTTCTTGTATTCTTAATGACATTTTGCTTTCTTCCTGTATGATGTTCTTGATGTCATCCCACATCTTCTATGTCTTTGGTCATCAGTGTCTAATTCACCAGATCTGTTCTGCAATGATCTTTACATTTAGATGGGATATGTTCAAGGTCTTATTTTGGCTCTCATGGACTTGTTTTATGAGCAATTGCCCAGGTTCAAGTCTGCCCAGGCCTTGTTTTGGCTAATGATATGGAGCTTTTCCACTGTCTCTTTCCACAGATGTAGTCAATTTGACTTCTGTGTATTTCATATGGTGAGGTCCATGTGTATAGTCATCTTTTATGTTGCTTAAAGAAAGTATTTGCAATGAAGAAGTCATTGGTCTTGCAAAATTCTGTCATGATGCAATCTCCCCAGCATCATCCTAGTCTGTCTCAGTCTGGAAGCTTAGCTGAAACCTGTCCACTATGAATGACCCTGCTGGTATTTAAAATACTGTTGGCATAGCTTCCAGCATCACAGCAACCCACAAGCCACCGCAGTACAACAAACTGACAAACAAGTGGTAGACAAGATGGAATGAATACACAGAAATCAAGTCGAGTCCATCTGTGTAAAAGGATGATGTAGATGCTCCATCAATCAGAATAAGGCCAGGTGTCTACTGCAGTGTAGAACATCAATTGCTCATATGCAAGTTCAATTCGAAGCTGAAGAAAATGAAAACAAATCCATGACAGATTACCGTAAGAATAGATTTGACACACTGAATTGTAAACCTATGATTAGTTAAAACAACAAACTTTTATGATATATATTTTACCACACTAATAATAGTAATAATAAATTTAGATAAATATGTTTGCACAGTGTAACAAACACACTTTTGTAGAATAGATTATTCTACTGGAATTCTGGTAGAATGGACGTGAATACTTTTCAAGTTTTAAATAATATACCAAAATCCATTCTAAATATTCTTTGACATTTAACATTGTGACCAAAAATGCTAGTGTCTGCACGAATCACCAACAATTGAATTTATTTATTCTGAAGATAATATATGAATCCCAAGTGTTGCTTTTATTAGTAGTTACAGAGATGTTGTTGTTAAGTGCTGTAGATTCGATTCTGACTCATAGCGACTCTGTATAGAGTTTCCAAGGAACAGCTGATGGGTTTGAACCACTGACCTAGTGGTTACCAATTCAGTGTTTGTCCTATAGCATCATAGTAGATGATAACACCATTATTTGGCTTCTGGTCCTCGTTATCTTGCATTAATATGTTTTTATATTCTGTATCAATACCACAATGTCTTAAATAATATAGTTTAATAACATGGTCTTATATCAAGTAAGGTAGATTCACGTCACTATTCTTGTAAAACAATTTTTTGGTAATTTTTGTAAAGTTTATTTCTCATGTACAATGGGGACTCATCTTGTCAAATTCCATAAAAATTCTATTGGGATTCTAATTGAGATTATATTAGTGTTAAAGAATAATTTTAGGAGAATCAATCATTTTACTAGATAACTTATTCTTATCCAAGAACAGAAGTAATTTTTTAAGTTTTTAAAATGTGTTTCATTATGTTTTTGTAATTTTATTTTATATGGTTTCTGGCACATTTCCTGGGTTTATTATTAGGTATTTTCTGAATTTCTTTTTGCCTTCGTAAATGGATTTTTTTTTTCCAAAACATTGTTAAATTTGTCATTTCTCATTTGGAATTTTTTCTTTTAAGGTGTATGTTTTAATTTTATATCTGTATACTTTTAAATCTTAGATCTTTATTATTCATTTTCTAATTTCTTGAGTCTTATGCTTTGCATTTTGCAATCCATGCTTGATTCCTAGTATATTATCAATAATGACAGTGGGGCTGTGCCAATCATATACTACTGGTGGTTCTGAGAAGTCAGTAGCTTCCTAGAATACTTTCTTCATTTTCCCGACACCAGTACCCACTCTCACTGATTCAATGTTGACTATACGCTAAGACTGCTCATGTCTAGTCCAAAATGCAGACGACAGAAGAGCTGGGAAGGCCAAACTCCCTATAAGAGTCTCCACCCTGTGTCCACTTTAATCTTGGAGCTCCACAAAACAGTTCCAACTTGTTGTCATTTTTTTTCCCCTGACGTATATTTTGGACACAGGAGAGGAAATGTCCTTTTTTATGCTTCCTGTTTTTCAAGAATTCCTCAAAATCTTGGACCCATCAATTGTACACTTTCTCATTATCTATTGTTATTATTGACTTACTCTATCTCTATGATCCTTTATGCTCTTCCAGTGTTTGAAAACTAAAAGGTGATAGAAGTTGAAGTCAGTCTACTATCTTGATCCTTAGAATTGTTCTGTCAAGAATTAATCTGACCATACTATTTGTTCTCTTAAAATGTCTCAGTGATTCTCCATGTCCTTCCTTAGTCACACTGTGTCCTCAGGTGTCTACAACTTGCCCCATTTCTTATCACTGTTTCTTCAAATACCAGCTTCCATTTCCACAACGTAGATATACAGAACTGCTTTGTTCCCCAAAACCAAAACAAAGGGCTTCAAAAATGGAACTGAAAAATAATGGAATTTTCCCACAAACTTTCTGAAGGCCCCTCATACTCTTTTGCCAGCCTTCCTGGTGTGGCACTGTGGGCTAATGCATCAGACTGCAAAGTTGTTTGAACTGCAAGGTCGGTGGTTCAAGCTCACCAGCTGCTCCTTGGAAACCCTATACAGGGTTGCTATGGGTTGGAATTAACTCGACAGCACTTAACAACAACAACATATTCTTTATCCAGTTATTTTAAGGAGCAATGGATTCAGTTCCAACTCATACTGACCCAGTTCGGTTCCAACCCATCCTGACCCTATGTACCACTGATCACTGCCCAGTCTTGCATCTTTCTCACAGTCGTTGCTGTGTTTGAGTCCATCATTGTAGTGACTGTATCCATCCATCTTGTGGAAGGCCTGACTCTGTTTTCTCTAACCCTTTACCAAACATGATATCCATCTCCAGTGACTGGTCTCCCCTAATAACATGTCCAAAGTACATCCTGCTTTCCAATGACCATTCTAGCTATATTGCTTCCAAGACAGATGAGTTTGTTCTTTTGGCAGCCCATGCTCTTTCAAACATTCTCTGCTAATACCATAATTCAAAGGCATCAATTCTTACATGCACAAGGGGTGGTTGACAATACTAAGACTTGGGCCAGGGACACTAGTCATCAAAGTGACAGTACCATTGTCCCTTAGTTACAGCCACATATCACGTTAGATTACTCTACCATATCAGCCTCTCCAGAAGCTTACCCTGGTCTACTACTCTGGGTTAGGTGCCAGATATGGATCCATAGTACCAGTAAACAAACAGTTACTATTAAGTAGACCAACTCATGACTACTCCATGTGTGTCAGAGTAGAACTGTGCTCCAGAGGGTTTTCAATGGCTGAGTTTTTGAAAGTAGAATTGCCAGGCCTTTCTTCTAAGGCACCTCTGGGTGAACTCAAAACTCCAACCTTTGGTTAGCAGCCAAGCTCATTACTGTTTGTACCACCCAGGGTCTTTTCTTCCTTGGTACCCCTTTGCTTATTTCTTTGTACTTTTCAGTCTGTATGGCAACTTTCATTGTACTTGTTCTTTATCTCTTAAACGTGTAAATTATATGAAGGAGAGGGATTAAAATTTCTTCATTATTATTTTATTTTTTATATTATATTATTATTATATTATATACTTATTATATATATTATTACTTTATTCTACATTATTCATTATTCTCATTAAAATTCCCAGTGTAAGAAATTGCAATTCTTACTTCTATGTTTTATCCTATATAGCCTATATATTTTGTTCTATATATACTACAATGCTTTAGTTATAAGTATTGCTAAAAGTAGGGGCTTTGGAGTAAGTTAGACTTGGATTCAAAGTCTAGTGTGTCATTTATTAGTTCTGTGCAGGGCTGCTGTGGCATTGGCTAGATATTTTGTATGGACCAGTACAAATACAAGAGCTCTCACTGGGACAGACAAGTCCAGTCTCCCCTTCCGTCTCCAGTCCTGCTGCTCAAGCCACAGCCCCAAGCATTGCAACGTCTCTGCTAGGTCAAGCTTGGTACCTGAATTGGTGGCAGGCAAGTGACTGTTACCTGGTGGATTTGAACAGCCAACATTGTGGTTAGCAGTCCAGTACATTATCCTACATTGTCACACCACATCAATTTGCCATTGTGTTGCTATTGTTGTTAAGTACCTTTGAGTAGGTTCCAACTCATAATAGGGTTTCAGAGGATCGGCTGATGAGTGTGAATTGCTGACCTTATGGTTCAAACCAACTTTGCCATCCAGTGCTTATCCTAGAGCACTACACCAAGACTCCATTTCCACTATTGGAAGAAGTAACTCTTGTGGACATGGTCCATCTTTAAGACTAAGGGAAGTCTTGAGGGTAGCAGGCTAGGATAACAAAAGGAGGTGAAGAACTAGTTTGACCAACTAGAAGCTTTAAATAAGAATATAGCCATCAAGGAAATAGGTCCCGTTCATGGGGAAAGGTGGAAACTAATGAGAATGCTCCCAGTAAGGACTAGTAGGCGACCATGGGAGGAGAATGTGACCTTGTAATGCCCTGTGAAAGGAAAACTGGAGGAGGGGCTTTTTTGGGATGGGGGAATAAAACTGTTTGTGAGCTGTATCTGCCTGTATCTACTGGGTTGGGTGCCTGATTTTGCAAAATTGAATAAAGAAAACCTCACTTCCACTAAAATGAGTATGGATTGGATTACTTGAGTGTCAGCATGGATGACGTTTCTCACAATTATTAAATCCAAAAACAGACTGTTCACTGAAAATTTGCATTGAACCCTTTCTTCAAGCACTGAATATTCTAGCTCTCTAACTTCAATGTTGTTGTTAAGTGCCGTCGTGTTGGTTCTGACCCATAGTGACCCTGTACAGGGTTTCTGAGGAATGGCTAGTGAGTTTGAACTGCTGACTTTATGGTTCTAACTGCCTTTGCCCACTGTGCTACACCAAGACTCCATCAGAGAGATAAAATATCCAATGCTTGAAGAAAGTGTTCAAGGTAAGCTGTCAATGAACATGCTTTATTTTTCTGGGTTTAATAATAATTTGTTTTATTGTTGAAAAGATACACAGTCAAAAGTACCAATTCAAGATTCCACATGTACATTTCGATGACATTGGGTGCATTCTCTGAATTGTACAGTCTCACCCTCCCTTTCTGAGTTTTTCTTCCCCATTAGCATAGATACACTGTCCCATCAGGTCCCTGTCTAATCTTTCCAGCTATTGTTGTCAATTTAAGATCTATCCTACTGATACATCCTAAAAGAGTATAACGCTCAATGCAGACATTCTTTGTTAGTTAAATTAGACTATTGTTTCAATTTAAGAAGACATCAAAGGATATTTTTGGTTTAAAGTTTAAAGATTATTTTAGGATAGTATTATAGGGGGTTCATCTAACCTCCATCGCTCCTGAAAATCTGGATTTCATGAGAATTTGGAATTCTATTCTGTGTTTTCCTCCTTGTAAACAGAATTCTTTTATAGAATCTTTGATTTAAACAGTGGTACCTGGACATCGAACAGTTCTGATCTTTTGGCAAATGAGGCAGTGACTCATGGAATCAATTAGCCAACATTCCACATCCTTCTATTCCTGACTCTTCTTCCTCTGTTGCTCCAGGTGAATATAAGCAACTTGTGTGCTTTGTTTGGCTGCTTGCAAGCTTTTAAGACCCCAGGCTCTACACAATGATTTAGGATGTAGAAGAAAATCACTTAACAAGTTATTAAGAATGGTCATTGTTTGTAATGCTTAAGTTTCTTTCAATGCTTTGTTCAATTATTTTAACCTGTCAGGATATATTTTGAGCTGGGTTGTAAGTGGAGGTAAAAGCCATGGAATATTTTTAGCTCATACGGGAATCATGCTAGTTTTTATTTCTCTTAGGTAATTGCTTTAGAAGTGTTATTGCTGTTTGATAAAGTAGATTTATATTTAGTGTCATTAGAAAATCCCGGCTCTTTTTGTCAAGTTGATTGCTCAGTTTTATACTCTTTCCAGCAATGTTTGAGAATTCTTGTTGTTTCCTAGTCTCACCAAGAGTTAGTATAGCTAGGCTTCTACATTTAATTTAAACCATCCTGATGAATATTTATTAGCATCTCCTTATGGTTTTATTTTGCATACCTGTGATGTCTAATGATGTTGAGTTTTTTTCCATATGTTTATTTGGGACTCTTGGTATGGCAACCTATGATAAGCGCTCGCCCCCAAGGTCAGTTTGAACCACAAGGTCAGTGGTTCAAACTCACCAGCCACTCCTTGGAAACACTATACAGAGTCACTATGAGTCAGAATTGATTCCACTTAACAATAACAACACTGACCATTTGTATCATTTCTTTTGTGTACAAATCATTCTCCTTGAGCTGGGCTGTTTTTCTTCTTATTACTGAGTTGTAGCCATTCATTAAATAAAAGTTTTGCAAGCATTTTCTCTCAGTCCAGTCTGTCTTTCCATGTTCTTAATGGTATCTTTTGAAGAATAAAATCTTTTAATTTTGATAGAGCCCAGTTTCTCACTTTATTTTTGTACGGTTCGTGTTTCTCCCCACAAACTTATTTTTGATAACCAATGCTGTATGTTCTGTCTTCTTCTTTATTCCCTGGTGTTGCCCTCCTTACGAAACCAACAGCTCAAAGTGCACTGACTCCACTCTCCTTCATCATCATTCTGTGACATCAGTCTCCTTGACACTCAACTCCATTCAGCTCTGAAAGTTAACTTCCAAAGAATTTGATTCAATAGCAACATTTAAAATAATAATAATAATAATAATAAAACAGCTTTTGTTGTGAATTGAGTGATAGTTTATATGGGAGAACATCAATTTTGCATTCATCCTATTGTATTCTGTTTTGTTGCAATGATTACAATCCCCTTCATACATCATCGCTCAACAGTATTTGCTTCTATTCCCTCTGTTTTGTTTTTGTTTTATTTTTTTGATGTACACAAAAACATTCAGGGATGTATAATCATTTAAACAACCCAAAGGCACATTCTGCAAGCCTGCCTCCTAGCTTCCAGCACACAACCTTTCTCTTTCCAGCTGTTCCCTCTCTCCATGTCCTCATCTCTGCCTCCATCTCTGGTGTCATTACTTCTCTGGATAGAGTCCCACAATCCGCATGTGCTCTTCTCCCTTGATGGTCCTAGGGCCCTCTGTTCCTAGAATGTAAGATTAACTCCTGCCCTCTTTATATTACAAAACTTGACAGTTGTGACAATCGCACCAATAACAACTTTTTAAAGAAAAATTCTCCTGTGCATAAAGTCAGCACCTGGTAATTATTTTGTTTAAGGAACAGGACAGCTGCCTTTGTTTCCTGTTGTTCATGTGCTTACAGACGCACACTCTTTTTCTGTATTTAAGAAATTTCTGACAATACCAAACTCAAACCTGTGCTTTAAACCCTTCATAAATATACTCTGAGTGATTATGGACTAAAGGGGAAGTTTGCGATGATCGTAATGGGCTCCTTGGAATTATTTTTTAATGCTCTGCATTTGGAAGCAGTCACCTGGAACTCTCACAGCATCTGACAGAAAGTTAGGCAGTAAAGTTATCATCTTTACCAAAACAAAGCAGACTCAGAGAGCAGGCACCTTGCCTAAAGTCACGGTGGGGAGCTTGGAACAGAAGCCAGGTTCCCTATCAAGAGATCCCAGTTACCGCTGAAATTACATGATCAGAACAGGCAGAACACAAAAGGGAAACCCACTGAGGAGAGGAAATGTTTTCCCACAAAAGCAATTTCCTCCAATTTGTATTTCAGCAACAAATTTGTTTCCAGTTTCAGATGCCACAATTCAAACACGACCTGTTGCCTTTCAACTATAACTGAGCGTCTCTCATTCTTCAGTGATTTACTTGTAAATATTTATCAAGATGGCTTGGCCCTTAGCTCCCTTTCTCTGTCTTTATCATGGTGACATTCCCAACAGCCCCTACCAACATTTCTCAAGCCTAATTACTGCTAATGCTTTCACTTGGGGCAAGGCTTTTCCTCCTGTGGGCTATGAGGTGCTACAAGCATTTGCAACTTAACTGTTAACATGGATACATAAAATTCTGTAATTTTTTACAGTTCAGTGACCATTATTGAGCTTTTTATATGCTTGCAAAAATCTAGAAGATTTGCTTTATCGTAAGAAATGGACACAATCGATTCGTTTCAGAATATTATTCAATCCCAATTTTGCTGAAGTTGGGTCCCATTTCATCTGAAATGGTCCCATTCTTATATGTGTATGTTTCATAAGGAGCTCTGGTGTCATAGTGGTTATGAATAGGACTGCTAACCTCAAGGTCAGCATTTCGAAACTACCAGTCATTACGCGGGAGACACATGTGGTTTTCTATTCCTGTAAAGATTTCATCCTCAGCAACCTTCTGCAGGGCCGTTATGAGTTGACCCACCATGTGTTTCATTAGTTGGCACCTAGTTTATTATTAACAAACAAAAAGCCTTGATTGAAATTTCAGGTTCTATTTCATTGACAACTACAGTTGTTTGAGGCAGTGACTGCAAAACAGTAGTAAGAATCTTAAATTGCCCCCAGGTCTGGCATGGGGACCTATAAATTGCTTTTCTCACAAGTTCCCAGGTGTTTCTGATGCTGCGTCTTAGTTACCTACTGTTGCTTATAACAGAAATATCATACACGGATGGTTTTAACAAACAGAAACTTATTTTCTCAACGTGTAGAAGGCTAGAAGTTTGAATTCAGAGTGTTAGCTCCAGAGGAAAGTCCTTGTCTCCTTTCAGCACATATAGACCCAGTATTCCGTGGAGATCTTCCTGTGTCTTGGCATAAATCTTTCCCTGTGTCTAGAATCCCAGGTCTAAAGGATGCACTCTAATCCCAGCTCATTTTTCTCTTCTCTACTCATTTTCCCCTCCTTTTTTTCTCATAAAAGATAATGCATTCCTACACTCCTGGGAATCTTCCTTTCAAATGATTGGGTTCTTACAGCTGACTCATATTTTGGTAGGACACAATTCAATCCATGGCATGCTACTAGTCCAAAGACCTAAGCATTGATTTAACTCATCCCATTATTTCTCTTCAGTTTTGTTTTCCTGTGTGTGGTCTCCTTATTCCTTTATCCTGAGTTACACAGAACTACTGAAGCTTTGTTTTGGTAGGAAGCAAGCTGGTCTCAAGCAAGCATGGAGTGTATGTGAGTGACCTTTACACCTGGGGAAATACATAGCTCAGAGCTCCAAGGCTGCCAGCCTGCACCTTAACCAGATCTCAGGGTCTTCCAACTATGCCAGGTCTCTTCTTCGCAAAGGCCATGTGATCTGTTCCATGCTTCCTCCGTATCACTACCTCCTTCTAGTCAGCTTCTTTTTAACCTCATCCACTGTGATATTTTCACCAAGATGATTCACTTCTCACCCTATCTTACCCTCCTTCCTCCTATACTTCAGGAGTCCATGGGTGGTTACTAACCAAAAGGTTGGAGATTCAAACCCATCTCAAAAGAAATCCCTTTTGATCTCCTTCTGGAAGTCCACCTCCATGGAAAACCCTGTGGATCACAGCTCTTCTCTTACACATAGAGTCAGAATGACTCAAGGGCCAATGGTTTATCCATACTTTAAGATACGCCTAAGACATCACACTCACACATAACCATTAACCTTAGAAGACCTATCCAGGCCCTTTCTATGCTCGGAGAGCATTTTGTTCATACATACCACATGATTCTACACATTCCTGGTTATGTGTTTGTCCCTTTCTGTCAAAGTAGGCATTCTTCTAAACAGAACAGTGTCTCATTCATCTATAACTACCCGATGAAGTCACACTCAGTAAATTCAGGAAAGAAGGCAAGAAGAAAGGAAGGAAGGAAAGAAACGGAGGTTCTGCTCCCAAAAAATAGCCTGTACATTGATTGTGGAGGGGGATAGGGCAGTGGTGGAATAGTTAGGGGAAACAGTGGGGCCGCTACCCTTTGTAACCATGGAAAGGATTGATCCTTGCAGCACTATGGAATCAGCATATGAGGATTCTTCCTGGGTTTGGGTCATGGACCAGGTAAAAAAATAGAGAAAGTTCTGCTGTTATGACAGTAACAGGTCTCCCTGTTAGGTTATTTTCTTAAGAGGCTGGAGGACCTTGAGATTCAGGAAGGACTTGGGATGAGATTAAAACAAATGTGGGGATAATAATTGCAAATAAACGAGCTAACATGTGCCAGACACTGTTTTAGGAGCTGGCTGTACAATGGTTTTGGTTAGCTAAATTGAAGTTGGTTGGATTAATTTCATTCTGGATGAAATTAAAATAACACATAACCAAGGATCCCTTTTTCATATGTGAATAGTTTCATGCTTTGTCATAATATGTTGTTGTTGTTAAGTACCATCAAGTCAGTTCCTGCCTAGGGTGTCCAAGGAGTGGCTGGTGAGCTTGAACCGCCAACTTTGTAGCTCAAACTGACATTGCAGACCCGCAGCACCACCAAAGAAAATCTATAGACTTTTATCTGTTATCTAACTAATTCTCAATATCATGCAAATATTTCTTTTTTGCCTCTTCAAAAATAGTTTACAAATACTCCCCTCATTTTATCACATTTTGAGGACATTTAGAAGTTAGAATGTTTTCCTAGTGTCTAGAATCTTTTTTAATTGACTTTTTTTTTTTTCTGTGTAACCATCTGTTGGCAGAGTCCTTTTCATTTCCTCTCCCCTTAGTGAAAAGAGATATGATTTAATGCTGATTTCATGAAGATTTATGAGAAAATCAATTTGATAAGTGAAGTGTATTTTAAAATGGATTTATTACAAACTTAGATGGGGGGGGGTGTTAGAAATTCACATCTAACAATATCCTTAGAGAGTCTGGTCTATATAAATACAATCTTGGCCATTAGCTATTGGAACTTTTGAAGTAGCCTATCTTGAAAATGTTCTAATTTATTTAGTGGGGAAAAGATAGGGAGGATTAGGATAGAGTGATTTTTTTTTTCTTTAATAAATTTCAATTTGAAAGGGTTTTAAAAGTCTGGTTTCAATATCTTATCATTCTGGAAATTGATTTTAAAGACTGCTACTCAGATTTCAGAGTCCTGGTGTGGGGCTGTGGGTTAATGTGCTCCACTGCAAGGTCAGTTTGAACCACAGAATTTGTGGTTCAAACTCACCGGCTGCTCCTTGGAAACCCTATACAGGGTCACTATGAGTCAGAACTGACTGGAGGGCACTTAACAACAACTCAGATTTCTGTTTGTAACTAATTTATTTAGGCTTTATAATGGGTCCTGTTACACGAATGTTACATGGATGACTATAGTAGTAGATCACATTTTCATGTTATATGATTTCAGACTCACATTCAGCCTAGGTAACTGAAGAACAGATGTTTAGCTACTAGATAAATAATTTCACAAAGTGATCAAAGTTTTCTTCTATCTTTTCAATTTTAATGATAATTTTGGTAGATGGGTCTGATGCCCCTAGAAACCAAATTGAGATAGAAGATGATGCCTGTCCCCAAAGCCATTAAAAATTAATTCCCTGGAAACCCTCAGTCCAAGGTTATTGTTAAGATGTCTTAAAATTAGTTCTTCCTTTCTTTTTCACATCTGTTTTTGGTAAAAAGCAGTTTTGTAAATCAAACTTCTTGACTGGAAAAAAACCTTATTTCTCATCCATCATACCCAAGATGGAAAATAATATTAAACACATTGTGTTTTTAAAAAACACACAACCAGAAAACACCTTCCCCCTAAAACAAGATGTTGCCTCTTACACCAGACAGTGTGTTTTCCTTTTCGTGTAGTGTTCAGTTTTAAAAAGGAACAGAAACGTATGCCATTTGATGTGTGCATTACCCCACTCTCAAGGAACCTCTCTCAATGAATCAGAGGCTCAAGGAGAATCCAAGTGTAAAGGGATTAAACCTCCCCAGGAGGTTGGGCAGGTCTCTTGATCCTGTAAAGGGTTAGTTCAAATTCTTCCAGAGGTACCTCAAAAGAAAGGTCTGACCATAAACTTCTAGAAACTCAGCCACTGGAAACACTACGGAGTCTAAGTCTACTCTGAGGTACTTATGGTCTCTGTGAGTCAGAATCAACCTGATGACCAGGGGTAAGGCACTGGAGAGTCTGTGTATTCCTTATTCATTGCTAGAAGCTTTCTAGGGCAAGGAATTGCCCATCTTGGCTACTATGTAGATTGGCATCCAAATGACAGGAAACAACTAATACCTATGAGACCCAGTTTGAAAGTCATCCTTGGATCCTCTCTTTATTGTTGTTAAGTGCCTTCAAGACAGTTCTGATTCATGTCAACCCTATATAGGGTTTCTGAGGAGCAGCTGGTGGGTTTGAGCCACTGACCTTGTGGTTAAAAATCCAGTGCTTATCCTACAGTGCCACGCCAGAAGTTTAAGACTCTATAATTCTCCAGAGGGAAATTCAACTTGTCTTTTAAAGGTGGGACTTTCAGAGATTACAGACATTCACAGAAATGGAGAAGAATCATTTCAATCTTGGGTATCTGTCAAAAGTTTTTGTTTATCTGGTCTATGTTAGGGAGTATTCATATACTTATACTTTTAACCCTTTAGTTCATAAAATATCTAGGTTCTTTCCAATACCAAGTGTTTACAATTAAGAGTGTCATGCCTTATAAATATCAATTTTTTTTCTTGTCTCCTAAATTATTTATTGCAGATGGGGAAATTAATTTTCGCTTATGACTTCTTCCTTTCTAGGCATGTCAAATTACAAATAACCACCATGGGTATAAAAATAATGATAATAATAATGTAACTATGTGGTTTACAATGTAATTTTTTGGTCATGAAGCAAAAATTTCTGTGGTATATTGAAATCATGATTTTCCTGTATCATAACTATTGTCTGGCTTAACATCGATGGACTCAAGTGTGGCAACAGTAGTGAGGTTGGGCCAGGATCAGGCAGTGTTTCGTTCTGCTGTGCATAAGGTCTCTATGAGTCGGTACCTACTCGATGGCACCTAACAACAACAACAACAACCCATTGACTCAGATGAACTTCTTAATTTTATTAATTAGTTTTAAACTTTTTGTTGTGAATTCAGTGAAAGTTTACAGACAAGATCATCAATTTTGCATTTGGCAAAAATAACACCCTTTGTTTCTTCTCAATAGTTGCAATCCCCTCTATACACAACAGTTGTCGCACTTCCTCCCCATTGAACCCAAGTACAAACATCTTTTTTCAGACTTTTATTGTTGTTGTTAAGTGCTGTTGAGTCAGTTCTGATTCATAACAACCCTGTATAGGATTTTCGAGGAGCAGCTAGTGAGCTTGAACCGCCAACCTTGTACTTCAAACAGACTTTGCAGTACAGTTTATTATATTACCCAAAGCACTACACCAGGTCTTGTGGATATACCAATATATATATCTATATATTCTACTCTTCCTCTGATACCCACTCAGCCTGTGTCTCTGTCCATGTATCTACACACAGAACACTGTAGTTCCAAGATTATGTACATATCACTGTTTACTGCTATCCTCTATAGTCCATGCATACCTCCCTGTGTCTTCACCTATCTTCATCATTCTTCTGCCACCCTCCCTCTTCCTTTATTCTATTGCCCTCCCTATCACCCATAGTTAAGATGTGTCTACTCTCTAGTCAGTGAATTACTCTCTTTCCTTCCCACTCCTGGTAACCATTAAAGAATGTTTCTTTTAGTATGAAATGTTTCTTCTGTTATGAGCTTTTACAACAGAGGCTTCATACAATATTTGTCCTCTTGTGATTCACTTATTTCACAGGTGGGCTTATTTAAATACATAAGGGCATTCTGTACCACCTCCTCTCCCAGAAAAGCTGGAATCTCTTGGCTCTAGAGCTGGGTGGGTGCATTTTCTCCTCCCCATGGAGAACACGGGAATACACTACTACATTTTTCAGGAATAACTGCTAGTCTTAGAAAGGAAAACCTTCTAAGCTAGAAATTGTGCCTGTGTGTGAAAGAGATGGGGAATTACTAGGAGAGGATACAAAGGAGGCAATACATGATTATGATAGATCTGTCAGAAAATATATCAACATACAGCACAAAGGAGGAGATGATGATTTTGTACTTCTGTGGGATGGAGTGGAGGTGATGTCTTTGTCTTCAGAGAGTCAGATCTTCCTTTCTTGACAGGTGAAATTAGTATCAGTAAATTCTACAGTCAGAAAGAAACAGGCGTACTGCACTCCCCTTATAAATTAGTTGCCCTGGTGTCGATTCCAACTCATGGTGACCTTGAGTGTCTGAGTAAAGCAGTGCTCCACAGGGTTTTCAGAGGTTGATCTTTTGGAAGAAGATTACCAGGCTTGTATCCAAGGTGCCTCTGGGTGGCCTCAAAAATCCAACTTGTAGGTGCTGAGAATAGTGTTTGTTTAATCTCTATAATTGGAAAATGTAATCTGATTTGTTCTCATTGCCATCATTTTAAGGAAGGTATCTGCTCCAGTAACATTAACTAATTACTTTATTAATATATTTTTTTAATGGAGGCAAGTACAGATTTATGGCAACCCCCCTAGAATTACCCTGGTCCTAGGAGGTCTTTATCAGAAACTACTGTTGTAGGAAAGGTGTGCACCAGGGCTTTATCCTTTGACCATACTTATTCAATCTGTATGCTGAGCAAATAATCTGAGAAGCTGGATTGTATGAAGAAGAATTGGCATCAGGATTGTAGGAAGACTCACTAACAACCCACCACATGCAGATGATACAACCTTGCTTTCAGGAAGCAAAGACGTCTTGAAACACTTACTGATGAAGATCAAAGACCACAGCCTTCAGTATGGATTGTG
>NW_006408578.1:5310419-5312645 GCF_000296735.1 Chrysochloris asiatica | reverse complement strand
TTTCCAAAGAATATGGTTTACATAGAAATGTATATGTGTGCTCCTAGGTATACAGTGATGAGTGGCATGAATCACACTAAGGAGCTGGCCCATTTAATAGTTATTTGCTTTCAGAAATTTCCATAGGAACCCTCAAAATACACATTAGAGATAAAAGAACAGACACACTTGGCACAAAAGCGCCTGGTCAATGATTTACCCCAAATCTATAAAGTGTTATAAATTTCCTTTCTTCCATTTCAAGAGGGCAGTTACATGAAGATTTAAAAAAAAAAAAAAAAAAGGCTGACTAAAAGTCCTTCTTTGGCCACTCACCTGTTCTCTATCCTACCAAAAGGAATTCTGGATCCAGGCCTGCTGAACTGCTGTTGCCAGGGAGACAGATCTTCATGTGGATGTTGCACCTTGGTAGGTCTCATTGCCCCTAGGACTGAGTCTTTAGATTGGTCTCCATAAGATAAGCACTGGCCTACAAACCACAAGGTCCACACAGTTCAAGTCTAACATCTGCTTTGTGGGAGAAAGATGAGGCTTTCTGCTCCAGTGAAGATTTAAAACCTCAGAAACTCCATACAGGGTCACTATGAGTTGCAATCAACTTGACAGCACTTAATAAAAATAACAACAACCACACAAGTGGATCGTTCTATATTTAAGAAAGTAATTTTCTTTTCTTCATATGCATCTATTGCCAAACACATTTATCAACTGCATTCAAACAGAATACGATGCCTACATACCTGTTTAGGATCTATTGATGGAAAAAGGAAAAGTAAGGCTAGAGGGTAGATCAGTACATCATTCATGAAACAGTCAGTACTAGTAAGTTTCTTCCAATTAAGGGATTATCAAAGAGCATGTGATCACCAGCAGCCCTTTAAGGAGGGTGTTGTTGTGTTAAGTGCTGTTGAGTGGATTACCACCCATAGTACCCTGTACAGGGTTTCTTAGGAGCAGCTGACTGATGGGTTGAACCGCTGACCTTGTGGTTCTCAGTCTAATGCTTATCCTACAGTGCCACACCAGGAGTCCTTAAAGAGGGTTGTTTGTGTTGTTAAGTGCTGTTGAGTCAGTTCTGACTCAAAACGACCCTGTATAGGGTTTCTGAGGAGCAGCTGTTGGTTTTGAATCACCAACCTTGTGGTTCACAGTCCAGTGCTGATCCACCAGAAGTCTTTAAGGAGGGTATTACTAACATTTTTATTATTTGTTTCTGGCAGGTAGACATTCCATCTTCTCTAAGGGAGTTATGACTTTCTATATCATAGGTAAGTTCAAAGTGAGCCACTTTGTAAATGGAATTGATACTAAAGTTACCTAAATCTTTGTAGTTGATTCTCAATGTTATTGGAAGGTTTTCCAGAAATAATTGACATTCTTATTGTAAGTCTTATGAAGCACATTTGTTCCAAACCAAACAACTTTCCTGAGGGATTTTAAGGGCGTGCATGAGTTGACAGTATGGTACAATGGTGCAGACAAGATTTGGGTTGTTTGGTGTTTGGAAAAATCCCAATGACATCTGACCTTATTTATATAATCATGAGTCCATGTGTATATGAATTCAACAACCCAGCATGCCAGTTGTTTTTCCTGTAGCCCTTCAAGGAACTATCTTCATTCAATTTATATTGGATTGATGATAAGTAACTTGACTTTTTAAATCCACACTGCAGAAGAAGCTATAGCCGACATGCTGAAGTGTTCAAGTAAAATCTGAACCACTACATTGTCCAGAGTGTCAATATTTCTACTCCAGAAGTAGATATCATTGTGTTTTTAAATGTAGAGGGTTTATGTCTATAGGGAGAAAAGAATGAAAGAGTGTCCCTTTCAGGCAAAGATGTGGTAAGGCACATAGGATTCTTCATGTAGTTTTTCAGTAAAAGATCTTGAGGTTTAACTTTCTGAATGGTTTCGTACCATTTTGCTACACCATATTTTTGTTTCTCTGTGCATTAAGTCAATATTTCCAGATTTTCTTTTTGACTCTCTGCTGCTCTGGTAAGGATTTCCAGCCTCAGAAACCCTAAGGAACAGTTCCACTCTGCCCTTTACCCTTGTTATGAGTCAGAATTGACTTGTATTTTACTTTTCAACTATTCTCTCTGAGGTTCCTATTTTAACTAATTATCCCTGCTACCTAGATACCGCAATTCCAAAGCATAGTTCAGAACTTTCATAAAGCTTATGGCTTGCTTTAAACATTTATCTTTTTTTTTTTTT
>NW_006408578.1:5301525-5310319 GCF_000296735.1 Chrysochloris asiatica | reverse complement strand
AGAGAGAGAGAGAGAGAGAGAGAGAGAGAGATTAATTGAAGTTTCATTGGATAAAAGTGGCTCTTGTAATCAAAATTCCTGGATGCTGATCTCCTCTGAATGTTTACCTCGTATACTCATTGCTGGCACTGTTTGTTGGGTCATTTAGTAGCTACAAAGCAATTGTTTAAAGCAAGGCTATGAACTTATATGGTGGAGTGTACATTGTAAAACCTAAACCTAGAAGATTGGCACTTAAAGCTTGACAGAAGCATTCCTTTTGCAGTAAAATAAACAGTTTTTTTTCTCCTCTAAGATAAGATGGAGTAATTTTTTGATTAATCCATATGGTTTGTCTTCTTGCATAGGAAACCACTAAAGACAACAGTTTTCCAGATCTCTTCCTCCAAGTTTTCATTATCAATAAATGCCTGTGATATCAGCTGAGATTTGGTAGCCCACACATCCGGCTTGTATCTTAATTGCAATAACTTCTTGTCACAAGCAGCCAGTGAAATGATGTATGGAAAAACTTGATTTTCTTTTTTCTCCTCCCCCACATTCCCCCCTGCATCTCCAGCCCCCTTTTCTCCTTTCCCAACCGCACAGAGCCCGGAAGTCTCACAGCATTCCTGGAAAGTTACATAAGACACCAGAAGTAGATAACATTGTATGTTTTGATTTTAAAATGCAGTGTTTGTGCTTGTAGGGAGAGAAGAATGAAAGAATGTTCCTTTCAGGAATCATATGTGGAACGGCCGACGTGTGCTTCCCTTATAGTAAAAATGAAGGTCAAGGAGTTTAGGTCTTTAACCTGTAAAACCACTTGTTCTCAAGCCTATTCCGACTCGTCATAACCCCTTGTGTGTCAGTGTACTGCTGCCCCATACGGTTTTCAGTGGCTGATTTTTCACAAGAGATCATGAGACCTTTTTCCCTGAAGCACCTCTCAGTGGGTTCAATTTTCCCGCTTTTAGGTTAGCAGCTAAGCACATCAATGATTTGCACATCCCAGCAACTCCAGGCATTATTTGTTGTTGTTGTTGTTAAGTGCCATGGAGTCTGTTCTGACACATGGTGGCCCTATATAAGGTTTCTGAGGAGTGGTTGGTGGGTTTGAAACGCTGACCTTTTGGTTAGTAGTCTAGTGTTTATCCTATAGTGCCACACCAGTTATTCATTGCTAGTTGGTAAATAACAAGTTCTTTTTGTTCCTTAAGAATAAACATAAACACATAAAAGTCTATGCTACATAGAGGTAGCCCGGGGTTTGTAAGGCAACAATGAAGCTACAATAAGGTTTTACGGGGGCAGAGACAATGGAAGTGAATTTTAGATCCATATCTGTGTCCTGAATCCAAAGTCTTCTTTTACTATATGAAAAGAAAGGGATGGCGGACCCAAGTCTTGGTTTGGCAAGAAAGAAAGACAACTCAAGTTGCATTGTGGGCATCACCTTAATGATGCATTAATTACGGAGAGTTAGGTGTCTCTCCGTAATTAACACTCGATATAATAATCACTGTGATCCCTCCCACCTGGAGACTTCTTTGGAACTAGAGTGGCCATGCTATAATTTAGAACAGGAAAACCTTTGGCTGAAAGACGGAAGCTCCAAAAAAAGGAGGTAGAATGTGTAAACTATGTGCCCAAGTCAGCATACCATGTAGAACTGGTCCTTCCAAGGCCTCCTGACCTTGTCCTTCCCCTTGGTGAGGTCAGCAGCAGCAGACACAGTGAAGTTCAACACACTGCAACCGTCTCCAAGACAACATGGGCTTAGGGTCATTTTAGTGCTGCCCAATTGCCAGGAAGCTTCTGGAGTGCTCTGTTCTTTGTGGTCTGGCATCAGAGTAGAAAGTTTAACCTGAGCACAAGAGGAGGCTGGCTGGTTTATACAGACTCTGCATTCTTTTCTCTGGTGGGTCAGGTTTGTGAACAAGGATTGGCCCCCACCTAGAAAGTAAATATTTTTGAAGGGTTCACGGAGTGGAGACATGCCCTTTACCACCCATCTAGATAAGTGACAACACAAGGGAAGATGAGTGAACATTCCCATTTACTTCCTTAGAAGGGGAAGTGATTAGGGGTAAGGCATGGATTAAGAAGGAATGAACATTACACAAAGGTTGAAGAAGAAGTGTGTTCACCCTGTCTCTATCGACACCTTTGGGTTTTTATTCACCATTTTGCTGTCTGTTTTTTTAAGTGGTAATTTAGTAGCTACAAGTCAGGTTGCTAACCTCAAGGACAGCACTTTGAAACTACTAGCCAGTCCATGGGAGAAAGATGAGGCTTTCTGCTCCAGTATAGAATTACAGCCTCGGAAACCCTATATAGAGTCGCTGTGAGTTGGAACTGACTCCACAGCACACAATCACTACCAACCAAAGTAGTGCTATTGGAAGGGTTGGAGAAATACTGGATACCAATAAAATAAACAGTGTCTACTAATGTTGTTGTTGTTGTTAAGTGTCGTCAAGTCAGGTTCCGACCCATAGTGACCCTGTACAGGGTTTTCGAGGCTGTAAATCTTTCTCCCACGGAGCAGCTGGTAGTTTCAAACTGCTGACCTTAAGATTCGCAGCCTGATTCATAACCACTATGCTACCAGAGCCAAAACTCACTGCTACTCAAACTCACAGTGACCCTATAAGACAGAGTAGACCCGCTCTCTAGGGTTTTGAGGCAGCAAAATTTCTATGGAAGGAGACTGCTTCATCTTTTTCTCATGAAGTGGCTTCTGGGTTTGAACCTCCAGCCTTGTGTTTAGTAGCCCAGTGCTTAGTCAACACTGCCCCACTATTGCTCACCATGATGCCTCCTCTTTATTTTAAGTATTATCTCAGCCAGTTCTACTTGCATGAGTACTTCTGCTTATGTCTTTGATGGTATTTATTCTGGCATGATTTCATGAAAATTTCATGGAACCTCTATTAAGCATTAGGCATTGAGCTAAGTCCTGGGGCTAGAGAAATAAAGTGCACATTACAACCAACAATTAGAAACCAATCTGGAAGAGCTAGAAAGATCAAAATGAAGCAACTGACCTATCCTGAGGGGACAGTCCCATATAATGGCCTCTAATAATTGATCTTTCTGGTGCTCCTTAACCTGGTAAAATCCTTGTTGCTGTTGTTGTTAAGTGCCGTCGAGTCGGTTCTGACCCATAGTGACCCTGTACAGGATTTCCGAGGCTGTAAATCTTTACGGGAGCAGAACGCCTCATCTTTCTCCCGCAGAGAGGCTGGTAGTTTCAAACTGCTGGCCTTAAGGTTCACAGCCCGATTCATAACCACTATGCTACCAGAGCTCCTTATCATCTTTGAAATTCATTTCTTCATCTGTAACAGGAGGGCAAGTTTCAGAACAGAGCATGGGAATACTGAATGTTTTAAAATTGGGAAAGGTGTGCGACAAAGTTGTGTTCTTTCACCATACTTATTCAACCTGTATGCTGAGCAAATAATACAAGAAGTTGGGTTCTATGAAGAAAAGCGTGGCATCAGGATTGGAGGAAGACTCATTAACAACCTGCGATATGCAGATGATACGACCTTGATTGCTGAAAGTGAAGAAGACTTAAAACATTTACTTATGAAGATCAAAGAGCACAGACTTCGGTATGGATTGCATCTCAATGTCAAGAAAACAAAAATCCTCACCACTGGACCAGTAAACAACATTCTTATCAATGGAGAAAAGATTGAAGTTGTCAAGGACTTCATTCTTCTTGGCTCAACTGTCAACACTCACGGAAGCAGCAGTCAAGAGATCAGACGACATATTGCATTGGGCAAATCTGCTGCACAGGAACTTTTTTAAAGTATTGAAGAGCAGAGATGTCAGCTTGAGGACTAAGGTACGCCTGACCTAAGCCATGGTATTTTCAATAACCTCATATGCATGCAAAAGCTGGACAGTGAATAAGGAAGATCATAGAAGAATTGATGCCTTTGAATTGTAGTGTTGGAGGAGAATACTAAAAGTGCCATGGGCTGCCAAAAGAACCAATAGATCTGTTTTGGAAGAAATGCAGCCAGAGTGCTCCTTGGAGGCCAGGATGGCTAAGCTTGGTCTCTCATACTTTGGACATATTGTCTGGAGGGAACAGTTGCTGGAGAAGGATGTTATGCTGGGTAAGGTGGAGGGTCAGAGAAAAAGTGGAAGACCCCTAACGAGATGGATTGGCCAGGTGGCATCATTGATGGATTCAAGTGTGGCAGCGGTAGTGAGGTTGGCCCAGGATCGGACATTGTTTCATTCTGCTGTGCATGGGGTCGCTATGAGTCAGTTCTGACTCGATGGCACCTGACAACAACAACAACAACAGGAGGGCACTCACAGTGTCTCCTATGGAGGCATTTGTGAATGAATACAAGTGATTTGGCAGATCTATGTCTTCTATTTTTAACCCACCAATTACCTAGTGAATCCAAGATTGCTTAACAAATACCTGTTTACTTCACAAGGCTGAATGAGGTAAATGTCCTTATTTGGGACAAAAGATAGCTTCCATTTCTCATTTTGTTAGGATCAATTCTTCCTGAAAACTATATCACTCTGTAGGATTAAGCTAGGTACCCATGTGGTAAGTTTCTCTCTAGTTGGTTGTGAACAACTTCGATGACCCAGTTGTTAGGCAAAGTGCGAATCTTCAGCCAGGTAGAAGGTATGTGAAAGTGGAGACTCATTTGTCTAGTTTTTACCTCCAGACATACCCAAGAATAAGTTGTTGTTGTTATGTGCCGTGGAGTAGGTTCCAACTCATAGTGACCCTGTACAGGATTTCCAAGGCCGTAAATCTTTACAGAAGCAGAATGCCTCATCTTTCTCCCGTGGAACAGCTGGTAGTTTCCAACTGCTGACCCTGAGGTTTGCAGGCCGATTCATAACTACTATACTACCAGAGCTCCTTAAGTTGGGCAGTTGTAATTCATATGACCAACAATAGGCAATATTACTTTGCCAAACAGTACCCTTTGTCCCCTGGGTACCAGCTCAAGTTGCCACCCTTCAATACAGTAAGTAATTCTACTAAGTAAGATCTCCAAATAAGGACTTGGATTTCAATTGATTGCCAACATGATGCACAAAAGAACTCTTTCAGAGAAGTTTTCACTAGTTGTGAGGAATTGCCACAGTAGACTAAACAATTTCACTTGACCTAAAAGAGCCAGTTTGAAGGAACTGATTTGGGAGGTAGAAGCTGGTGGTGATGTTTCTGATCTAAGTAATTTACAACAAAGTCCCACTCATCCAAAACAGAGAAATCAGAAAAAGTCTAAGTGACAAATGTAATACTCAACATTTATGACAAAATGCCAAATATCCAGGGAAATAAGCAAAATAATCACTCCACAAATGATAATTCATAACTCTTTACAACCACATCATGAAATTGATATTATCGCCTGTCATAATCATGGTTTTGTGTCAGGTTGGTTGGGCCAGTAATCTCAATGGTTTGGCAGATAAGGAGCTCTGGTAGCATAGTGGTTACAAATCGGGCTGCGAACCGCAAGGTCAGCAGTTCCAAACTATCAGCTGTTCCGCGGGAGAAAGAGGAGGCTTTCTGGGCCCATAAAGATTTACAGCCTTGGAAACAGGGTCGCTATGAGTCAGAACCGACTCCACAGCACATAGCAACACAACAATATAATTCCCCACTTTGAGATCTAATTATCATGATCAGCTAGTCAATTGGAAGGAAGTTTACTTTTGGATGTGGCCTGCAACCTCTTTTATCATGCAAAGAGAAAAGAGAGAGAAGTGGATTTCTGCACTGTGAAAGTCCTAACTCCAGGGAAAGATTGATGTTGAGACATGTGGGGATCTCAAAGGAATGCTGGATCTACAGGTACTGAAAGAAGACAAAAACTTCTCTCCGCAGTTGTCACTGAGTTTGGACTTCTAATATCTTAAACTGTATTTCTGTTATAGCGACAGTCAAGAACTAAGGCATCCCTGTTTTACAGTTGAGGAGACCAAGGCTGTAAGAAGTGACCCCAAATCAGCTCTCACTGGCTGCAAAACATAGCGCAATGCTCTGCCATCTCAGAATTTACTTATATCAGATGGGCTGCTTCCAACAAGAAGGCTCTAAAGCCTTAACCGTAAAGTAACATTTAATTTTAAGGGAAATCTTTAAATACATCATGTTCTAGAGCAGGACCTGGCAAACAACAGCCCATCATCCAGATCCAGTCCTTTGTTTTTGCAAACAAAGACGGGTACAAACATATTAATGTCTGTATTGTCTACAGCGTCTTTCAAGTTATACTGGCAGAGCTGAGTGGTTCAATTCTATAGCCCACAAAGCTGAGAATAGCTATTGAGAATACAGTTTAATATAAAAGATTGGTATGAAATGACTCCTTCTGCTACATATTCACCCAATATTTTACAGTTTTCATAATACTAATCCTGGGGCTTCTTACAACTTTTACAGTATTATCTAAATCATAGAAGATTCCAATCTACTTGTAATTTTAGGATTAAGTATATTTTAAGTCATCTAAATCCACATTAGATGAAATTCGTATAATTCTCTTAGCCAAAAATACTCTATCCCCCAAACACCTGGATAAATAAAATCTCAGTGTAACAATACTTTATAATCCTTAGCATATAGTGTATACTGTTACTCTTAAAAGCAGCATGTGTTTATGAAACCAGCAGATTTATTTATATTTAAGCATGATTTGGGTTTTAGTTTTGTTTCACAATCCTCTATTTGTACAACATGAAGTCTGTGGCTTGCTGTGATTTTTACAATATGCCCTGCGTTTTCACTAACCTCATATGCATGTAAAAGTTGAACAGTGAGTAAGGAAGACTATAGAAGAATTGACATATTTGAGCTACGGTGCTGAAGGAGAATATTGAGGGTGCCATGGACTGCCAAAAGAACAAGCCAATCTGTGTTGGAAGAAGTACAGCCATAGTGCTCCTTGGAAGCCAGGATGGCCAGACTTCATCTCTCATACTTTGAACATATTGTCAGGAGGGAGTCCCTGGAGGAAGATATCATGTTTGGTAAAATGGAGGGTTGGAGAAAAAAAAGGAAGAACACTAATGAGATGGATTGGCACAATGGCTCAGGTGTAGCAGCGATTGTGAGGTTGTTGCAGGATTGGGCAGTATTTCATTTTGTTGTGCATAGTGTTGCTTTGCTATGAGTCAGTGCCAACTCAATAACACCTAACAAAAACAACAACAATCCCTCACTCTTAACTTGTAAGATAGCTCCCAAATTCTCTTAGATCTGAATCTTCAAATAACAATAAAAGGCAGTTCTGAGCCATCAACTTTACTTTCTCTACTGATTCATTGTCATGAGCTTATATGCAGCTTGTATTTCTCTCATCTTAAAAACAAAATGAAACATTCTTTTTATGGCACCACTTTTTAAAACCTCCTGGAAGCGAAATTCCTTTAAAGTATCCTTCAGTTTCTCTGCTCTCATGGTCTTTTAAACTTGTCCAATGAAGTCTTTATGCTTCCCCATCCCAGATTCATCCACTCTCCTAACATTTCTCTCAACAGGGTCACCAATGACTTTGTTACTAACTCCATATTCAATCTTCAGTCTTCAACCCACCTGACCTCCAACCACATTTGAGGTGCTTGTTCACTCTCTTATCCTTTTGCACTTTCTCCCCGTGACTTCCAGGACCTTTGTTTTGTTGCAGTTCACATGTAGAGTTGCCCTCATAATCAATAATCATAATCAATAACAGATCAAGAAAGGAAACTGGTACAGCTAACCTAGTCTGCCGCAAAATCAATCAATACCATTGCAAATAGAACACTATTACATGTTGGTTGAAGGAAGCTACGATTATATGAAATCCAAATGATCACATTTTAATTCAAAAGTATCATGTGCTTTAACAAAACAGCTATCCCCATCAGTTTGTTACTCATATGCTGTCATCATTTCAGGTATTTATAAAAGTCACAAAGTCCTGATTGCTAAAAGCAGGCCAATATTTCATTCTCATTCTTAGTATCCTATTAAGAATGCTGTTGCTGTAAGGAGACATCCAGTTGGCTCTGACTCATACAATCCCTATATGCACCCTCACAATTCTTGTTACCTCTGAGTCCATTGCTATGGTACTATGTAAATCCATCTCCTAGGCAGTCTTCCTCATTTTCGTTGACCCACTACTTGACCAATCATGACATCCTGGTCCTTCCAATCATATGTCTGAAGTATGAGAGATGAAGTCTTGCCATCTTGGCTTCTAAGGAGGATTCTAGCTGTACTTCTTTCAACACAGATTTATTTGTTCTTCTGGCAGTACATGATACTTTTAATATTCTTTACCAAAACCATAATTCAAGTGAATCAATTCTTCTTCTATAGTCTTCCTTGTGCACTGTCCACCTTTCACATGCATATGAGGTTATTGAAGGTACCATGGCTTGGGTCAGGTACACCTTAGTCCTCAAACTGACATCTTTGCTCTTGACACTTTAAAGAGGTTTTGTGTATGAGATTTGCTTAATACAATACATTGTTTGATTTCTTGACTGCTGCTTCTATGAGTGTTGATTGTGGAACCAAGCAAAATAAAGTCTCTGACAACTTCAATCTTCTCTCCATTTATCATATGTTACTTATTGGTCTTGTTGTGAGGATTTTTGTTTTTTTACCTTGAGGTACAGTCTATGCTGAAGGCTGTGGTCTTTGATCTTCATCAGTAACTATTTTATGTCCTCTTTACTTCCAGCAAGCCAGGTTGTGTTATCTGCATATTGCAGGTTTGTAATGAGTTTTCCTCCACTTCTGATGCTATGCTCTCCT
>NW_006408578.1:5290804-5301235 GCF_000296735.1 Chrysochloris asiatica | reverse complement strand
CAGTATCCCTTTGTTCTGTTCTAACAACTGTCTTTTGGTATATGTAAAGGCTCATCATGAGCACAATCAAGTGCTCTGGAATACTCGGTCTTTTCAATGTTACTAGCAGCTTGTCATGATCCACACTATCAAAAGCCTTTGCAAAGTGAACAAAGCATAAGTGACCATCTTTCTGGTGTTCTCTGCTTTCAGTCAAGAGTCATCAGAAAACAGCTATGATATCTTCAGTTTCATGTCCTCCTCTGTATCCAGCTCAAATATCTTACAGTCGCCTGTCAATGTATTATTGCAACCATTTAAAAATTATCTTCAGGAAAATATTACTTGCATATGATAATAAAGATATTGTTCAATGATCTCCACATTCTTTTGGGTCACCTCTCTTTGGAATGGACACAAATATGGATCTCTTCCAATCAGTTGGCCAGGTAGCTGTCTTGCAAATTTCTTGACATACATGAGTGAGTTCCTTCAGTACTGCATACGTTTATTAAAAGATTTCAGTTTGTATTCCATCAAATTCTGGAGCTTTGTTTTTCACCAATGCCTTCAGGGCAGTTTGGACTTCTTCTTTAAGTACCGTCAAGTCTTGATCATATGCAACCTCTTGAAATCAACATCAACTGTTACTTTTTGGTACAGTGACTCTGTGTATATCAGACCTATTGTTGCTGTTAAGCGTCATCGAGTTAGTCCCAACTCATAGTGACCCTGTATGAGATTTCTGAGGAGCAGCTTGTGGGTTTGAACTACTGACCCTGCAGTTCAAACTGACCTTCCAATCCAGTGCTTATCCTATAACACCACATGGTCTTATTCAGTGTCTCAGGCATCAGAGGCATCAGTTGTTAATTTGAAGCAGAATTGTTTAAGTTTATACCCCTATAGTATGTCTAGTAAAAGAAGGCATGCCACTATCAATTCTAATCTAAAAAAGAAGGTGAGGAAGGCTCTAGACATGGATACAAAGATGAAGATCATTGAGATGATGGTGAGAAAGCCAACTAAGCACATGAGGAAGGATCATATCATAAGATCCTTTCTGCAATCATTATGGTTAAGAATAGGATTTCAGGAGTAGGTAAAGTAGCAGTTGGCATAAATTTGACAACTTTAACAAAAAGGAGGCAAGGGCCAATCAGTGAGATGGAAAAGTCATTGGTATGTTGATATGGATAGGATACCAAATCAGAAGAGTATTCCCAAAAGTTAAATGACAATTCAAGGTTTGTGAAAACCTAAGGAATAGTAAGGAGAAAACTAATAAGAATACTTTACTGCCACCAAAGGCTGGTTTCATCATTTCGAACGCAAATTTAGATTACTTAACGTACATCTAACTGGAGAAGGAAGCACCATGTTGAAGCTGCCGAAAAATTCAAAGATGGATTGGACAAAATAATGCAAGAGGCACATCACCAAATCAAGTTGCTTTGAATAAGAATGCCAGAATATACACAAAGAGGCAAAGTCAATGTCTGGTTTCAAGGCACTTAAAGATCGAATATTTAAAGGAAATACTGCTGGATTTAAGTTAATACTTCTTCTTGATTATAGTTCTGAAAATCCCCAAGCTTCAAACACATTGACAAAAAAAACTATGGAAATAACTCCAAGACCTTCGTGGTACTCAAAGACTGGGCTTTGAATTATTTCATTCCAGCAGATGCACCTGGTGGTGATGGTGATTATATGCCATAGAGTTAGTTCTAACTCATAGTGACTCTTCATAGGGTTTCTGAGGTTGTAAATCTTTATAGGAGCAGAAAGCCTCATCTTTCTCCTGCAGAACTGCTGGTAGTTTCATACTGCTGATCCTGAGATTAGCAGCCGGACTCATAACCACTATGCTACCAGAGCACCAGTATGCCTTGAAAACAACATTTCTTTCAAGATTCTGCTACTACTTGATAATGCCCCAGGACATCTTTCTCAAGTAGATAATCTAGATCAAAATGACAAACTGGTGTATCTACCTCCTAATACAATAGTTGTGATTCAGCCTATGAATCAGAGTGTAATCACAGCTTTCAAGGCAGATGCCCTGAGGACTAAGTTTGTTCAGTCAATAGCTGCAGCAGATGGTAACATTATGCAACTTTTGGAACAATTATAATATTCTTCAGTCTACCTAAAACATTGCATCTTTCTAGGAGGAAATTATGGGAAAATGCATGAAGGGGATTTGGAAAAAATTCTTTGCATTTGATCAGGATAATATGGTGGAAGACAGGGGTGGGAAAATGTATATATGGCAAGAAGTCTGAATTTAGAATTTGATTGACAATGCTGACATGAAACCTTATAGACCACAAAGCAGGGGAGTTGATAGATTAGGGCTTACTGGATTTTGAAGAAATAAAAAATGCAGAGAAAGAGAGAAGTGATGAGGAAGAGGAAAGAGAGAAGTTCCCAAAAATATTTATGTAAAAGAATGAGCTGAAGTGTTTTTCTGAATTAAATAAGGGGCTTGTTGCTTTAAGACATAGATCTAAAAGCTTATTACTTTGATAAAGTTGATAGGCAGATTTGGAAAGCAATGAGATGTTACTATGAAATTTATGAAGAAAAAAAAGAAAAGGACCTCAAAGACAACTCTCACTAATTTTCTGACTAGAGACACTGTCCCTATTCCTAAGGATAATCCAGATGATGTAAAACCTTCTACAAGTAGTTTTTACCACTGCTAACAAAATGTTTATGTTGTCCAGCTCTTCTTCATTGGAGTAAATGATATATTTTACATATGTCATAATATAAAATAACATATATTAAAATGTATCTATACATTTATATGCAATATTCCCAACACAAAAAGATAAAGATCTGATTTATAAAGACACTATTAATAAAAGCAATGATAACAGGGGGTGTTGTTGTTAAGTACCGTGGAGTTGGTTCCGACTCATAGTGATCCTGCACAGGGTTTCTGAGGCTATAAATCTTTATGGGAGCAGAAAGCCTCATCTTTCTCCCGAGGAACTGCTGGTAGTTTTGAACTGCTGACTTTGAGGTTAGCAGCCTGTTTCATAACCACTACACTACCAGAACTCCTTAACAGGGGGTGGGGAGTATTCAATTTACAGGAGAACCAATTTACAATGGAATCATCAGAATGTAACCCCACACAGTAAGCTGGAAACTCGCTACATCAGTGATGGGTACAGTGATTGGCAGTCATATCAGTGTAGCCATCTCAGAAGAAAGTCAGCTAGGAGGATGACATATGAAATAGACTGCAATCTCTCCTAGTCAGACAATACATAGCATGTGTGTTTGATAAACATTCTTCACATCCTTCCCACCCTCTATGTTAAACATAGAATAAACTTATTGTGGGTTGTATTGTTGTTAGGTGCCATTGAATCAGTTCCAACTCATAGCGATCCGAAGCACAATAGAATGAAATGCCTCCCAGTCCTGTGCCATCCTCCCTGGCTGCTGTCACTGTGCCAATCCATCTCGTTGGGGGTCTTCCTTTTTTTCACTGAGACTGCACTTAACCAAGCATGATGTCCTTCTCTGGAGATTGGTCCCTCCTGATGATATGTCTGAAACCTGAGAGATAAAGTCTCACCATCTTGGCTTCTAGGAATATTCTGGCTGTGTTTCTTCTAAAACAAATTTATTTGTTATTTTGGAATTCCATGGTACTTTAAATACTCATTTGCAACACCATTACTCAAATACATCGAACCTTCTACAGTCTTCCTTATTCACAGTCCAACTTTCACATACATTTGAAGTGGATGAAAATACCATGGCTTGGGTAAGGTGCACCTTAGTCCTCAAACTGACATCTTTGTTCTTCAACATTTTAAAGAGGTCTTGTGTAGCAGATTTTCTTAATGTAATATGTTATTTGATTTTTTGACTGCTGCTTCCGTAAGTGTTGATAGTGGATCTAAGCAAAATGAAGTCTTTGACAACTTCAATCTTTTCTCCATTTATTATGATGTAATTATCGGTTCAGTGGTGAGGATATTTGTTTTCTTTACACTGAGGTGCAACCCATATTTAAGGTTGTTGTCTTTCATCTTTATCAGAAAGTATTTAAAGTTCTCTTCACTTTCAGCCAACAAGGTTGTATCATATGCATATCTGCAAAATGAACTTTCCTCTGACCCTGATGCCACATTCTTTTTCTTATAATCCAGTTTCTCAGGTTGTTCATTCAGCATACAGATTGAATACATATGTATGGTGATAGAATACAATCCTAGCACACACCTGTCTCAATTTTAAACCATTCAGTTCCCCTTGTTCAATTCCATTGGCTGCCTCTTGGTTTATGTGTGGGTTCCTCATGAGTACAATTAAGTGTTCTGGAATAGCCATTCTTCATAATGTT
Source organism: Chrysochloris asiatica (assembly GCF_000296735.1). Classification (NCBI taxonomy): domain Eukaryota; kingdom Metazoa; phylum Chordata; class Mammalia; order Afrosoricida; family Chrysochloridae; genus Chrysochloris; species Chrysochloris asiatica. The sequence goes on along the minus strand of NW_006408578.1, from coordinate 5,296,884 downwards.
GTCCACAGATTGTCATGGTCTACATTGTTGAAAGCCTTTGCATAGTCAATAAAGTACAGGTAAACATGTTTTAGTATTCTCTGCTTTCAGCCAGATCCATCTGACAACAGCAATGATATCCGTCATTCCATGTCCTTGACTGAATCCTACTTGAACCTCTGCCAGAATACTGTTGTAGCTGTCTTTGAATTCTCTTTAGCAAAAATTTTCTTGCATGTGATATTAATGATATTTTCCAATCTCTTGCATTCTGTTGGGTCATCGCTAGAATGGGAATAAATATGGATCTCTTCCAGTCAGTTGGTCAGGGAGCTGTCTTCCAAACTTCTTGACATAGATAAGTGAGTGCCTCCAGTGCTGCCTAGGTTTGTTGCAAGATTTCAATTTGCATTCCATCTATCCCAGAGCCTTGTACTTTTTCAATGTCTTCAGGGCACTTCTTCCTTCAGTACCATCGGCTCTTGATCGGAATGCTGCCTCTTGAACATCATCAACCATTTCTTTTGGGTACAGTGACTCTGTGTGTGTTCCTTCCATCTTCTTTTGACACTTTCTGAATCATTCAATATTTTGCCCATAGAATCCTTTAATATTGGAAGTCAAAGCTTGAATTTTTCTTCATTTATTTCAGCTTCAGGAATGATGAGTGTTTTCTTCCCATTGCATCTTCTAACTCTAGGTCTTTGCACATTTCATTATGACTCTATTTATGTTGTTTAAAACAGGTGTTTGTAGTAAATAAGTCATTGGTCTTACAAAATTCTCTCACCAAGGCCATATTTTCCAACTTCTGATCCTTCCTCTTTGTTTCCAACCCTTGCTTCCCAATCACTGGTGATTGTTAATACATCTTGATTGCATGTTTGGTCAATGTCAGAGTGAAGAAATTTGTAAAATGATTCCATTTTATCAACACTGGCTTTAGTAGTTAGTGGGGGGAGGACATGCATATTTATATATTTCATTGACTTCCATTTGATTAAAGTTTTCAGTGTGTCCTTACTTGATCAGAAAGCTACGAGCCATAAGAAGAAATGAAGAATCCAGACCCTTGTGATTATTCAGAACACTCCTTATGGAAATAGAAAGTGAGCTTCTCCCGCATCTGCACGTTTTATGAGAAGAAATGCACGTATCAGTCAAGGACTGTAAACATCCTGTGAAAATGAAGCTTGGGATTGTGATGCACAGGGTTTCCGTTGGGTGGGTGACATGCCACCAAGACAAATGGCATTCCAGTCACTCGAAGTTGGCCAAAGTCTAAGATTATTAAGTGATTTGTATCTCATTCTTTCTTTATGGGCTTTAATAACCAGGCGAGAATTCCCTGTTTAATATTTAAACAAATGTTTCTCTGCAGAGACAATAAGCCACTGTTGAGACTGGATAGAACTGTTTACTCTTCACTAATATGGCTAACTGCCATTTCTGCCAGAGTAAATGGCATATGCTGATTTCAGCATTTAAAACTCCCTTTTCGGTGAAATGTCTGACTGGAATTTCCTTAAGTTGCGCACATAGCATTCCAGTAGTGTGTGCTCCATCCCACAAGGTAAACTCTATTGTTCTGGTTCTTTTAGCAGAACACAGCAATTTGGCTGTGCCAACATGCATTGGTTAGACAGACTGGCTCTTTTCCATGTGCTTCTTCTTGTCATTGATTCTTACATAGTCACTGTCGGTAACCTTTATCAGACACCCTCTTAATGGTCCATCATCAAACACGGCTGGATGGTGGGCTTACTTTTCCAAGTTTGGCTTCCTTCTTTAGGGAGATGGGCTGTAGTAAATGAGGAAGGATAGTTTACTTAACAAGAGCATGTTTACACATCAGGCAGAGTGCCTCTCAAATGCCACTTTGACCTATTTTTTGTTGTTTTTATTTATCACTGAGTCAGCCACAACTGAGTAAAAATTCTCCATAAGATTTCAAAGATGGTACCTTTCACCTGGCCTGTCTTCAGCGGTGGCTCTGAGTGAATTCAAACAGCCAATATTTCAGCTACTAGTTGAGTGCTTAAATAGTTGTGTCACACAGGGACTGTTGATCATTTTTTTTTATTGGCCTAGTAAAATAATCCACCATTCATCTGTCAGTTTGTCGTACTGTGGTGGCTTGCATGTTGCTGTGATTCTGGAAGCTATGCCATGGGCATTTTAAATATCAGCAGAGTCACCCACAGTTGACAGGTTTCAGTTGAGCTTCCAGAGAAAGGCAAACTAGGAAGAAGGAGAGACGGACTACTTCGGAATATTTAGTCACTGAAAACTTTGTGACTAGCAGTGGAACACTGAAAGCACTAGAATATTGACTACTGAACCATGAGGAAGAGCAACAGAATATTGTCAGACATAGTGCATGAAGATGAGCCCTTCAAGTTGGAAGGTACTCAAAATATGACTGGGGAAGAGCTGCCTTTTCAAAATGGAGTTGGCTGTGATGACACATATGGAATAAAGCCTTCAGGACCTTCATTTACTGATGGGGCAACTCAAAATGAAGAGCAACGGCTGTAAATATCCATTAATAATCAGAACATGGAATGTATGAGGTATGAATCTCGGAAAATTGGAAGTTGTCAAGAAAGAAATAGAACACATAAACATTTAGACATTAGTGAGCTAAAATGGACAGGTTTGGGCCATTTTGAATCTGACAATCACATGGTTTACTATGCCAGGAATGACAGATTGAAGAGGAATGGTATCATACAAGATTTGTCTTGAAGTACAATGCTATTTATGATAGGATAATATCCATATATCTACAAGTGAATAATACCACTATTGAATAATACCACTATTATTCAAATTTAGGATTCAATCACTGGAGTCAGTTATGAGACAACTGAAGAAATCTAACAACTTTTTCATTTGAAATTGATCAAACATGCAATCAAGATGTATTGATATTCACTGATGATTGCAATGCAAAGGTTGGAAACAAAGTCATTGGCAAATACGGCCCTGGTGATAGAAACTATGCTGGAGATTGCATGATAGAATTTAAAAAAAACAATGACTTCTTCATTGCAAATACCATTTTTTTAAACAACATAAAAGACAACTATACTCATGGACCTTACCAGATGGAATACACAGAAATCAAATTGATTACATCTGCAGAAAGAGACAGTGGAAAAGCTCCATATTATCAGCCAAAACAAAGTCAGGGGCAGACTGTGGAACAAGACCATCAACTGTTCATATGCAAGTTCAAGCTGAGATGAAGAAAATTAAAACAAGTCCATAAGAGCCAAAATATGACCTTGAACACATCTTACCTGAATTTAGACACCATCTCAAGAACAGATTTGATCCATTAGACACTAAAGGCCAAAGACCAGAAGTTGTGGAATGACATCAAGAACATCATAAAGGAGGAAAACAAAAGGTCATTAGGAAGAAATAAAGAAGGAAAAGACCAGAATGGATGTCAGAAGAGACTCTGGAATTTGTGCTCCAGCATTGAGATGTTAAAGCAAATGGAAGAACTAAGGAGGTAAAAGAGCTGACTAGAAAATTTCAAAGATCAGCTCAAGAAGACAAAGTTAAATCTGATCATGAAATATGCAAAGACCCGAAGTTAGAAAACCAATAGGGAAGAACATGCTTAGAATTTCTGAAGCTGAGGAAACTGAAGACAAAATTCAAGCCTCCACTTTCAATATTGAAAGAATCTATGGGCAAAATATTGAATAATTCAGAAAACATGAAAGGAATACACAGAATCACTCTACCAAAAAAGATGGACACTGTTCAACCATTTTGAGAGGTAACATATGTGCAAAAGACAATGGTACTGAACGGAGAAGTCCAAGGTACACTGAAGGCATTGACAAAGAACAAGGCTCTGGAAATTGGTGGAATACAAATTGAAATCTTTCAACAAACTGATGCAGCACTGGAGGCACTCACTCATCTAGCCAAGAAATTTAAAGGAGAGCTACCTTGACAACCGACTAGAAGAGATCCTTATTTGCATCCATACCAACAGGATGAAAAAATCATCAGACAATATTGTTAATATAACATGCAAGTAACATTTTGCTACAGATTATACAAAAACAACGGCAACCATACATAGACAGAGAACTTCCAGAGGTTCAAACCAGATTCAGAAGAGGACGTGGACCGGGGGATATCATTGCTGATGTCAGATGGATCTTGGTTGAGAGAAAAACAATACCAGAAAGATGTTTACCTGTTCTTTATTAACTAGGCAAAGGCTTTTGATTACGTAGATCATGACAAACTATGGACAAATTGCATAGAATGAGTATTCTGGAACACAATTGTACTCATGAGGAAACTGTATATAGACCAAGGGGCAATTGTTTAAACAGAAGAAGGGAACATAAATGGTTTAAAATTAGGAAAGGTGTCATCAGGGTTTTATTCTTTCACCATACTTATTCAATCTGTGTGCTGAGCAAATTATCAGAGAAGTTGGATTATATGAAGAAATTGGATTGGAGGAAGACTCATTAATAATCCATGATATGCAGATGACACAACCTTGCTTGCTGAAAGCAAACTTACTGATGAAGATCAAAGACTACAGCCTTTGGTACGGGTTGCACCTCAATGTAAAGAAGAAAAAAAATGCTCACATATCAACCAATAAATAACATCATGATAAATGGAGAAACAATTGAAGTTGTCAAAGACTTCATTTTGCTCAGATCAACCATCACCACTCATGGAAGCAGAAGTCAAGAAATCAAACAACATATCGCATTAGGCAAATCCGCTGCACAAGACCTCTTTAAAGTGTTGAAGAGCAAAGATGCCAGTTTGAGGACGAAGGTGAGTCTGATAGAAGCCATGGTATTTTCAATAGCCTCATATGCATGTGAAAATTGGACAGTGAATAACAAAGACCATAGAAGAATCGATGCATTTGAGTTGTGGTGTTGGAGGAGAATATTAAAAGTACCATGGACTGCCAAAAGAACAGATCTGTGTTGGAAGAAGTAACGCCAGAATGTTGCTTGAAAGCCAGGATGGACAGATTTCGTCTCTTATACTCCAAACCTATTATCAGGAGGGACCAGTACCTGAATAAAGATATCATGTTTGGTAAAATGGAGGGTCAGAGAAAAAGAGCAAGACCCCCAATGAGGTGAATTGGCACAGTGGCAGCTGCAGTGGGTTCAGGAGTAACAATGATTTTGAGGTTGGCACATGACCTGGTAGTGTTTTGTTCTGTTGTGCATAGGGTCGCTATGAATTGGATCCAACTTGATGACACCTAACAACAACAACAACAATTTAAACAATAATTATATTTTTACCTTCAACATTTGGTGTTTTAATGATTGAATCAGACACGAAGAAGGAAAGCTAATTTTATGAAACGTTTGTGGTCTTTAATGCCTCTGAAAAATTGAGATAAACAACTTCGCATAGATCTTTGACTCTACTATTAAGATATTATTTCATAATTGGTTGAGTGTGAGCAGAATCAAAATTCACCATCATAGTCCCAGTCGATTTTTTGGCATTTTAGATGTTTCTGTAGTGTAGTAGTCATCAGACTTGTCTGATACATGAAAGGTCCCCGGTTGGCAATCAGGCAGAAACAGTTGAGCTCATTAATTTGGAGTCTTGGTGTAGTGTCATAGGATAAACACTCAACCTCAGGTTGGTTTGAATCACAAGGTCGGTGGTTCAAACTCACCAGCCATTCCTCAGAAACTCTATACAGCATCGCTACGAGTCGGAACTAACTCGACAACATTTAACAACAATCCTTGGAGCACTGGTGATACTGTAAAATAAGCACTAGATTGCTAACCACAAGGTTGGTAGTTCAAAGCTGAGGCTTTCTCCTTCCGCAAAGATATCCAGTCTCAGAAATCCTATACAAGGTTGCTGTGAGTCGGAAACGACTTAACGGCTCCTAACACCATACATAACAAGGAACTCTGGTAGCACAGTGGTTACGAATCGAATCGGGCTGCGAACCTCAAGGCCAGTAGTTCGAAACTACCAGCTGTTCCGCGGGAGAAAGATGAGGTTTTCTGCACCTGTAAAGAATTTACAGCCTCGGAAACCCCTGAACAGGGTCGCTATGA